>NW_026055502.1:600000-1037685 GCF_023757995.1 Alternaria metachromatica
TAAGCTAAGAATGTACTAGCTATACCGTAATGGCATGCCATAGAGCTGGGCCGTCCCGTCGGGGGTCGTCTGCCCGGCCCGTAAGTGGAGCGTTATGGGCCACAGTGTACACTCATTGCCCGGAGCAGAGCAACATCAATATCGATTCTTACATCAGTATTCATAGTACATATGCAGTCGCCGTTTCCTCCCTGCTGACCTCAGCAGGTGCGGAATGACGGGGTATACCTTCTCTCTTCCTGAGCAACAACAGCTGCAACCACACACTTTCCATCTAATCCCATCACAAGTTCAGTCTCTCAACTCATCGATCTTGCAAGCAAACCACATCAATGCTACTGGCCCGCTTTGAAGACACGCCTAGATCTGAGGTTCGCCTCGATCACTGCTGCGGAAAACATTGACAGTCACTGACACCGCTTGCGTCGTGGCTACTCGACACAGGTGAGTAGCTCTTTGAACCCACAATCGCTTTATCCAGGCTTGCTAACGACATTGTCTTCAGGAATTGTGTAGGCGGCCATCACCGGAGACAACTCCAGTCTGAGTCTTCACTTACGCACTCGTCGCCGACAAAGCTTCATCACATCACCTGCGCACCAAACAATCATGGTGTTGCCTGATGAGCTTCTTACTTTTCTCGGGTGTAATAACTCAGATGCATCATTCTGCAATGGTCCCTACCACATCACTCTTGGAGAAAAGCTCTTGAATCTCCGCCGGATTGCATACGCGTGCTACTTTCAGGAGCTTCGGAACAACCAACCCGTTACCCAGCCACTCCAGAGAGCATACGGGCTCTTAGCACAGGACGCTTTCTCCGTCGACAATCGCGCGAATGCTTTGGCAGCTATTGTGAACACTGCTTGGCCTCCGGGCTCATGGACTCCTATTGCTCCCAATCGGATGTATCTCCATGTAAGTTTGCATGATCGAGTCGGTGGAATCCAACGAAAAAAAAGCTGATCAGAGATACCAGACACCAAATGGATGCCCCAAGCAGAACATCACCCAACGTGCATTCATCAGGGTGAACCAGGCCAAGAAACCTGTCTCAACAGTGACATTGATCGGGCAACATGGCCAAGAAGAGTTTGACCTCCGCGACACCTCACAGCTATACAAGCTCTTCGACGCGGTGGTAGACAGCGAATTCATCTTCGCGCTGAAGGAGCAACTTCGCCTCCAAGATGCTCTCCAGCAGACAGTGGAACCTCCACCACAGTCGACAGCCCATGCTCATCCGGGTTTGCCCTCTATCACCAAGCAATACCAGCATGCTTGGAATAGCCAAGTTCAGCCTCCCGCCCACGCACTTGTCATCAAGAATGGCCAAGTTCGACCGCACGCCCGCGTACTCGCTATCAAGAACGGACCGAAGGAACCGACGAAAAAGCCCTCCCGAAGGAGATTGATGGAGCAAACCTCATTCAAGACCAGCCCATGTCGCATGCGCTACCAGCTCCTCCCTTACTCCGCAATCCCCTTCCACCTCATCACCTGGCCACGAAGCGAATCCGTGGTCCCACCTTCAGACCTCGCAGAAAGTTCCGCCCTGCGAGATTTCATCACCGTGGAAGGCGAAGCAGGCTGCGATTACGACGAGTCGCTGCTCTTCTACCTGATGGGACTCGCGATGGAGCGTCTCGAGCAAGAAGGCTTCGCTCTACTAGCCCATGAGGTGTGCGACCTCCGAATCCGGTTATCGCGGAGTAGACGCGGAGTTGATCCGCCTTTTGGTCCTACGTCAGGACGACTTCTTGCAGTGGAGCCACATGGGCTGAATGATAAGATACATATCATCTGTCGCGAAGACGTCGACAAGGATAAGATCAGGATGTGGGTGGTGAATGAAGACCAGGGCCAACAGAGCTGCATCATTCGCATTGAGAAGCGTTCCGAGAATGCGTCGCGGACGCTTTCGAGTCTGGGGAAGAGGGAGGTATCGTCCTCGCCGAGGGTGTACTGCGATATTGCGCCTAAGAAAGTGAAGATGGAATGACGCGGAAGAGGTTGTAGGTGGCGAAGTTCCTTCTTGTTGGATCCGGTAGATAGTACAAGGTACAATAAAGACCCTTCTTCTCGATTATATTTACAATTACTGACAATATTCCAGCTATTTGCGCAGATTCTGTGTCCCATTCCTTGTCGCCAATGACAGTCGCAACGTCGCGAACCGTCTTTTCCAGTATGCTCAAGTCATTAAAATCGTAAACGCCAATTTTCGCCAACGCATCCAATCAACAATTTATATCCGTGTGTTTATTCCTCTGAGTTCCTCGCATAATACCTCGGTCGGGGCGTCGTCCGCCTGGACCTCCGCTCCTCACCCATATCCTCACTCTGCCTCTCTATCCGCAGCATCTCGCGCACCTTGCCATCGAACGTAACAATGATGTGGTACGGCACCTGGGGCGATGCCAGTCCGGACGACGAACGGCTGAAGTATCCGCTACCTGCCGATGACGCAGGCGACAAAGGTGTGATGGGTGTATTAGGCGACGAGTCTCGTGACGACGATGCAGACGATGTTTGCGTATTGATCGTCGTAGTTTGCGCGTGCGAATCCATTTTTAGGTTTTTCTTCGAGGGTCTGGTATGTCGATCGTATCGTGCTTTTGGTGGTAGTGGTTGCGGGTACGGTACGATGCGGTAGGGCCGAAAGTTTAAGAATAGACGGCAGTATGTAGTAGTGTACCGACTCTGTGCTGAATACGAGAAGGGAAAGCTACACCAACAACAATATTGATGCTCGTGTCCTGGCTAAGAATATTTTCGTGTGTGCTCGGATGCGGGTGGCAGGTGGTAGATGCCTTTCGTTCCGTAACGCTTTGTTTACGGGTTTGGAGAGGGCCAAGAACAGGTTGGTTGTCGGGGTGGCTGGCCGGAGTACTGCTATGTGGGCAGGTTCTAGATGGCTTTTGAAGGTGGATCAGGGAAGATGTTGCGTAGACCCCTGGAAGCGCGTTAGGGATGATGCTTGTTGAGGGCTTTTCGTTGCTCGGCCGGCGTCCCGCTGCGGGATGACAGGATGTGGAGGTGGTACGTACGAGAAAACTTGCAAGTGCTACGGACGACTTCTCTTTCCCTATTAATCCGTGATGTGTGTGAACGAGAAGAAGTAATAACCCGTTGATATATGCGCAAATATATTGTGTAGTGATAAGAATATCTGAATCGATATATAGAGCTTGATAATAGTAATAACAAAGCCCACCAAAAAAATCAACAGCTCACCCACATTCCATGGTGAAACCCTCCTCCTATTTATCGAAAAGAACCCACATGGGCTGAGTCCGACGGTCGAGCGCTCGAAAAACACCGCGTCAGCGCCCATCCATCATCATCTCGGAGGCCCACTTGTGGGACGCGTTGCGGTCAGGCATCCGAGGCCGGCCGCCGGCCTGCTGTGCTGCGCCTCGGCCCTAACAGATCGCCATAGCGTGCCTTGAAGAAAAACGTGAGGTGGCTGCACGTGTGTTACTATGTTTAGGTTGTGAGTTGTTCCATTGTTCGAGAAGGAAAAGTCAGGCGCGCAATGGTGTGTTCATCTTTGCTGTGTGGGAGAGAGTAAGGGCAGGGCGGAGGACGTTGGCTGTGCACCGTTAGGAGAAGCGACGGGGGTGTTTGGAAGGAATTATTGCCACTTTGGGCTGTGCGAGGGTGCGAAGCGAGGGCAGATGAGCCCCCTGTACATCAGGACAACGGAACGTGTTTGAGAGCTTCTTTCTTGCTCGCGAGATGAAGGCGAATTTCGAAGATCGCACTTTGGAGAGATGAGGGTGAATGTTCGATGGGAATTCGGCTGATGCTATTCGGTCCTACCCCCACAGTCTAATGTCGAGATGCCCACCTGCAATGTCAATCCTGTTCCACCCTCACGAACGGTTTTCCTTTGAGAACTTTCGCACTACCTGAGGTGCGTCTTACAGTACTGTACAGCTCGTACACTCTTTGCGGGCGTATCATGATGGCACTTGAATTGCGTCTTGGCTGCTGCGTGCGCCACCTCCCTTACATACCCCGAGTATGAAGGTCCGTCGACCAGTCGCGTTCTTGACCCAATATCGTCATGATAATCCATCGCTCCACCATCGCAGCACTTCACTCGCCAGAACATCCATCTCACGATCTCTCACAGCCTTGTGCCGATCTCCTCGTATCTACACCGTGTATCGCTTGCGACGTGGCTAAGGCTGCCCTGCATCCAACCCCGCCATTCACATCACCCAGCGCTCACTTCAGCCGCGGATACGGGTTCCCGGATGACACCAACACTACAAGTACTATGCCATGCGAGGCAACCTTAACTGGACATCATCGCCCGCCAAGTTGGCAGCATGCGGGGCGCTCGAGGCTTAGGTTGACCGGTTACCCGTCTTGTTTCCGATCCGCGGTTTGACTTCTGTAGCTTCTCGTGGGATGAACTTGATTGGGAGGTACAGTCGATGACGTGGGATTATGGTATTTTACCATGGTACCACGTGCATTGGGCGAAGTTACTTGATGGCTATGTTGATAAGTATGAAAAGGTGGGTGTTTCCTTAATTTCGAGGTTCTTGTTGTGTTTCATTGCGTTCAAGCGTTGCGCATCTTCACTTTATCACCCACGGAAAGAGTTTGCGCAAGATTCTCAAACGGCGCATTATCATACATTGCAGACTCTTTGGCACGAGAAAGCGAACATGGAGAAGCAAAAGAAACAAGAGCGGCAGGAGAGGTCTCAACGGCAACACCGTAAGCGATGAACACCCTTTTCACCAACACCATCCTTAACTTTGTGTTAGCGAGATACTCCATGAGCGATATACCTGAAGACCCAAATCAGCGCTCTGCATCGTTCATGCCTTCGTCCCGGAAGCGTGCAGACTCGCATCAACCGCGGGCAACCCTGCACCATACACCACGGTCATCGGACGAGGAGCAACTGTCTCAACAGGCCGTCATTTCAGCATATCTAAGATCGTCGTATTCTGATGACGACACGGGGCGTCCGAGGAGGTTCTCATCAGCTGAGCACTACTATTCGCCATCACCAGCGCACCACAATCCGCAGAACGAGATCTCAAGAATAAGCGGCAACTTCAACGCGCCAACAGCCATGGAGCTAGAGCGACACAAATCCCACAAGAGGAGTTCGCGGGGGTTGGGGAAGCTCAAGAACGCCGTCAGGGGTCTAGTCAGGGCATGAGGTTTGTTGGTTGGGGCTCAGTACCTGCTTTTCGTCCTACCGCCCATCTCCTACTTCTGTCACGTTACACGCATTGTCCACTGTGTGGACCCAAGATACCCCATCATTTCGTATATGCCAATTATTGTTTCATCATGTCCTGTGATCTGCATGCTCAGCTTTCCGGTCTTTGCTGTGCGACACGGCACGGCTGATGGTGATGAATGACATCATTGGACCCATCCATTTCGCAACGCCACACATCCTTCGCTTCGCTTGCGCCTCGCTTTGCTCCGTGTCCGCCTCCCCGATAACGTTCATCCCCAACATCATCATCTTCCCAGATCATCGCGTGTCATTAAACAGTCCAAGACTGAGTTTGCCAGCTGTGGAATGTCTTCGCCAATTTGTCGTAGAAACCGAGCACTATCCGCACTCCTGTCTTTGAGGCGTGGTCTTCTGATGAGCCACACATCATTTCCTCATCCGGACTGCGATAGCCAAAGCGTGGCTGGGCACGATGGCGCTGCAATGACGTCGTAGTATTACTTACAGGATTGGTATTGGTCTGTGTCATGTGCATCATGTGCGTGGTATGAGTAGGCAGCTGTTTAAATATCCCAGCCATCGACCGCAGCAGCAGGACACGCTCAACCAATAACACTTTCATCACCAAAGGACGCTAGTAGTCACACCACATTCAAGTTATACAAAACATCTCAGATCTTGTTTTCTAGATTTGACACTACTACTGCTACCGCTGCTACGAGATCGAGTCACTCTCAAAACAGAAGCCATGGACCACTACCCCGAAGTCAGCGTCAACGAACGCGAAACCCCCTCCTCGATGCTCTCCTCGCGCCACGACTCCGCCTCCTCCATCGCCAAAACCGCCGCTGCTGGTCAAAGACCCTCTGGAGCCTCCACTACAGACGACTCCGCAGCGCGCAACTCCTCATACACGTCCTTCCCCAGTCCATCAACACACTCGCACTCGTCGAACCACTCCGCCCACCGCAGCGACTCGAGCTCGTCGTCCAACTCCAACCTCCAACGTATCGAAGCGGAGTACGCGCGGTATACAGATGCGCCGCCACCGTACAGCGAGAAAGCGTATGAGGGCAAGAGCGACGACGAGAGGAATAGCATGCGCATGACGGATTATGCGAAGGAGATCTCTAGGATGATGGGACGGCAGTTGGTTAGGGGGCTGAAGATTGATGAGAGGGAGAAGGGGAGGAAGGAGAATAAGGCGAAGTGAGGGTGGGGTTTGTGATGTATGATGTTGATCATGTTGGAATGATGGTCAGACTAGGCCTGGTGTTGGATTTGTTTGTATTATTACCACGGTTTCTGTATCATTAGCACAGCGGTGGCGTTTGGTGATGATCTTGCGGCGCCATGAATGTGCAAGAGGCCTTCGGCGTTGATACCACTAGTTCAAATTGGAGTTATCAACTTGTTTGTTGTCCAGCTTCTGCTGTATTGATTTCGAACCATATGACAGACCGCTTGCTAGCGATGCTAGTTCATGCAGACCGTTTCCGCTTAAGTCCTCTCTTGTTCATGTCGGCTGCTCGTACATTCCTCATCGCTTCAACCAAAGGCGTTTCAACGACGGTGTCAACGTCCAAGTGCATCAACTCCAGTTGCGGCGGCATCTTGATGCTTCTCCCATCACTCCAACATACACCTCTGATGAACTTTTCAGACTCCTCGACTTGCTCCTCTCTGGTGTCGCCAAGTAGTCCGCAAACAGTTTGCCACGTGTAATCTACGCCGTAATCTCGTGGGCAGATGCGATGAAGCACGCGTACAGTCTGTATCTTGGGGAAAAGCTTTCCTAACCGCGTTGCAATCGAGACAACATGCCGCCATTGCTCCTCGCCTGAAGTTTTTGTCTCAAATAGGTCGTACGGGGCTCGGAATTTTCCAATTCCTGTGTCGTGAAGGACAGCCACCTTCTTAACGAGATGTGCATATGTTAGCGACAAGGGCAAGATATGCGAGCCTGCTACGTTGAACTGCGTCCGGTATTGGTATAAAACGGGGCAGAGTTGAAGGGGCTGCGCGTAGAGTGTTTCGGCGAATTCCCAATGCACTTGGCGGCATGTTTCCATGATACCAAGATTACGTGATCGGGGACTGCCCGGGATATAATTCTTCAAAGCGCCGTGCTTGTCGTTCCAGCCGTTGCCGTTTGTCGACAGATTGGTGCAGATGTAATTGTAGATCATGTCTCTCAACTCTCGCGGTAGATCGAGGAACCCGACGCCGTTGTCACCTGCCATCCTATCCCAGGTTTTGGGTATAGGCCGCTGCCTCTGGTTAGATCGAATCAACTTTGGATTTTGGCCAGGTGTATACGCACAGGCTTTCGGTACGCCAGAGCAAACGTGTACTCGGGTGCGTCTGCTTTGGTTGGAATATGCGAATCCATACTGATGACATGGCATCGGTCTGGCCCGGTGTCAACAAAGTCCTGAAATATGATCAAACTGACCGACTTACCTGTGAACATGGTGTCTTAATTTTGCTTCGCGGTCGCCGGCTGTTCAGTGCTTGCTATAGACTTCCGAGTCAGCAGGAGCCTAGATAAATCCACTTCTATAGGCCATGGGCAGTTCAGTAAAGGAATCTAGATTGTAAGACAAGAATTGCAGGCGAAACGATCGCTGGCTACTGAGCAACTTAGACACAACATACCAATCCTCAGTCAGCACGGAATCACGGGCGTGCCCTATCTCACACCACCTAGGTACCTGTGCACCTACCCGTGGACCGGAAGCTTTTCCACCGGCTGCCGACAGTTCTATGGCTATTCAGCAGCACTTTGCGATCATAGAGTTAGTCGTGGGCCGCATTTGAGGGATCGAGTTTTGTGCTGAGAGTACCACGCCGCATACATGCATACCTAGGTAGTAGCGCGGGGGACGAGGCTGGGTGCTGACTCAGCGAGGCTGGGGAACGCTAACAACTCCAACGATCTGGGGCTATGACGCAGCCGGACAGCATCTTCGCGTCCAAACATGGGTTCGCAATATTCTCTCGCTAGTTATCTCGCGAGCATGCCAATAGCTTTTATCAATGCTAACGACACAGCAACACTCACCCGAGTTGACGACAGCTAGCTGACATGACAAGTCGCGATGGCCCAGCCACGCGCAGCACGCAACGCAGCAAAACCTTCCACCCAGCACGCGAACCCGTGAGACACGGCACCGGCCTACGCCTCGAAGACAATCGCGTCACCGGTCCGATACCCTTCCTCAACCCCACGCGCGCTCATTACCGCCACGACGACCGTCCCGATGTTCGCTACAAGTGGACTTCGCGCAATGACCGCAAAGGACGACATGCCGTAGACATCGAACCTAGCCAGACCGCTGTCTCGAAGAAGCACGATACCCCACGTCCGACTTCCTCCTTCCGTAGCGTCGCTCGCAACATCTGGCGTATGTTCACATACTTCCCCGTATGGGATATTTCCTTCGACGTTGCCTTTGTCTTCACGTTGGGCAGCGTAGTATGGTTATTCAATGCCTTCTTCGTCTTCCTGCCGTTGGTACGACCAGATTCGGAATTCACAAACGAGGAATTGTATGGTGGGGGCATAACAGCGTTTGTCGGCGTCTGCATCTTCGAGGTGGGGTCCTTCCTCCTTGTAGCAGAAGCTGTGAATGAGGGCCGATCGGGGTGCTTCGGATGGGCCGTGGAGCAGATCCTATCGCATGAAGAGGAGGGGGATGTACGCGTAGAGCTGCGGCCGTCAAAGTCGCATTGCACGCACCACCACAACAAACGGCATGCTGTCAGGACTCGACAAATCGCCGAAGCAAAACCCGCTTTGGAGCCGCAAGAGCGCTCCTGGGTCTGGTGGCCGTCAAACGAAGAACTACGGACCCACTACATTCACAACCTCGGGTTCATAGCGTCCATGTCCCAGCTGCTCGGCGCAACAATCTTCTGGATCGCGGGCCTGACTGCACTGCCCGGCATATACGATCAGATGTCGCAAACCCTTACTATTATCCTCTACTGGACTACACAAGTCGTTGGCGGTATAGGTTTCATCATTTCCGGAGCCCTCTTCATGATCGAGACTCAGTCCAAATGGTGGAAACCTGCTCCTCGAACGCTGGGATGGTGGGTTGGGGCCTGGAACCTAATAGGCGGCATCGGCTTCACGTTGTGCCCGGCGTTCGGATATGACACCAGGAGCTGGGCGCAATATCAGGCGTCGCTCAGTACCTTCTGGGGTAGTTGGGCTTTCATGATCGGGAGTACGCTTCAGTGGTATGAGAGTTTGGAGAAATATCCTGTACAAGTTGAGAGTGACAGGTAGCACTTGTTGGCCGATTTCAGACGTTTTCGTTCTCACGCTAATGTGAGTAGCTGGCCGTCGGAAGCAAGAAGAAAAGCAGAGATCGCACCAATTTTCGCGTCCTCCCGGTTCGTTATATCAACCGTCCGCACCTCTTTCCTTCCACTTGCCAGTGTGAATTGGGAACACTCCGAATGGCTCCTTCTGCGAAGATCGGAAATGAAAAGCCCTGGGGTGTTAGCGTCCTCCACGCGGCAGCGGCAACTCTTCAAACGTGAACTCATCTTGACTGAATGACGTGCTCGTCACATCTCGTAACCCCATCACAGGGCTGGTCAAGACGCCTCACGTGAACGACGTTACTCAAACGCAGACCAATTCGGCTTTCCCGTCCCCTCCTTGCTCCCACTACGTTACTCCAATCCACTCCTGCCCTCCGGCGAACGTCATGAGTTACAGTTCCACACGAAAAGAAGCTTTGGAGCTTTATAGGAGTGAAGAGCTACCGAGCATTTACAACAGCCACAACACAAGCCCGGGCTCCAACATGCTAGACACACCCAGCACCCTCAGACGTAGCAAGGAAAGACAGTTGAGTGTCGTCGACTGGCACGGCAACGACGATGCGGCAAACCCCAGGAATTTTCTCTCGTGGAAGAAGGACATCAATATCGGTTGCATATTCATCATGTGTTTTGTATCGTGAGTATCCTGCTTCGTTCATATTGTAATAACAACCCGCTAACTTCAAGTAGACCATTCACGTCCTCCGTCGTCGCGCCAGCAATGCCAGACATCATAAGAGACTTCGCATCAACCGATGCCTATCTCTCTGCCTTCGTCCTGAGTATCTACGTCCTAGGCTACGCGTTCGGTCCCCTTCTCATAAGTCCCCTTTCGGAGCAATACGGCCGACTGCCTTTGTACCACGGATGTAACGTGCTTTTCACGGTAAGCACCTTCGCATGCGGACGATCCAACTCTCTAGGCACCTTGGCTGTCTTCCGCTTCCTCGCCGGCGTGGGCGGTAGTAGCGTATTCGCCCTCGCGCCATCTAGCATCGGTGATCTCTGGGTGAAAGAGAAACGCGGGGGGGTCATGGCCTTGATAGGATTGGCGTATAATCTCGGTCCAGCGATTAGTCCTACAGCGGGTAGCTACCTCAACGCTGCGAGAGGGTGGCGGTGGATATTCTATCTTACTGCTATTTTGGGTGGGGTGAGTACGGCGCTCAGCATGGTATGTTTGTCGGAGACGTATGAACCGGTTCTACTCCGTCGAAAAGCTGCACAGTTGCGGAAACACACGGGAAATAAGGATTTAAGGGCCAAGTCTGATTTGGACGCTGGGACGAGCAAGTTGGTAGCTTTTCGCACGGCGATGGTCATGCCGCTACGCATGCTTTTCCTGTCTCGACCGATCTTCTTTACCTCGCTGCTCACGGCTATTGGATACGGATCCCTATATATCTTGTACACGACCATCCCGACAACATTCGTCGAGACTTACGGATGGGCGCCCAAAAATCTGGGCCTTGCTTATCTCGGTACGGCTGTCGGTAACCTCATTGGTATGCTTGGAGGCGGTGCAATTAGTGACAGCCTCGTCAAGCGGAAGGCACTCAAGGGCGACGCGAGACCGGAGAACAGGTTGCTACCCATGATTTTCTGGTGGCCGCTTGTGAGTATTGGGTTGTTCATCTATGCTTGGACGGCTCAGTATGGTGTGCACTGGATTGCGCCATTGATCGGAACGGCGGTGTTTGGTGCTGGGTCCATGAGCGCTATCGTAAGTTCATCCTCCTCAACTCATGTATCGTCTTGAGTTGGCTCTCAAGACTTGGTGTATAACTGCTAACTCTCATCTAGTTCTTCACAGGCACATATATCCTAGACGCCTACCCAGTCCACTCCGCATCTGGCATGGCCGCCTGCTCAGTCATGCGCTCGCTCGTCGGCGGTCTTGCGCCCCTCTTCTCGCATAAGATGTATCAGAAGCTTGATGTGGGTTGGTCTTTCTCGTTACTTGCGTTTATCGCTCTTGCTTTCGCGCCCGTACCGTGGGTATTTTATACTTTCGGTGAGAAATGGCGTGCTGGTGAGCGTTATGCAGGGAGGGGCGATACGGGTGGGTTGGAGCGAGAACAGGTGGGATCAAGGGTCGTGATGGTCGAGGTAGATGGGAAGGCGCTTGCGTGATCAGTCATGGATGTGCAAGGTCGTGGTTGCCTGATACGGCTTAGCCACAACGATGCCTTACCTTGCGATGCTCTCACTTCCAACACTCCACTCTAAGCCGTCGTTGTCCGTGTCTTGCGAGCATATTAACCTTGCGATTTCTCTCGTTCCTTCATTTCCGGATGCATACTCCATACTCCGCTCGAATGGATATTGTACTTCTTACGGCAATCGCGAGTGACCCTCGCCCGGTCGCAGTACCATGGAATGTGGTCGTTGTTGCCCATGTCGCCAGGACCAGCGCTGTCCCCATAAGTCAACTTCTCGATGTATCATTCCCTGACACATTCATCATCACAACAAGTTCGTCTATCATATTCCGTTACCATCACATGTTTACTGCACACATCCGTACTCGTTCACTTTTATCAGCAACGCAACGCTTATATTGGGGTCACTTTCACTATCGCCAGTCACCCAGAGTGCGCACGCGATATTGCGTCCGTTTGCGCACCGTCACTTGCACCCGAAAAGCCTACATATCATAGAAACGTTCATCACCCGGCACATCACAGATACTACACCGCTCCCCCTCCCACCTCGCCAATGATCGGCCAACGAAGAAGCGCACACGCCGAGCCAGCGAATATGGCACTTCCCGCTAGAAGTACGAATATGTACAATAGACGCTACATAAGCACCGCCAGATCGGATCACAAGACACTCAACTTAAAGCCCGAAACCACCCGTCCATACCAATCCGGTGATCCATCCGTCACAAGTGCTCCAGAAGTTGCAGGCACAATGAAGATTATCGTCGGATCAGAGTCAAATAAACGAACCTGGCAAATACCCAAAGCACTTCTAATACGACATTCAAGCATGTTCGACGGAATCATCGCCGCAGACAGAAAGATTTCCGAAATCCATCTCCCAACCATCACTCCCAACGCCTTTGCCGATTTCGTTCTGTATATGAACTCGAGCATACACAGTCCGAACACAGTTGTTACCGGTTACCGGAGTCTACGAGCACATGCTGAAGCCTGCCTTCTCGGGGTTAAGCTCGAAGCGGATGTATACTGGGAAGCCGGTATGCGGGAATTGTACAACCTCGTCGAGCCACTTGCCCGGTCCACAAGATCCGACGCGAAACAATCTTTACTTCGAGCGAGTGATATTGCGTACATCTGCGCTAACACCACCGCCGAGAGCCTTCGTCGTATCGCGATCATCGGTCCTGTTGCAAGAAGACCGTCTGTTGGCTCCCCGCCTCCTCCAAGACAAGACCGCCACAGTCAGGCTTCCGCCGGGATGGAACTACTCCAAAGACTCTTTTTCGACGCCCTAGCCTCTCATTGGTCTCAGCGAGATGTCCACTATATCGGCGCACAGGATTCACCCCGTGGCGGCGGTTTCAACAGGAACGACGTTCCGGGAGATAGCACCACGTGGGGAGAGCTATGCGAGACGTATCCTGACTTCAAAACCCATATGAACAATACCGGAGACACGCAAAGTCGTTACCGGGGCAGCATACTGAGCGATGTCAACACATACCTCGGCCTTCCAGTTAAGCCCGACCCAGTAGATGAAGACAAAAGTGAGGGCAACAGCAGCCGCAGCAGTGCCACAGCGGTCCAGACAGAGGATGTTGATGACCTCGTGGAAGAAGAGACGCAACGGCCGAAACTCACGCTTAAACTGAGGGGTCTTCTGAGGCGGACCAGCAGTAGGGTGTTCGGAGAGGAGGGGTTGAGGGATGTCAGGGAAGAGCACCAAGATCGTCTTAGGCGTGGGGAGAGCGCGGATGAAGAGGACTCCGTTGACGACGCCGCTGAAGAAACTGCGACCCACGAGACTACAGAGGGCATGAACGCGGCCAGAGATGAAGCAACCCGATCCGATGAGACTACAGAGGACATAGACGCGACAAGAGATGAAGCATCCCGAACCGAGGAGACAGCGGAGGACATGGACGCGGCCAATGACGAAGCATCCGAAACCGATGTGACTATAGGGGGTCTGGACAACAGGTTCGAGGAGGAGTTTCTCACCGGCTTTAGTGTGCCGTCAGAACGTTCGTGATGGGGGTGGTGAACAATGTTGTGCTCGGGATCTTGGACGCACTCTTTGACTTATGAGCTGCTCACATACTCGTTCACTTTCGGCATGCACGATCATTCAGATCATGTCTTTTGGGTGTGCTTGTGCGAAGAGCTTTCCTGGATATCAAGTAGTGCGAATGATATCATGTTGTAGCTTGGATGTTGCCAACTCTTTCGTATGTGCACAACATACAATGGAAATATCAACCACCCTGCAGTCTCCATTGGTATTCACATAGAACTTAGCAGACCATTGAATCCATGTACGCTCCTTGGTTAGTAAAATTTAAAATGTTATGTAGGTGTGTGCTCCATTTGTTCTTGTCGTCATATACAACTACTTGCTGTCAGGGCTTGTGTGTATATTATAGAACACCCAATTCTACTTGCGTTTCCCTTGATTCCTAGGCTCATCAAGGCGAGGACTCTATCTTTACAAGATATTAACCCAGTCAGGTAGTAATACCGTGGATCCGTATCATGACCTTCCGGCGATGAAACATCGGCGCCTGCGAGGCTGTCACCAGCGTCAACGCGTCGGTTTGCCTTGTAGATGCCTGACTCCCCTTACGATCGGGCGTTCTGAATCCTAGGGTTGAATCCTTCGGCTTGTTCAATGTGATCAACACCTAACACATGCATCCAGCAGCGGTAAATAGTAAAAGCCACGCCGTAAACACACATCTGCCACGAGCGTCTACGGACATCACTCCGCTCTAAACCATCCCTCCGTCAAGGTTGAGTCAACCCACCATCAACAACCCCCTAAGACCACCGTCTCAGAACCACAAGAAGATGGTGGTTGCTAAACTGGTCGCCAGGCACCTCGCCGCACCCACGCGTCTGCCACCAGCGCCTACTTCCAGACCACCCACTTGCCCAAACCGCCTCCCTCCGCATCCGCATCAGCAAGGCGGCGGCAGGCGGCCAGACCACGAAACTCGCTCACCCACCTAGGTGTACTTTGCTTACCCCAACCCACATACGCGCGCCTCTATTCATGGCGTCTTCGCAATCGAGTGGCCCAAGTCATCCGAAAGCGCATCACGCAAGCGCTGGTGTCGCCCCCAAAGGATGAGGCGAGAGCGACTGGACCTTTTCTTAGGCCTAACCCCCGCCCGCGAGCGCCGCGCAACCGCATCGATGACCTGCAGTAGTTTGCTACCCGTGCCGCTCCCTGGATCTTTCGAACGAACGAGCTGCGAACAAAAATAAAGGTCAGGGCTGGAATGATGGTGGACTGGAAAGATGGAAGTTAGTGGTGATGAGTCAATGTGTTGATCAGCTTCCGGGCGTAACGCGCATGCGACGCGAGTGTTGGCGGCGCAATCTACTTCGTCAGCACAACGCGGTGCATCTTCGCATTCGTTTTGTTTCTCCGCTGAACACGCAACGCAAAGCAAGGCAGTCTATCAGGTCTCACGATGCAAGGACCGACTCCATGTCGTCAGCTGATAGGATGCAGTCGGAAATGCGTTGCGGCTGTAAGATGTAGCAGCTTGTTTCTGCACTGCCGACACTGCGAGAACATTTTGTAAAAGGTGAGGCTTGTTTCATCTTATGTTTTGCGCTGTTGGCCCACGGGTAGGTGGAGCAGCGACGAGGAAGCAGGCGAGTGAGTTGGTGAGGCGGTGGAGACACGGCATTTGGCAGACCCATCTGTGCGAGGCGGCAGACGAGGATCCCGTGGCTATGTATACATGACATGGTATAGTCGCCCAGCTTCCTGACGCGCGAGGGTCGTCCTTGTGTGTGAGCTGGGTATGAGGCTGTCAATGCGTGGTGGATGGCGAAACATGTGAGTAACGGGCGGGCAGGCGCGGGTATTGGGCTTGATGGAGCTGGTAAGGCTAAGAGCCAAGATTATATGCCCGTGGTATTGTGTGAAGATGCCCATCAGGTGATTACTGAGATACGGAAGGCGAAACATTGAAGGTTGTAAGATTTGTGCTGACGAGGCTGTCGTTGCTTCGTGATGTGGCAAATGGTGTGAGTAGCTCACATGACTTATCGCATTCAGAAACAATGTCACTGAGAGACCGCATTGTTCTCATGCGCCTGCATCATGTTCGTGATGGCGATGTTCACATACACGTGACCGGAGATGTCTCACTCAGACAGAGTGCTGCGTACGCCAAGTGCAAAACCCGACTGCGCGCGAATTCTCGGGCTTTGCGTCGAACATGCTCAACGCCTTTGACCACTTCACCATGCATACGCTGTACGGCGTCTCGACGCCGGAGTTCTGCCCTGTAGTCGGACCTTACTGCGGAAGAAACTTCGCAGATTACTCGCGGCCGCTGTGATCTGCGGGACCCTCAAAGCCTCAGATCGAATCACCCCATAACCACGACTAAGCTCAACGCGAGCGGCTGTACTCGTCCAGAAAAGCCATGGAACAACACAACAGAACCGCAGAAGGTCCGACGTCCCTGCCGATCCAATCTCCTCTGGGCTGCCAGAGTGTAGAGTTTGGTTCGGTGGATAGTTACCGCCGACTAGAGGGCTGCTAGAGCTGAGTGTTTCATCATCCATCTCGATTACTCGCAACGCACGCGTGCGACCAGTATAGGGTCGTGTAAGCGACGCGTTAGAGTTCACGCTTCGCCAACGAGCCGGGCCCCAGACGGAGACTCCAGTTTCCTTTCAATGAACCATGGTGGAGCACACGGGTGGCTTGAATTCAAAGCTTTGGATGAAGCCGCTTGACGAAGTTTCCGGTGCGTCGTTATTGCTGCATATACTGTTGGGACTGAAATGTGAAGGGGGTGTGTGGGCGGGTGACCTAAAGACGCGAGACATGTGGAATATACTCCGGTTGCTGAGGCACCAGCAGGGAACAATATTTTGATGAGTTGTGATGATGTTGGTCGATATGTGAAGAACGTTTCTAGAATGACGAGCCTGACCCCGAATCTTCGTTGAAGTGGGCTCCTACGTCGTTGCTACCTGCGTATGCATGTGCTCGCTGATCGGACCCTGGGAAAGCGATTTCTTCGGAAGCACGATGAGAGATCTGACCTCAGCGTGCTGTATCAGAATAAAGTGATGAACAGGGTCTTGCATCACCGACCGCCGATGATGACGTCTGGGCAGGCATCAGCAACCTTGGAATGAAGCCGCGCAAGCTAACCCGAGAAGATCATCAGCTAACAGAGACGGCCTCCGTAAACCTTACAGAACAACGTAGGACAGACAGATATCCACTTCGTAGCCAAACTTGTTATGTCAGAACAGAACGCCGCCAGGGTGAAGTTCCCGCAATGCATAATGATATAACGACATGGCGCTGCGAGACTTGCGGAGTCTGGTCCTTCCTTAGTAACCACGAAACGTTTGCTGCCTGCGCCGGCCTGGAGATCGACGAGGAAAGCTTCGGACCGACTCAGAGCGGTGTATACTATATTTTGCCATGCGTTTTGCTCGGCCAATCGAAATGTACACAGCCGCAAAGCATGTCTTTGCCAGCATTCTTAATTGCCACAGCCTACCAATTTCGGCGGGACCAAACAAGATCTGAGTAGGCACGAGGAAAACAAGGCTGATGTGCTGTCATTCGTTGGCCACACGAAAGTTTTCAGGTGGCCACACAGTCTGGATCTGACTGGGCCTGCAAGTGGGTGGTCGATCTGGTAGTATCGTCACTGGCGTCGCCTGATGTTGCCCCCAGCCGCAGACGCCACGTCGCAGGATCTGTAAGCCATCGAGACACTTGTGGTGGGCACCACATGTCGATTGGATGTTCCCTTGATCACACTGCCGCCGTTAGAGTTTGAGGGCGCAGGAGGTTGAGATGGCGGGGCATTTTAGTTTTGGCGGGTGTCTTATCGATGACTATCGATAACGGGCTTATCCTGAAATTCGCGCTGGTCAGCATTTGGCGGTGAAAGCACTGGAGGCTGCGACTCTCGACCACCTCCACTGAAACGCTCGAGCTTTGTGGAGAACGCCTGTCCGGCAAGGAAAGCATGCACGATTCTGAATCAGCGGGATCGAAAACGCGCATAGAGCAGCCTACGGCGGGTCGGACGGATCAAAGCAGACAGCACGATGCTTGGAAACGACGGCATGTTGACGGATGGAGGTTGTTGCGGGTTGCACTATTGCAAACTGCATGTTACTATGCAGCGCGCTCACAATTCACCAAGACACAAAATATGCGCTCTATGAAAGAGATTGCTAGCGTCTTGACAAATTACCATGCGCATCGAACGGCTCAGCTCTCACCCGCGGCCATGCTCTTGGGAACGGCTCCTTCATCTCGAATACCAACAAAGTTTTCAGCCATGATATTGACCCGCAAAGGAACAATTTCGCTCAGGACATGATCTTCGGTCCCTTACACTCACAGACTCCCGCTCGTAAGTTTAGCCTACGGGAAGCGGACTTGGCTTGACTCTGTGCTCCTGCACGGATGACGCCGGAGAGCAGAAAAAGAATTGGAAGCTGCAGGTGCTTGCACGGCTATCTCGCTTGCGCTGGGGTCAGCATCGCAATCTGGCACACATCCCAGCTCCTACGACTCATATGCGGACAAGTCGAGTCGGTTATCCCTTCAACGGGCATGGATACGGGATGAGATACGAACCGGTAGAATGCTCTGCTTCCTCGATCTGGAAGCCTTGGAAGACGTTCTACCGTTTCTACTCGTTGGGAGCTGCTACGACCGGCAAACCATAGATGAACAAAAGTTCGCCCCAACATATTGCGCAATAAGCCACGACAGCAACAGCTGAGCGAATGGCCGGTGTGGGTGGAACAGCGAGACATCGTTAGGCGGTGACTGCCAGGTCACAAGGCCATGACTGGATTGCAACAACACGTAGGTCTAGCAGGGCGCGAATGATGATTGGCACAAAAACACAAAATAATCTCCGCATTAATTGGCCAGGCGGAGCAGTCTCGAAAATTCTGGTGGACGATAGCGTGCCACTGGCGGGCCCAGCTTGTCCAGACAAAATTGCCCACGGAGCCGAGCGACAGGGAGGCCAGCTCGCTGCTCATGGCGAACGGTTCGGTTAGTCATCGTCAAGAAGCAATATATTGGTCAGGCCAATGGCAGGTGGCTACGCAAACAGGGCGAAGTCCGGCGCAACAAGGTTGGCGGTGGTGGGATCGACTGGGCCCGATCGGGCATCAAGTGCCATGTGTCATCGCCAACGCTCTTTGGCGGTCCCCAAAGCTGGAAGCAGCTCGCCCTTGCGCATCGCAGCAACGGCCACGGCCACGGGCTTCAGATTGAAGGACAAAGAACGATGATCAGAAGCGCCGGAAAAGAAAAACAGGTCCACCAACACGAAACCCGAAACGTGACCGCGGGTTGCTGACAGGCACTGTGCCGTCCTCTAGACACAGCACCGGGTTCAGGCAGACGGGACGAAAGGTCGACTGGCGGCATGACAGTCAGAGATGCAGAGCAGTGCCGCAGCGTTGCGAGATCGTCGTTTGGGCGGGCTGCATTCGTCATGGGCCTCGGAGCCAGCGAAGAGTCGAAGACTATCGAACGCCGCCCGTGCGCTCGCGGCTTTTCGAGACGTCGTAAGCCTGGACAGGCTTTGCAGAGGAGGCTAAGCAGCACTAGGCAAGGAACTGCATAGCTGCATCTGCTTGGGGCGAGGCGCGGGCGTTTTGGAGCCTTGGTGGGCCGTCTAATCGGCCGGTGACAAGATGCTGCGATCAGGGGGCCGCGCGAGAGCAGAGGCTGGGGGAGGCAGCGAATCAGACGGGGCGCCCGTATTGCGCCCTGGACAAGTGTCCTCTCTGCGAGCTGACGAGCGCGTGTGGAGCGAGCAGCGAGGGCAGCAGTGAATGGACACGAGTGGCCGAGCTGCCTTCGCGCCACACACACAGCGCGCGGGTCCGCTTGCACCATGGTGCACATCGCGCGCTGCATGGCTCCCTCTGGTGCCTCGAGGCTGCTGCACTTGTCGCGGCGAGAGCAGGCCTGTGTGTCACCCTCTCTGCGCTGACAGGCGTCTGATTCGCCCCAAGTCACAGCCGCCCGGTGAGCAGCGGAGTCGCAGGCGGCATGATTCAGGTGAATCAAGGACACGCCCCGGCCGCTCGGTAGCTGCATGACTGTCTTTGTTGGACACGGCCTAGCGTCCAACTGGGTAAAGACGGCTCACACCACTGCAGCCCCCGGCCGCTTTCACTCTCGCCTCCCTGCGCGCGTTGAGACGAGCCATGGAGCCAGGGTGGGTTGCGCGAGTGGAACCACACGTTAGCGTCTGAATGTGCGTGCCGGAGGCCATGGCACACATCGCTGATGGCCTGCACTCGCTCTGTAGCCCCATCCTTCTTCGTCATAGCGCCGCTCCTTCCCTATATTTACGAAAAACCGGGGCCTCCAGGTCAGCCAATAGCCACCTGGGCCCTCCCAGGAAGCCTCTCTTTATCACTGCTGCCCAGCCGTTCTCATACACATACATCATATCCCGCCTCACCCTCTACCACCACCACAACAACAACCACCACTACCTCCTCACATTACTCTACCCTCCTCCCAACACATTCCTTCGTCAACTACAACAGCCTCTTCAGTCTTTGACAAGCACTCCTCACCCGACTGCTTGAACTCACCTTACCGTCGCAACCTCCAAGTCACCTGACTTGCCGGATCCGGTTACTCTCTAATACCTTCTCTTTCTGACTCTTCCATCCGGGACTGTTTGCTGTTTCCACACGGACCAGGTCAACCTCCATCTTCCGGATCATCTAACATCGTCCTTGAGGCCTTCATTGGACCTACGAGGACTTCTTACCCTTCCCACTCACAATATGTACCCGACGCCCCCTGCTTCCCCAACCCAAAATGGATTCTGCGCGCCGGAAGACCGCCTAGGTCAACTTCTTGCTGGACGACTTCAATTGACCGGCATTCTTGGTGTAGGAGCTTATGGCGTGGTGTACACAGCCGTGGACATCCAAACCAACGTCCCATATGCCGTAAAGGCACTCAACAAGGTTGGTCTCGAGCCTCGCCAGAGGAAGTTCCAACAAAGAGAGATTCAGCTTCACCACCAGGCCAGCGCTCATCCCAACGTTGTCTCGCTAGTCAAGATCATGGACGCCCCTGACTGCACATACGTTGTCATTGAATACTGCCCAGAAGGTGACCTGTTCTCCAACATCACCGAGCAGGGCAAGTACGTTGGTAACGATGCCATGGCCAAGCGCGCTTTCCTCCAGGTTTTGGATGCCGTGGAATACTGCCACTCTATTGGAATCTACCACCGGGACTTGAAGCCAGAAAACGTTCTCGTCACTGACCAAGGAATGACCTGCAAACTGGCCGACTTTGGACTTGCCACTACCGACGCTGTCACCTCCGACTTTGGATGCGGCTCGACTTTCTACATGTCTCCAGGTACGTTCGAAATGATCTGACTCATCTGAAGTCACGTGCTAACTTTTTGCAGAATGTCAGACATCAGCACCCAAGGCCTACTCATGCTACGCCTCAGCGCCCAACGATGTCTGGAGTCTGGGAGTCATGCTTGTCAACCTCACTTGTGGACGCAACCCATGGAAGCGAGCATCCTTCGAGGACAGCACCTTCCGTGCGTTCATGAAGGACCCCAAGTTCCTGAGGACCATTCTTCCCGTTTCCACCGAGCTCGACGCCATCCTCAGGCGCATGTTCGAGTTCAACCCCGCCAACAGGGCGACCATTCCTGAGATTCGTGAGATGATCCTCCGATGCTCAGCTTTCACCCAAACCAAGTCAGCTGTGTCGACGCCTCTGTCTTCTCCTCCCTTCAGCCCCGTAGACTACAGCCGGGATGCTGCCTACAACGCCTACTACCAGGCTCCCGCAGTCCCCCAGTTTGCTGCTCTTCCTGGCTCAGCCTACGCACCATCACCCTTCCAGCACTCCACCTCATCTGGAAGCTCAAACTCGGACAACGACTCGGTCTTCTCCGCTTGTTCATCAGCCTCATCCGCATCCTCAACATCTTCGTACCAACACGTTTCCTCTTCTCAGGTCCCCAAGTTTTCTTCCCGAGTACCGCAGCCTCAACAACAATACGTTTCCCAGCCACCTGCCAATACGTGGTTCCAGCCATTCATCCAGGCGGCCAACCTGGTCAAG
The DNA here is from genome assembly GCF_023757995.1 of Alternaria metachromatica. Lineage (NCBI taxonomy): Eukaryota > Fungi > Ascomycota > Dothideomycetes > Pleosporales > Pleosporaceae > Alternaria > Alternaria metachromatica. The sequence continues at coordinate 621,875 of NW_026055502.1, forward strand.
CATGTGTCCTTCCAGCCATCGATGATGGCTCCGGTTCATGTCTACTAAGCCACCCTTTTTCCTGGACTTTTGGACCCTTTCTATTACGATATGCTTCTTCACGATGTGTTTATACAATTTTCGAAAAAGTCACGATGACACGAACAGCGATTGATTTCTCGTTCGGTGTTGGTGCGGTTTGTTTTCTTTGGCGTTTCAAAACTAGACCAGTCCGGATGATACTCCGGTCTTGGGCTTTAGAACTATCTGGTTACTACGTTTAACTCGGCGCCTTGATGGCACGGCGTTTGATTCTGGCGTGGCTATCTCAACGGTTTCCGCCACGTATAGTAGGAGTGGGGTCATTAGGCATTTTCCCGGAGTTGTTCTTGTTGGGCGTTGGATCGGTAGAGATTCATTGCCATCACGTTCGTTCGAATTTCCCATCATCAAGAGATACCAGAGCACTAGCTCAACAATGTACGGTAGCAGGTCCCAAAAAGAAGGACACAAATCTTTGCCATGAGCAAACTCAAACAAATGCAAAAACATATCATACGGTCGCTGCGACGAGAGTCGTACAGCAGACTAAACAAGCCACATCTTCGCACCTCATCACTTGACTGAATACGCTCTATTGACACTGCCCTTAGTCCATGCCTCTGTCCACGATGCTCCCACCGAATGTGCGCATCGACCACACCAACGTTGTTGACCCACTCACACAACGCATCAATCTGCAGCCACCCTGCCGCAGTTCTGCACCCAGCCCAAAACATGCATACACTTGCGCGAGCAATCCATCTCGCAACCAACCACCTGCTTAGCCACTCCACCTAGGCCCCACGGCCTGGGCATCATCCATATGCACCCGCAAAGTCTCCATCGCGATGGTCGCTGTAAGCCCACCGCCACCAGCAAATCACAGGTTCCACCAAGACCGATGTGTGCATGGCCATCTGCGTGCTGAGCGTGCAAGTGTGCAGTAGCTTGTCTTGACTCGACGGGGACTATCACGCCGGGATTGCGCCCTGCCTCCACAACCTAACTGTTAAAAGGCTAAGCCGATGTGTAAGATTGCTAGGCGCACTTCCAAGGGGAATTATGGATGGAGAAGAGCGGATACCGGATGCAGGTCGTGGCCGGTTGATGACCTGAATGCAGGATCGAGACTCATCTCTGCGCTTTCTGTCATTCCCTTAGCGCAGATCTTTGTTGGGAGACAGGCGGCCGCCTAAACGGATTCCTCAGGCCACGCGATGTACTCTAGATGGAGGTAGGCGAGGCGAAGGCTATGCTAAGCTACTCGTGGCTGAGATGGTGTAGTGTTGTTATTGACATGCTGTTGGACCTGCACGGCATCTGTCCTCCTGGATCGGATCCTACTGCCACAAGAGGCATACCACGAAATGACACGCAGGCAGCAGTAAACATGTCTCGGCCATACGAACGCCATTTCGAGGTCCCTGTCTCGCTTCGTGGCCGGTCAGCTGGCCTCCAAGGAGGGCTGATTCTCTCCAGTCAACCACCAAACGTCCTCCAGCTTCCGTTGCCCTTGTGTCGTATCGGCTACCGATGCTCCCAAGACACATTAGCACGTCGCGTACAGTGTACATCCGCTTACACTTGCAGTGAGGCGTCACCGGAATCTCTTGATGGAACCAATCGCGACACCCAAGCAAGCATGGAAGGGCACCGTTGCAGAGATTTTGTTTTTGCGGCCGCCAATCCTTCGTCATCTGACGAGCGTGACGAGGCGATCGAAAAAGGAAAATGTCGTCGCTACCGAAGCCATTTCAGCAATCAGCAAATACGCACTCATTTCGCATAAGCACCGCGCGGGTAATGGCGTCGAGTGACGTGCAGAATGGCTGACGGAGCAGGTCTGGTGTAAGGATGACATCCTGCCAAGGCCAGCGGCTGGTGTGTGGCAACAATCATCACCCAGCCCGCGGGCGTCGTTTCCTTCTGCCGCTAGCCACACTCCAGGAAGAAATCCCTCAACCCCATCCTTTTGCATCATACGCATCCCACCCCGCGGGCCTCTCGTCAGATTTGTGCATGCGACAAGCTTCCCGTTCGTTATTGACCCAGCATGCGCAAGTGTGGCGATGAAGGACCTGGGCACTCAACGTCTTACCGAAAAACCTGGTCCAGACTTATTGATGCGATGAAAGTGTCTTTCCCCATTCGCCGGGTGAATTGCATGCTTCCACAGCCACCATAACTTGGTTCAGAGCTAGTCGACATTGAGCAGCAAAAACGGCCTTGGGTACCGTCTCAGGCGATAGGGAGAAGTGCCCTGGTCACTCAACGGCATCAAAGATCTGCTATCAGCTCATATGGGGGCTATATCGACGAAACCCAGCCTGGCAGACGTTGAATCTCGCTTCAGTACGGGATGACATCGTCCCTCGGCTCTTGGATATTGTGGCTGTTCGCCAATACTTGCCTGAGGCATTCCTTGCTACCGTATACCGTACTTGCATCAATTCTTTCTTTCTTCCGACACCCGTACGCACCCCAGAAGCATGCTTTTTCGTGCGCCCCGAAAGTACCTCGAATTGGCTTTTGCTTAGGCGCGATTTCGCTTTCGCTTTGTGAGCATGTGACATGCCAGGTGCGGCGTCACAGATAGACGAACGGGTTCGGTAAACTGCACACCGGATACTTACTTCTGCGTAGGGATTGCCGATCTGAGGCCTCAAAGTAAGGAGCGGACCTTGCGCGCAGTAAGCTTCGTGGCTTGTTGTTTGTCGGTGTCACCGTTCCGTCTCACGACAAACTGTCGGGTCTGTCGATTAACATCCACCTTGCGGGTACCAGTCTGTGCTGTGTTGCTGGAACCTGATGCCTGGAATCCCTTCGTTGTTTTAGCTGAGCACGTCCATCTCGACGTGATCGACCCTTCTTCTCAGGCAGGCGTCTCAAAAGCATGCCTCCATGCCGATGCGGTTGTCCGTGGCGCTGCGCATCTATAGTACTTTGAGTGTTCATCGCTCCAGACCAGAAAAGGCGTCGTTCCAAGTCATGACACCAAAACCTTCCATCACCGGTGCGTTTTCGCTCGTGGACACCGGAAATACATCTCCAAGTCACTGATATTCAATATCTCCGTACCAGCGAGCATCTCCGCATATTTCCTTCTCCTCCTAGGGCGATGCCAAACTTTGTCAGTCGCACAAAGAACATGCAATGGCGCTGCATGGTTGCACGATAGCCACCCAAGTCTGCCTCATCAGCCACTTGCGAGAAACCTTCCACAACATGATCAGATCGTTGCTCAATGCTAGCACGATATCCCCACAAGTGGTACAGCATTGCGCCGCTTCTCGACATGTGTTCGCCCAGTCCAATGCTTCGGAACGCCCCTTACTGTAACGGGCTCCCTTGGACAACGCAAGTAACACAACGATGGTCCCCATCTAGCCACCTGCAGACATCCCCATCTACGAGCGTATCACTGCGTTTGAGTTTGCTGCATCCGCCATACGAACAATTGGACATGCCTCTGCTCCCGTGTTTCCGCCCAAGACACAAGCGGCTTCCCGTACACGTACGACCGGCCCGAGAAAAGGTGTTCACAGTCACACATTCCTCACGGCAAGCTACAACAGCACACTCACACCCGGCCGTGTACACAAGAAGGACAGGCGTAAGACTGACAGCGGGTAGGCGTTCCGAAGGGCGCATATGCAACTAGGCGGTCTCCGACAGTTGCCCAGAGCGTTTCGCTGCTCAGCCTCTCCGTGCGCTGTACCAGTTCCAACGGCGTGACAGCTGAGCCTCTGTCTATGCTTTTCCCACTTTGGCGTCGTACTAACAAAGGCGAACGTTCACGATCGACCATGGTTGTCTTTTGCACACCCCCAATTAGCAAGGTTTGCCTTTAGTGTGCCATCTCGCCGGCATCCCACGCGAAGCTGCATGATCAGCCCATGAGCACAGGTCATTGGGCATACGAGAAGAGCGTCCGGGACAGCCCACTGGCTGGTAAGTGCCCAGCGCTTTAGACGACGACTTGTCTTCTTTTCCTTCCACGGTTCTCTTCACGCGTCATACGCTACGATGTTCTTTCCCTCTCCAAATCTTGCTGCGAACATGCATGAACCAGGTAGCGCGATATACAGACTTCGGAACGCTATTATCGTCGACTTCGCCTCCTAGGCAGAACGCATATGGAACGCACGTAGGCGATGCCCGACGCTGGGATGGCCGCATGGCATGGCATAGGGAGCTAGCTACCGAACCCGCGAGCTCGTACGAAGGAAAACGAGGATGCAGCGAGGAAACATGGATCTGCGGTGGGCTAGCGAGGCGGACTCATGGCTGTGGAAGCTCGCAGGCATCTATCCGAGTATATTCTACGGTCGGCTTCCTGCGTCTGTAGCAGAGGACGGAGAGGAAGAAGAAAGGTTTGGGCGGAGATCGGGTCTTGGGCAGCAATAGTCTAAAGGTTTGTTGGCGAAGTATGACTCTTACCATTCTACTCTACGGGCCAGGACCCGGGAGAATGAGCTCAGCCTCGTCATCGCATCGTGAGTCCGAACACGTCGACAAGGCCTACTCCAACATTTCGTCATCGTGCCCACATCAGCATCTCCTCCCAGCACGGCCATCCCACACAAAAGCAACACAGACGCCCAAAGCCCAAAGCCCAAGCCCTTCGAAGCTCAGTTTCCTTCCTGCATCGGCACCTTGCACCTTGCACCTCACATCCATGCGTTCTCTTCGCCCCACAAGCACCAGACATCCAGCGGCCATGCAGCTCACGGTGTGAGTACCCGGCTCAGACCGGGCTTTTGCTGTCGAGTCTTTGGTCGCACGACGCGTGGGACGTGATGGGGGTTGCTTGCAGTGCCTGCAGTGCTTGCGTCGGAGAATTTATGTTGTGTTAGGGAGCTCGAGAGGTGAGGGTCGAAGTTGTGTTACCGGTGTGTGGGGGGTAGTGGAGGTGATTCATTTGGATGATGAATCGCTTACAGCGCATGGTAGGTATGGTATCTCAATGGGGGACATTTCGCGTATGCATATAATGAGTTGATGAGTGAGACATGGGGAAGGAGGGAAGAGCTTTAGTAGACTTCAAATGTTTGTGATCGTGATGAGTCGACATCTAGGGTGTGAAGATATGCAGAAGTCTGGGCGTATTGTAATGGTGAATGACTGAAGTTGGAGCGATATACATCTCAGTCGATTATATAGCTTCGCTACTTTCTTGACCTTATTGGTGCTATCATTATGGACTGGATGTGTACGAACATGCCCAGGTGTTCCCGCAACAGCTCTTAGGCCTAATCCGGTGTAGCTCCGGTGCTTAGAAAACAACGAGGTTTTGCGCTGCATCACTCTCTCTATGAGCAGATAAGGAGCGCATCGATGCATCGATATCACATGGAGATGCACGCATCAACTGGCTTTACTGATAATGTGAGGTAGAGTCCCATGTTGCTTCTATACAAGGGCACCGAATCCAGCCCATCGAGTATCGTGTTCCGCCAGGCTTATGCCCGCATCGCCTACGGCATGAAATATGTTCAGGCCAGCCGCCTTCGTGCCTCAGGCTGCTAAGAGTGTTTACTCCGCCCCCTAAACCCACTCTCCGCCCCTTTAACCTAGAATCCCACAGATCCTCGCTCTTTGCTACAGCACGAGATTCCCATACGCTGCAAATCGGGTCGCACCCGGTTTCGTCTACTATTTTACAAGACACCCTTTTACGAAAGCTCATGTCGTTTCAACAGCTTTGCGAATATTCGCGCGCACTCTTACCACAGCGATGGAACTGCCACCGAAGCATGTGCGCTTCATACACACTCCGCTGAATTTCAAAGACAAGGAGATACGCCTCATAACGATCGAACGAACTGTCGACCCGTCGAGCCCTATCCAAATCACCATGAAGAACGTCGACTTCAGTGGACATATTGAGGCTGTCACTCGTTACCGTGAGGTGGTAGCTACACGTACTTCTAGCGAATGGATTAGCACAGAGGAAAGAGAAGCTATATACGAGGCATCTTTCCAAGAAACTTTCGATTTCATCGCGTTATCGTACACTTGGGGCCCCGAATTGCCAGTGCAGGACATTTTTGTCACAAGCTCCGAATGTCGAGGCTGGCTTTCCATACGCCAAAATTTGTACAACTACCTAAAGATGAAACGAGACTGGCTTTTGGTTCGGCGAAGCGTCCGTATGCGTAAGTTCCTGGAGGTACCCATCTCCCACTATGCGCTCAGGAGATCACACATGTTAGAACGAGATCGTGGGTTGGCTCCAATCTGGATCGATCAGATCTGTATTGATCAAGAAAAAAACGAAGAAAAGGTTCACCAGGTCAATCAAATGGCAGAGATATATAGCGCAGCCTTCGTCGTTGAGGCTTGGCTATGTTCTGGATTCGAAGGAAGTGACGATCTCATGGACATGATCATCCAAGAAAGCTATTCCTCGCGCCGGCATATCCCATCGAAGCTCTTCGTGAGCAGGCAGGAGATGCGTAAATCAATACCTTTATTGCGCCAATTCGCACGTCTAGCATATTGGTCGAGACTATGGGTCACTCAAGAAATCGTACTCGGTAGGGTCGTTCATGTACGGGTTGGCTCGAAGATCCTTTCATGGGACACATTCTACGAGGGCTGGAGGACGTTGGTATCAGCCTGGAACTGTCTGCGTAAAACAGAGCGAGACGAAGATTTGACAGATGAAGAATATAAAGGGTGTAATCGGATATACACCATCAACCGAAGCCGAGGCATTACATACATGAACTGGGGATCTGTCAAAGATTTGATTCGGGGAACAGTATGCTCGAAATGGCAAGATCGAGTATTTGGTATGATGGGTATGCTGGATCCATCGCTTCGAGTATTCCCGGACTACTTCATGCTTCCGCAAGAACTTTTACTCAAGATTGTTACTACACAAGTCAAATCGTCCCATGCTAATATCGGCAATGGCCTTGCAAGTCGCCTGGACAACTCTTCTTCAGCTTATAACCGCACACACATGTGTATATCGATGGCGCAACAGTGGTTCATGATACTCGATAACGATGACGTTAAAAGCAGAATCAATCCAAGATCTGTTCGCCACCATTTGCTCAAGACTTTACCTCACGATCCACCAATTTTCGGCTGCAGAATTGGAAGAACGTGGCAGCTCAATATCGATTTGTGGTTGATGATACCAAACATGCGCAGCATACGATGGCGATTTGTGAGGGGAGGCATTGAGCGTTCGATTGAGAGTCGAATACGAAGGGATCGTGATATTCCTACCGAAATACCCCGTGTTTTTGACCTTCCTGTAATATTTTCGGAGGCAGATAGCGATTAGCGGCGTAAAGTTCACAGATGATTATGTTTGGCATTGCCTATATGCGATCATTTGTCCTTTGGAATCCATACCAGGATGAAGCATGTGCGTGGAAGACACGTGTAGGGTACACACCAGCTTAGACATCCATCTTCCTCCTAATCCCCAACGTCTTCGTAAAATCCTTCTTGGCCTTCTTCGCGGGCCTAGACACTGCAAACTCCACTTGCAGCGACACTTCACATAATCCAGAATCCGGCGAAGATCTCTTCGCCCCCTTGAAGACAGCGCGCGCAATCTCCGCATCTTCCGCATCCTCAACTCCTCGCGATGGCGCAAGGGTAGCCGCGGCAAATTTCGCATCCATCCCTTCTCTCCGTGCCTTCGCCGCTCTGATCTCATCCAACGCATCCGCAACAGCAACCTCAACCCTCGCATCCTCAGTCTTCCGTTCCAGCGTCTCCATAGTCGCTTTCTCATCGCCTCCATCAAGTCCCTCAGCTTCAAGCCTCTCCAATCGCTGCTCTTCAGTATCTTTGGCGCGCTCATCGTCTCTCCACGCCTCAAAACCCCTCACCGCCCCACTCAAAATCCTATAATCCATATTCTTAGGATCAGTCTCAATAACGATTCCCGCGCCGCAGCCGGGACACTTACAGTGCAGAGTGACGATCTTTACGCCCAGGTATGTTTCAGGCGAGATGTGTTTGGGGCTGTTGCGGAAGACTTTGCCACGGGTGGTGTAGTGGCCGCAGGAGAGGCAGCGCATGCTGCGGAAAGGGCAGGCGAAGTTTACGACGGTGCTGATAGGGAGTGAGGATTTCTTTGAGCGGGCCAGTTTGGAGGGGTCGAAGTCGGATGGGTAGTATTTTTGGAGGGTTTTGCGCTCGGCCATTTTGGTGTGGTTGAGGGGGGGATGGGGGTTGAGGAATACGTGGGTGTTTGGGGTGGTGGAAGTTGTGTGAAGGTGGAGCTGGGAGGTATTCGCGGTGTGTTATGCTAGAGAAAGATTGGAAGGATAGGAGAATAAAAAGGGGACTGGGTCTGCATATGAAGGGTGCCGAGTACGTGGGCGTTGATGGTACGTACCATGGGCGAGTGACGAATTTCTACCCAATGACGAGAACCGAGTTACATCAACTCGACTTGCTGCCAGCGACAGTAGAGCAACGCTTATAAGTTGCCAAAATTTTGACTGCAGTTGACGAAGACAAAGGACGGAGTCCTTCGAGTTATGCCACCCATAGCACACCCTGACGGATACATTATACTCACATTTTCAGTACATCAACGTAGAACATGGCGAATACCTTCAGGCCTCATCGAAACAATGCATTCTACCGAGAAAACAATAGAGCTACCATGACCTTTGTAGCCTGAAAAGCGCCTCTAGTACGAACAAGAGAAGCAAAAGTTTGGGGTATCTTCTTAAACGCCGCACCGCCATCGTCTGTCTCAGACCATACTTGCGGAAAGGCAGCCTCAACGCTGACGTCCGACTCCGCTTCGCCTGTCCAATCGAAGCTGATTTGCCAGTTGAGCTTCAGGAGGACGTGTTTGTCTTGCAAGACCAGGGTATCACGACCCAAGTTCCTGCTCAAGTCCTTCCGCGTGATAGTGTTCGCGGGCTTGCTTTGCGGCCGTGATTGTGCGTTCTCGGCGTCGTCTGAGGTCCGGCCTACGAGTAGATGCGCAAACGCAGTCTCGCACTTGTGCCAGTGTTGTGCCCGCTTCTTCGCAATCTCCCAGTACGAGTCCATAGCCCAAGACGCATTACCCAGATCTCTTTCTGGCGCTTTCGACCGGATGAATGTACCCAGCTCACGTTCAGCCCACGGCGAGATTCTTAGAAGTTCCATTTCGATAATCTCACTCGCTAATGCGTCAATGGTAATCGAAACCTGGGCTGTGAGCAGCTTCTGTGGACCGGCGATGTCGATGGTATGCTGCTGATGGACCCGCCGTGATGTGGGGGATATCTTGCCGCGGGGCAGGCTGAGTTGTGTGGAGAAGTTGAGGGATGTGAACATTTGGAGGTATGGTAAGGGATCTGCGAGTTCGACCGGGCGATGTGATGGGACAGGCTTCTCCTCTTGTTTCGGCCGTGGGGGAGGAACGGAGAGGGCGGCGAATGGTAGGAACGAACAAAGCAGACTTGATATTGGTGCGGGCTTCTCTGGCTCTGTAACGGTGCCGCTGATATCCGATATGAACTTCCTGGGATTGTGTCAGTCACAGTTTGGCTATCATGGGAGCGTTTTGGACTCACTTCAGGCTGTCGCGCTCTGGAGACCGCAGAGAATCCTCCGGACTGCGGCGCTGCTCTTTCACGACTTCTTCGACGCATCTTGACACCTGAGACTCCAACTCTTCTACTTCACGTTGTAGACGCGCCTTTTCCTGTTTCCTTCTCTCAATTTCTGGATCTGGAGTCTGCCTCTTCTGTACCACTTCTTGAGTTATCTCTTCGGTTATGTCTTCCACTGGGCCATCTTCTACCGTCCCTGTGAAATCGTCTGATTGTACCGCTGGTGCTCTCGAACTCGGTGGAGGTTGTTTTACGGGATCTTTGACGCGCGGGGGACGCTTGCTTGGTGATGAGAAGATCATCGTTCGCCGCGGCTGCTTCGATGCTGCGCGAACATCCTGTGAGGGTGTCCCTGGGAGTTCTGGCAGGTCGCTCTCGCTGGGTAATTCCACTTCGGTCTCTTCCCTTCCTCCGGAGCCATTTCTGGCTGCTACAGGTCGGTTTGGGTTGCGCTTCGGAGATGCTGAGAGAAGATTCGGGTAGTTGCGCGCAAGACTGGCTTTGGTAGGCGACGCGAAAGACGGTCGTCGCGGAGGTTTCCTCAGCGGACTTGACGCTTGTTCGGTGGGCGAGCTGGTCCTCCGCCGTTTCGCCGGTGGTTCGTTCATGATGTTCGCATATGAGGCTTTCGCAAGATCCTCAACTTCGGCGCGTATTTGGGGCGCTTTTGTGGTAGTAATATGTCCGGGTTGGGAAAGATGGGCTGGTGGGGTATGCGACGATAACAGTGAATGCGACGCGTCGGCGCGTGTTGTTGCCCTGTCGGCGTTCGCTGCAGCTTTTGCCGACGTTCGGAAAGGCGGCGCAAAATGACGTCGAACTGCCAATCGTCACTTTCAATCAGCTGCGAATTGGCAATCGACAACACTGGCTGACTTCGACATGTTATAACGAAGCGGCTCGTGTAATTGCTTCATCTCTTCACTGTTTCTTGGGGCCAATGGATCGCATCGTATACTCCGGGCAACTGGCATTGCGCCAGGAGCTCTGCGCTTCGTGCTTGAAGACATGGCGCAGGTCGCGTGCTTCGACAGAGGCAGGGCGGATAGGGCTTCAAAATAGCAATCGGATACAGCGTCGCTACAAAGGCTATGTTGCACCAGAAGGCGAACAAGCCAGGCCTATCACCGGCTTCTATGCAGGTTGGACCCTCACCCACATCGCCAGCGGTACTCGAACTAACAAGATCTAGACATGCTGAAGAAACCGCTGTCGGAAGTACAGCCACTATCCCACACGACACCGGAACCGCCAAAAGAGCCACCAAAGACGCAGAAGGAAGAGACATTTGCAAAAGCCCGTATCATCTTTGGGTCTACCACGGCCTTGGAAGAACGCAAACAGGAAATCATGAAATCGTCCCAGAACGTTGCCGGCGTACTAGTCCCTCCGCGACCCGAAGAACCAGACAACTGCTGCATGTCTGGATGCGTGAACTGTGTATGGGACATGTATCGAGACGAAATGGAAGAGTGGGCCGAGAAGAGCGCTCAGGCAAGGGCGGCGATGCAGGCACAGCGGCAGGAAGGAAAGGGTACAGGAAGCATGGTAGCGGGAGACACATCTCCGAGTCACGTTGCGACAAGTATGGACGACGATGGCGGTGGAAGTGAGACGAATTGGGACACTGGGTTCGATGATGCGGAGAAGGACAAGTTGTTTGACGATATACCCGTGGGCATTCGGGAGTTTATGAGGACGGAGAAGAAGTTGAAGCAGGCGCAGAAGAAGGCCGAAGCTGCTGCGGCAGCGTAAGCTTCGAATTCGGCAATACCCATACAGTTATCTTGCCATTCAAATACCCATCCATTACATATCTTGCGATATTACATCCTATGCCCTAAAGTGATACCAATTATGCTGCACCCCACTCTTCCATCTCGTCTAATCTTCGCCGACGTCCACGCCCTTTGCCTGAAGATCTTTCCGCGCCTCTGCTATTTGCTGCATGAGCTCCTTGTGCGCGTCCGGTACGTCGTTGAAGGTGAAGACTCCCCAGCCGAGCTTGAAGAGGAGGTATGCGCCGAAAGAGATGAGGGCCCAGAAGGGTAGCTATGGTTTGGTTAGTGGCAGCCCAGTACAATAACAATGGAGATGGTGAAGGTGGTGGGCCAACGCTTCTATGTAAAGGTAAGACTTACGAAAGGAACAATCTCCTCTTGGATCTTCTGAGGCAGCGGGACGACTTGGAGGAACAGTGAGAGGTAGATCTATCACATGTTAGCATCCAATCTCAATATGTAGAGGTAAGGGGCTGCATACAGAGGTGAGGAGCATGCCAATGCTGATGGTCTGCGTGGCGCGCGTCATGTTGGCGAATTGGTTGTTGTAAACGGGCTAAACGAGGGTCGGTGGTCGGAAGAAGTGCGGGAAAGGGCGTGATGCTCGACGTCTGTGGTGGTGAATGTTCGGTGCCAGATCGCTCAATTGCCGCCAAGGGATCTGTGTCCAGGGGTCCAACGGAACCGGCCAAAGGCAAGGCCAACCGCGCGGTGGGTCGACCGACGCTGCCGCAGGAACTCACCCCGTTTCTTTCCGCATCTGCAAAAAACAAGTGGCTGAACTATTGATTGCACTTTTTCTGGAGTTCTCCTGAAACCAATCCGACTAGTAGCCATCACCTGTACGGCGGCTCCGGACGACTGCGAGTAGCCGTTTCATCCTTGCGCAATCTCTACCGCCACTATGCACTCTTGAGCTTTGCCACGACTTTGAGCGACTGCGTTTCTTCATCTTCACACTTTTGCGATATGCCATTATCCAATGAGGAGCTTGGCGACTATATAGCGTCTTTAGAGCGCCTACTCCAAGGCAACCCTGCAGGCCAGACCGCTGTCCTCACAGGTTACGTGCATAAGCTCGATGCGTTTGCAGCAAGTGGGGACAATGAGGCCATAGAGAAGACCTTGCAGCTGTTTGGGACGGCTGTTGGCGGTCGTAGTATGTTATGCCTCTGTTCAAAGCCAACCCTGCTGACAATGTATAGAAAGATGGCAGGCCCCGTTCCGCGACAGCGGCATCCTTGCTTATGCTCTTCGTGGCTTGTCTACCGTTCGCCATGAAGACCCTGTAGCAAAGCAATACCTGAGAGTCATCGGCAACTCGGTTGCTGATAATGGTACTGTAACCTGAAGAGGCCCTCGTATGACGCAAACAGTCTGACTGGAGTCAAGATACCAACAGAGAGCTCGCCGTGAGAGAGCTCGGAGCCATCGCTGGCTGCCTTCCCTCGCCAGAACTACGCTTGACCACTTTGGCCGTACTTTTCAATCTTTGTAATGATTTTGGTGAGCAATGCCACAGGATCCTCCAGACATGCAGCTCATGCAGATAGAACCCGGCAAAGCTGCAGCGGCTGCCCTTAGACTGGATGCCACAATATGCACCTTCCTAGTACTGGACAGAATCCCGGAAGCAGCCCTGGATTACGCTACGGACCTGCTGAGCTGGACCACAAGCAACCTGAGCGACGCCCAATTCAAAGACGAGGTTTCGCTGGAGACATTCAAGAGTCTGCTGAACGTGGCACTGCAATACGATGAAGACCATCATCTGGAGTACGTGGCCATCCTGGTACATTACCTCCAAGACCCAGAGTTCCAGCAAAGGATAGCAACACCGAAACTTCTCGACGACCTTGTCACCCTGATGCTGGAGTTTGAGGCCCGACTGGAGCCAGAGGACATCGAAGCCGTCTTCCAGGAACTCGCGACAAGCAAAAACGCGGATACTACCACATCAGACGAGGCGCAGGTTCTTCTGATGGCTCAACTCATTGGGCTGCTATCTGCTGCTTCAGCAACAGATGTCTTTGCTCGAAGCTTCAACGTCAGAAGTCCTGTTATCGAGAGGCTGGAAGCAAAGCTCCGCGCACCTTGGGAGAGCGCATATCCGTCCACGATATGCGCTTGTGTCATGGTCGGAAATCTGGCCATGTCTGATGAGGTTTGCATAGATATGGTCAAGATCATGGAACTCCATGTTCGGTTGATTGTAATTCTCAAGAAGAGCACTAAGCCCGCGCTTCTTTATGCTGCCGCTGGTTTTATGCGACATCTAACGTTCCCAGAGGCTAACAGGGCTTTGCTTGCAGATGCCGGACTCATGGAAGCGTGTTGTCGCATGCTCGTACTGGACGATCCTTCAGTTCGAGGCGAGGCGGCAGCTATGCTATGCAAGCTCGTCACCGGCAACTTCTACAACATCGAGAAAGTCATGTACGAGACTGTTGGCCCTGACACAGAAGCCATCGACCCAGACATCTCAGCCGACACCGTCATTTTCTCACACATCGTCGAGCAAGCCCTCGCTCCGTCAGCACCGCTACCAAGCACTACCATGAAGAATCCAATGATCGAGCTCGGTCGTACTATTGTCGCCATGCTGCGATATCTCGGACGGCCCAACGCCGAAAAAGATGTTGAAGCAGTGCAAATACAGATCTTACAAGTACCCCAGATAGCCAAGCCGATCGCCCAACTCGTACGGCAGCGTTTCTACCCCGAAGCCCGATCCGAAGGACTACTCGGCCTAGGCCTACTCGCCCAAACACTTGAGGGCGCTGCAGCCATCGCCGAAGAAATAAAAGAGGACAGCGGCCTCCTCGAAACAATCAAAGAGCACGCCAACGCAACAGAAGCAGGCCTCGCGCAGCAGTCTCCATCAACAGCTAGCCGAGATCACCAGAACGCGATTGTGCTGCTCCAGGCGCTGCAGAACAATGCGGTAAGAGAACTCCAAGAAGCCGTCGGGGAAGTACTAAGGACTTCCAGACTGACCAAATGGACGCAATACTCTCGCATTAGACAATCTCTGTCTAAGCACCAAGGGCGCCGCTCTTCAGGCGACGTCAGCACACTAGGTAGCCCTGGAGGCGCCTCACCGGGGAGAGTCAGAGAGTTGGCTCGCAGGGCTACTACGGATGCGCCTGGCATGTCGCCTGGGAGGGCGAGGGGGTCTACGCTCGCTAGTGAAACTAATTCTGATGAGCGGCCACGGACGCCTGTGAGGGTCAGGGAGGTTATTGGCGAGATTGAAGAGGTGTCTCCGAAGACAATGATCAAGGAGTCGCCGGCGAGGGAACGGTTAAAGGGTAAAGGCATGAAGCGGACCAATACGGCGCCGCAATGATTTCGATGATGGTTATGTCTTATGTTTTTAGTATCTACACTACTTCTTCTTAATAATGCACTCTCCACTTATGATTACTATAACTGGTATTGCCGTTGATGTGAGATGTGATCGAATGTTGTGGTCGCCACTACATCTAAACTACATGTTCCGAGTGAGACTCACCTAACACCACCTCACGCCACTCACGAACCACCATACATATCAATCAGATAACCCTCAAACGATCTCCAACAAATGGAAGAGAAGCGAAAAGCAGTGAATAATCAGCACGGTGGCGCCTGCGAGTCCTGAGCCTCACTGCGCAGCATCAGCGTAATCAAGAGCGCTCTGATTGGCCAGACGAGCCACTCACGTGGATTCACGCGCTAGCAATCCAGGGTCCATGACATAGTACATACAAGAGAGCTGGGTATAAAGAAGGGCTGTCTGTCGACGTATTGAAGGTATCTACAAGCTCAAATCTATCTACGCACTTCTGCTTCCCGATCTTACACTCGATCTCCCAAATCAACAACAACTACATACTCGAACCTACCAACCAACCTACCAACTCCAACATCCAAGATGGTTTGCTGCGGACGTAACAACGGCACCTGCGTGTGCGCTCAAGAGGCAAAGTGCTCGTGTGGAAAGCAGCCTGCTCTTCAATGCAGTATGTCGCTCCCTTCTTTCCTTCACCTTATGCCCTCTCTCCCCAGTCCGTATACCCAATATCCACCGCCCACCGCCTATCACCCATCCACCTACCACCTATCTAAATTGTACCTCGTACATATACTAACATATCATCAGCCTGCGACAAAGCCGCCACCGAGAACAAGCTCCCCACCGACTCCTCAGCATGCGCGTGCGGAAAGCGGACAGAGGATGCGTGCAACTGTGGTCGCGCTGAGAACAACGGATCGAGCAGCCTCGAGACCGACTTCACTACTAGCAAGTAGAGTGATGGATGTGGTATGAGGGTTTGAGGCGTATGGGGGTTCGAGTTGGTGTGTAGCATGAGAGGGTGTTTTTGGCGTTTACATGGGACGGTCGAAGGATCGAGGGTATACCTGGTATCAGTGAATGATGATTTGAAAGTTCAAGCTTATCCTATTGCGTCTTGTCTGCTGTGTGAAGATCGCGTTGACGCGTCGCATTGCGGACGCGCGCGTTCCTCTCTACTCTCATCCTTGTCTTCCCTATCCATCGTACAATGTGTCCGGGGTCATACTGGAGACTTTCGCGTTCAAAGGAAACATGTGTTGTACAGTGGACGTCGCCGCCGCCTTCTCGGTCTCTATGTTCCAAATCGTGTTGCGGGTGGTATCTCATCGATAGCTTGCGGAGCTCGGGGGAGAGCGGCGGCACGGTCGGAGGTGTGCATACAGTAAGCTCCAAGGCTATCGCGGCTTTGCTGGAAGGTGCCCTGTTCAGTACTGTTCGAAATTGAATGCATGGACCTGCACTTGCTGTAAGGGTCAAGATCGCGATGTCTTGCTCCTACTTTGACTCGCACGGGCAGGAGCTACACGCTAGACCCTGTTTGCTTGGCATCCATGTGTAGAACATCCACTTATTCCCCCCGTCAGTCGTGCATGCAGAGAAACAACTAGAGAGCTTGCCGGGGTGTTGTGCGTCTTCCTTGCTCGTTCCAATTCCATGTCCTGCTCTCGATTGCGCCATAAGCCTGCAGCCAGCGTCTAGAAAGCGCTGACAGGCGCCCCTTTCGCGAACTATCGACCTCCGCTCCGCAGCGCGCACGCCGGCATAAACCCTGCCTCGAGGCCCGTACCGCACCATTCCATAGCGCACCACCACTACCGCCGCCGCATTGTCGGGCTACTTACCAGGTGGGAACCGCCCACCCACCACGTCGTCTTCTACCACCAGCATGGCGGCCTCGGTCACTTCCAAGATGGCAGCGAGGGCTGGTGGAGGCCTCTTCAGCCGGGAGCAGTCGGGCAACGTGCCCACGATGCGAGGTACATGACGGCATGCCCACGAACAACGGACCGAAGCTCACACGCGGACAGGACTGGTCTCATTCATCGCTGACCTGAGGAATGCTCGCGCGAGAGAACTCGAAGAGAAGCGCATCAACAAGGAATTGGCCAACATACGGTGGGTACACGCTGCCGAGTTCTAAGAATATCCGGAAGGCTAACAGTACCGCAGGCAAAAGTTTAGAGGTACTTCTCCTTGAACACACCTCCTACATGACCTGCTCTGACAGAACACCCCCCAGATGCCGGCCTGAATGGCTACCAGAAGAAGAAATACGTCTGCAAGGTACACACGCCACTCACCGACTCTCCCACCCTATTGCTGATTCCCGCAGCTCCTCTACATATACATCCTCGGTTGGAACGTCGATTTCGGACATCTCGAAGCGGTCAACCTCATCTCCGCGACCAAGTACTCGGAAAAGCAGATCGGATACCTCGCCGTTACCCTATTCCTACACGAGGAGCACGAACTGCTACATCTGGTCGTTAACAGCATCAGGAAGGACCTGTTGGACCACAATGAGCTCAACAACTGTCTGGCACTGCATGCGATTGCAAATGTTGGCGGAAAGGAGCTGGGAGAGGCACTAAGCGCCGAGGTTCACAGGCTTCTGATATCACCGTGAGTGGCATGAGATGGGTTTCGTGGCCAAGCTGACGTCGAATAGGGCCTCCAAGGCATTCGTGAAGAAGAAGGCCGCCCTTACGCTCCTGCGACTATACCGGAAACATCCTGCGATCGTACAGCACGAATGGGCGGAACGGATAATATCACTCATGGACGACCCCGACATGGGCGTGGCACTTTCCGTAACCTCGTTGGTCACCGCACTCGTCCAGGACAACACCGAGCAGTACAAGGGAAGCTACATCAAGGCAGCGAATAGGCTGAAACGGATAGTAGTGGACAACGAGTGTGCCGAAGGCTACTTCTACTATAAGGTGCCATGTCCGTGGATACTGGTCAAGCTGCTCAAGTTGCTACAGTACTATCCGCCTCCAGGTCTGCATCCCCTACAGGTATTACGAACCCACACTGACAAGAACAGAGGACTCACATATCCGAAAACTCATCCGCGAAGCCCTTCAAAAGATCATGGACTCAGCCCTCGAAATGCCCAAGAACGTACAGCAGAACAACGCGCAGAACGCCGTCCTTTTCGAAGCGATCAACCTCGTAATACACCTCGACACAGAGCAAGACCTGATGGTTCAAATATCACAACGGCTGGGCAAATTCATCGCGTCTCGGGAAACCAATGTGCGGTATCTAGGACTGGAGGCCATGACGCATCTGGCTGCTCGATCTGAGAACCTCGACCCCATCAAGAAGCACCAAGCAATCATCATCGGATCGTTAAGAGACAGGGATATCAGTGTGCGAAGACAAGGTCTGGACTTACTCTACAGCATGTGCGATCCGACGAATGCGCAAGCCATCGTGAACGAACTCCTACGATATCTACAATCTGCCGACTACGCGATACGGGAAGAGATGGTACTGAAGATTGCGATTCTTACAGAGAAGTACGCTACAGACGTTCAGTGGTACGTGGATATATCACTACGGCTGATCGCCATGGCCGGAGACCACGTTAGCGATGAAGTCTGGCAGCGAGTTATCCAGATTACGACGAACAACGAAGAGCTACAAGTGTACGCTGCGCAAACGATTCTGCAATACATCAAGTCAGACTGCCATGAGACGCTTGTAAAGATTGGTGGATACCTGCTCGGAGAGTTCGGCCACTTGATCGCGGACAGCAAAGGATGCAGCCCAATCGAGCAGTTCATGGCGTTGAGCGCAAAGATGCGAGGTTGCTCATCAACGACACGGGCGATACTTCTGTCATGTTACGTCAAGTACGTGAACTTGTTCCCCGAGATCAAGCCTCAGCTTCTTCAAGCTTTCCGCGCCTACAGCCACTCGCTCGACTCCGAACTCCAGCAAAGAGCATGCGAATACCTCACACTCGCCACCATGCCGACGGACGACCTACTGCGCACCGTATGCGACGAGATGCCTCCTTACCCAGAACGGACGTCAGCGCTGCTCTCGCGGTTACACCAGAAGCACGCCACTACTAGCGACAAGCGAACATGGGTGGTCGGTGGCAAGGATGCGAATGCGGATCTCAAAGAATTTGGTCTTGCAAGGCAGAACACGTCCGCTGGTGTCAAGAGAAGCTTCACCGAACCCGTACCAAAGGATGCCAAGACCGGCGCGGCAAATGGCGCCAACGGTGTTGCAGCGATATCAAGTGATTTGGAGGGTCTGGATCTCAACATGGATCTGAGCAAGGCTTCCAAAGCACCAAATCTCGCAAGCGCAGCGCATCTCAGTCCCGATTGGGAGGTTGGCTACACTCGTCTCCTACTACGGTCGGAAGGCGTGCTCTACGAAGACCAGCAAATACAGATCGGTCTGCGAACAGAGTACCGCGGGCAGTTGGGCGCTCTCATCTTCTACTTCACGAACAAGTCACAGTTCTCCATGGGGTCCTTCACGACAACGCTCGACAACAGGTCATCGGAAACCCTGAAAACCGACATCAAGGGCCTACCCGACACCTCCATCGCGCCCGAAGGCCAAACACAGCAAACCATCATGTTCGAATGCAAGAACGTCTTCATCGACCCGCCCACCATCCGTATATCCTACCTCGCCGGAGCCCTACAGGGTCTGACCCTCCAACTCCCCGTCCTCCTACACAAGTACATGGAAGGCGCCGAACTCAGTGCAGAAGACTTCTTCAAGCGTTGGAAGCAAATCGGCGGTGCCCCGCGCGAGCACCAAAGTATCTTTGGCCTGACCAGCAAGAACCGGACCATGGACTCTGATTTCGTGCACAAGGTGGTCAAGGGCTTCAAGTGGGGTATTGTGACTGGTGTGGATCCTAATGGCAAGAATATTGTCGGCGCGACGGTGTTGCATTCGAGTGAGGGCAAGTTTGGATGCTTGTTAAGGCTGGAACCGAACTTTGAGACGCAGGTATGTTGGTTTGCTTTGACAAGGGAGATGATGATGCTAACGAGGTGTAGATGTATCGGATTACGATTCGCGCGACTGATGAGTCGGTTCCGCCTGTTCTTGTCAAGGCTATGCAAGATCGCCTCTCGCAGGGTATCGAGGGAATGGCCTAAGTCAAGAGACTTTTGCCTTTCCACCTCTGCTACCAACGCCACCATCACCACCGCTATTCTTACACTATCACCCTCACGATGTGTACACACCTGGAACCTTTTGTTCATATACTAATGTTTTTGTCTGGGAAACTTTGGGCAGTTGAGAGAGAGCGAAAGAAGTATGTTTGATGGCTGGGCTTGGGCTGCATATGTAGCGTTCATTCTTGAGGAGAAGGAGGAAAACATTGAGATATGGCGCATACCCTTGTTTCTGGCTCATGTAGCATGATTACATATATATTGGAGCGTTTTCTTGTTTCGTGGTAATTTGGGTTTGGTGTTGAGTGATGCTGGTGCTCTGGTGATGTCGTGTGGTAAACAGCGCTCAGTTGAATGTGTCGCTTCATGTAGGGAGGAGATATGTAGATGGAGGAGTCGTAATAGTTCATGCGTCATTCGCTCGTTCATGATCTTCAGCCCTTGTGCTGCGCAACTCGCAAAGGGCGCAGCTGCCGTTGATCGATGGTCACCTGACCATCGATACTCCCCTCCAATATTCTGCTGCCTTTACTTAGTTCACCGAAGAACATTCCTAACATATACGACTTATAGTCTCCATTCGAAAAGTTATTCAACCGTAACCTGAAGCAAACATGGCCAGCGATTGGTTACAGAATCAAGAAGAGGGTTGGTTAGGCCGCCTTTTTGAAGGGGATTCTAGGGCTATTGCAAAGGATTCCACACTGTGGCAACTCTACCGCATGTTTGAGGATACAACGACTCGCAAAGCCTCGGCCAAAGACTCGGCGTCCAAAACAGCTTCTCTCGTGTCCTCTGAACCGAAAGCCTGGTATGACGTCATTGGGATATATCTCACCTCTGCAGAAAAGATCGCGGACGAAGATGCTTTGAAAGCACTGGTGGACTACATTATGGAACTGGCAAGTCTTCCCGACGCTATCAACGAGAGTCATGAAACGGTCGTCATCGATCACATAGGCCACGCCGGGGCGTCGGTGCCCATTGAGCCAGGAGAACCTCTCGTGATGGGGTATGGAGGCAAGAGATTGTGGAGGGACTTGCCGGACTTGAGTATGGAAATAACAGAGCGCTTTCAAGGTAAGAGACGCCCACTGTATGCGGAAATTGCTTTGTTCGTTGGCTTACTCGTCAACATAGGACCTGAGCAGTACCTCTCAGATACGCCATCACCAGCGGACCTTGAAACTGCAAAGACCTTGTGGAAAAATTTCAACACTTTCCTCGCCCTCCTAGCCACAAGCAATAGGGCGCAGACCATTCCTGTTCTTGCAAATGGGATTCGCATGGCCCGCATGACCTTGGTGACAGCCCTTGAACACTCGCCAACCACACGCAGGGGCAAAAAGACTGATCTGCACATACCCGCTGCTGAGGCATGGTTCCGGATTGCGGGAGATGAGATTGAAAAGCTTTGTGAAGCTGGGATGGAGACGTTGCCCCCGGGTGATCTTTGGGCCAGTCAGGGGGGCGGGGATGTTTGTGACAGTGCTAGATTGGGGTTTTGGAAGAAGAGAATGTCTGAGTTGGGGGCCAAGTATGGGGAAGACGTCGCAAAATAATGACAATGAACAACGTCAAAGCGGGAAGAGACGGAGGCAGCGTGACGAATACATCACTGTAGCATGGAAGCTTTGATGCTCACATATCGAAGCGCGACGGAGACAATGCACAGGCGGGCCATAGACAACGCCATCAAAGCTAATCAATATGCCTACGTTTCATCATTACGTAGCCCCCGGTAACTCGAATACAACCTGTATAGTACAAAGAATACCTAAGCAGCAGGATCTAAGAATCCCTCCAGTGTCTCATAGTTCAACGGCTTGAACAACTCGTTACTCAGATCCGCACCGCTACTTCCCAACAAGCCTTCAAAGTTCTCAAACGCAGCGTCGAAATTCAGCCAGTCCGGGGACTGCTCAGCGAATCCAAATCCGGCAGGAGGGCCCGTCATAGGCGCGCGATCTGCGCGTTCGCTGCTTGTGGGGTGTTGACCGGGCGTAGGAGCGCTTATCGGGTTGAGAAGACTGTTCATGGGCGAGTTGGCGTGAGGATGATTTTGGTGTTGCTGGAGCCGAGGGTCGATAGGCGTCTCTCCCATGTTCTGCGGCCATGGCTGCGACTGGTTTTGTGGTGGCATTTGGTTGTTATGTGCGTTTTGCGGTGCTGGCGGCTCCGTCTTCGGCTCGGTCGGTCGGGGTTCGGCTGGAACCGGTACCGGTGTGTTGACAGCGTTAGTGTTGCGCCCTGCTGCATTGCTAAGTACAGCTCGTCCGAGATCAGCTGTCGTGCCTGCAGACCACCAAGAGTTTCGTAATCGGTCGAGAAGGCGGACGCATTGCTTGAGTTCTTCGGTGGCGCGGTTGACGTGGACCTTGAGGCGGCGAGAGCGAAAGTGACGATACACCACGCTGAGGGCTACACCGAGTGCGTACGGTACGATCGGAAGCGGTGGGAGTAGCTCGGGGGATTCAGCGTTAAGAAGATGAATCACTCGTGTCGCGGAGAGACTTTGTCGGACGTAAGAGGGTGTTGACTTGACCGGCGCGTTGATGGAGAGGGATTTGTGGGAAGCCATGCACATGGTGTGATGAAAAAGCGATAGGAGACCTGAAAAGGTTAGCAAAAATAAAATTCCAGATTTTGAAGCCATTTACTCATGATAGGGCCATCGAGCTTGTCTTCACCATCTCCAACCATCTCTTCAAATCCTAAGAAGTCATCGCCTTCCCAGCCTGTCTCTTCAGCAGCTCTGCCAGGCCTATAGTAGTCGATGACCTTGTCCAACATCTCGGAGATTTGAAGCCAGATTCCAAATGGGCTTGATCTCTTTTCTGGATCTTGAGGGAGTTGTCTCAAACTGTTGTCGCGATCATGCATCAGCAAAGGTCTTCCGTTCATACAAGCGTTAATCTTGTCCAGACTCCAAAGACACCAAAAGACATCCTCCAGATTGCCTTGGGATTCCGAACTTTGGTTTTTCCATTGATGTCCAAATTGAAGGCCGAATGTATGCGCGTGATGGATGGCTTGCGCAAGATGCATGGAGGCTTGCTCAGCGCCATCTGGACCTTCGCAATGAAGCGATATGAGAGCAAGCACTTGGATGAGCACGACGCGATTCTTCTCTAGCTTTGCTTCGATCCCAACAATAACGGCATTGTAGAGCCTTTGAGAGAACTCGCGTGGATTGAGTGGCTGGGTCTCGTTACCCAAGTAAAGGTGCTTGGCGGCTGTTGCGTGTTTCGAAGCGACAATACAAATTGCTTGCATCAGAATTCGAGGTTCCCGGCCATAGTTGTACTGCTCGTAGAACAGCTCCTTGTCCACAAGCGGGAGCAGCGGATGGACGTAGCTGAAGTAGATCTCGAGAAGCGCAGTTTGGTTCATACGAGAAGGGAGTATATCAACTCCGACCGCGTCTAGGTAGGTTAGGAGAGCCCTAGATACCTGAGCCTCCTGGTTGGAATGCGGACCTGTTTCTACTATCCGCGAAGCGCCTGAACCCACTTGCGACGATGCCTGTCTCTGATCTCGTTCTTCGATCCATTGTCCAATGGGAGGATGGCTGGGCGACTGAGCAGTCTTTCCACGCTCGGAGTGAACTTGCTCTCGCAAGACGGCTTCAGGGTTGAGATAGCCCAAGAAGTTGGGTGGTGTTTGGACTGTGTGGTCCGAGGCCGGGCTTTGCGGCGGCGGCATTGTGGATTGAGCATGACCGTAGTCTCCACGCGCCCCCCTGGGATCATGATAATGTCCGTTCGTAGAAGGGCTGTCTGAGGATGTCGGATTGCTTCCGCCACCACTTTGGGGAACGCTGCCGCCACCCGTGGCTCCCTCGTCATCATCAAACGTATGCGAGCACCTTTTCTAGTATAGCGTCAAAGGATGGCCTTCAGAAGTTTACTGCTAGAACTTACTCTTCTCTTCTTGCATGATTCGCAGGCGCGATGGACTCCTGCGCGACGCTGTTAGCTGCTGCTGCTTGTTGTGTTGCGCACGGTCTATACGCACTTTTGCGCTTTCGGAAAAACTCGTTATTCGCGGCAAATGTTATCATTGTCGACATGTCTGCGGCCTGTGAGCGCGCTTCGTTCAGACAGCGCAGGTTGTGTATCGCAGGTAAGAGTCGCTTGGTCTCCGTAAGACAACACGAGGGTGACGTTGCCAAGGTGGTGTTTCGTACACGTGATACGGTCGCGCGCCTGCCGCCTCCGCATTTGTTGGCGCTTGTGGAGCCGAGGCGATGGATTGGCCGCCAAAACCGTGAAACCGCAGGCATCACGAAACCTGCCCTACCGTTCGCATATTGCGAAGCAGCCCGGCTCGTCAATGTTGCTTACATCAACCTATACCCTGAAGCATACGGTGTGGTTTATTGTTAAGATACTAACAGACAGAAGCCGATGTATGCGTCAGGCCGTCGTAAATATCACAACACGGCAAAAGCGACCTTTCGCGGAGCTCATCTCGATACGGTCTCGTACTGCCTCGCTCGCCTTCCGTCCGTCCCGCCTCGCTCTATCACCGATACGGTTGCGCCTCCTATCACCGATAGTGCTGCTAATCACACTCGCCTCTAGTCGACTTGACGTATCCCCGCACCAAGAGACACGAGTACTTCCGTCTCTCAGCTCGCTCCACAATTACGCCCGAGGGCTCCTTTCAACATCACTCGCAAAAGCCATGGATAGCTCGTCACAACGCGCTATCGCAGTATCTGTAGATGGCAACCGAGGCAGCCCTAGAGGGCGTCTCGCACCCGTTCTAATCTTACGTACCCTTCTCGGGCCTTAATATGCCATGCGCGGACCACGTACCTGGAGAAATCATAGTAATAGCATCTGACAACCCTTACCACACGCTTCATCGATATCAATCGGATGACGTGGCAGGCCTCCCATGACCGATGCGCGTTCCATGTCGTGCGGAATGGACAGATACACCAACCAACAAACCAATCCAAACACAGGACATCCGGGAGGCACTTACCAACGTTTCATGGCTTGTCGAACTCGCAATTTTGGGGCCTGGATGCCTTCAACACACCCGAACGTATCTATATGTTCGGCGTAACCAGCATGTATCCGTCCGACGATGCTTTCATCAGATGGTCAACTCAATTTGGTGTCATGTGTATGTCAAGTCATTTGTCGCTCAGAAAGATTGCTCTGTCACCCAACGTGACGGTATTGATCACAAACTCATCGGATTCCCAGCTATAAGTACAAGCATGTAGAAGCTACTAATCCACCCGATTAATATCTAGTATGGTCGAGCCAGAAGCCGGCATCATGCGCCTTGCACGCGAGACTCGTCAGATGATTTACGACTACATCGTCAGCGACACCCCAGATCGGACTATCAGAGTGACACTGGTCAAGTCGACACTGGATTCGGAAGACAAGCTTCAGAAAGACAAGCCCCAGAAAGACGAGCTTCATATCGAGCGTTGGGAAACTATCCTAAATCTTATCTGCACGCATTGGACCTTCGAAAACGAAGTACTCTCCTACTTGTACCAAAGCTTTACATTCGTATTAACGGATAGCCAACGCACTTGTCGCCCCATTGTTGCAGCTTTCTATCGAGCCCTGGCGCCTAAGAACAGAGTCCGTGTACGAAGGATTGCCATTCCTTTCTTTACCATCCGTGGCCTTTTCGACCCGGCCCATTTCACTGATTCGTCTGTGCTTCAACATTCCCAGGAACACCGTCTTAGCATCATCGATAATGCCCATCTCCACCCGTACGTACTCAAAACCTTGGCTCCAAGCGATGATGGAGGCCTTCGGAAAACACAAGCCAAGTTACTCGAAGAACTCGGTTGTGCACTCATATTGTTAAACCAAATGCCGAGTTTGGAGTGCCTCACACTCGGTGTCGATGTCCTTGAGTTTCTAACCGAAAGTATCCTCCAGACCGATAGTGTTATCTACCGGAGCGAGCCATCGGTGCCAACATCCGATCTTACTGTTATCATCGATCAAGTCAGGCAAGGCAAACTGGGGTGCTTGCATCGTTTGATCAATGTCTTGGGTAGGGTCAGAAGCCTAGGTAAACTGCGCCAGGTTCGACTGGAACTAGACTGGAGTGACTTTGTGCAGGACGAATATCAGAGGGCTGGTGTGACGTTTGGACCATCATGGACGAGAGACGTCAAGAAAGAGATGGAGCTACGATTCAGAAAAATGGTCACTGTATGTACCAGGAGCATGGTTGTGACGACGAAATATAAAGGAAAGTTGGTGTTGGATTTCCCCGGTATCATTGTTGTTCCAGGGAATATCTAACGAGCCATCGTACTTGAACAATACACCGGTCAATCTGCATCATATGTATTTGTGAGAACGTCTTCCTCCATCTCATTTCTAATCCTCCTCCCTCAGCCTCTTCCTAACATCCATCAACGCCCTTCCCAGAAGATTCTGTCCCCACCGATACCGATTCTTCTCCGCATCCTTCTCCGCAAACCCCACGCCCCAAATCCTATCATGTGGACTAGCCTCGACCAACTCGCGATCGCTAGTAGCTAAAAGCATCTTCCTTAAATTCTCCGCATCCTCGCTAATCGTAAACTTGTGATAAGAGCCCAGCTTCACAATCTCCATCTTTCCTGCCACCCAGTCAGCATCCCCTTCTAGAAGTACCGCGAAGAACGTGGAGTACATACGCTCATCCCAAACCTTCTCATCAAACCCCTTGACCTCTCGTCCCAGATCTTTATGCTCTTTTGGGCTTGTAGTCTCCAACATCTGTTTCGCAATCTCTTCATCGCCAAAACAACGCGCTTTGTGTACCATCATCCACATCTCGGCGGTTGCGTAGGTTTCGTCGTTGATGGTGAACTTGGACCAGTACCATTGGCAGAGGTAACCGTGGCCGTCGCGCGGCTTCCAGAAGAAGACTGGTTTGGCGGCGGGTGTGAGAGTGGTAGAGGATGATGCGGAGGGGTGTGGGATCGTTGTTACGGGCATCTTTGATATGTTGTGATACTTCGGGTGATGGAGTTGGTATGGTGGATCGTGGGCTTGTTAGAGGAACGGAGGTGGATCTGGCAGAATGTTGCGTATTGATTAGTCAAACAGTTGGAAGTCTTTTAAGAAGTGTGTTGTTCGAACCAAATAGAAACAGCAATATTAAATGTGAGTGTCCTTTAGATATGTGACTCAAGCATAGTATGTCTTCCTAGGTAGCATGAATGCATCAGGCCCCAAGCGCGATGTTGTACCATGGCACGACGGCAGTTGCGCCCTTTTACTCCGCACTTGCTACCGGGATTCGCATCTCTTCGATCGTTACTAAATACGATACACATGCCCATATTCTTTTGAACCTACTGAACGCGAACGTAAAATGCCGGAATGATTTTGGTGGCGTCGCGCCGAGCTGGCTGCCTGATGAGGTAGACCCGCATGCGCGTGACGAGGCTGAGTTGTGCCTTCCTCAGCCGCACTTCAACTTCTTAGCACCGAACTTCTTCTCTTTCATCCTCCCTGCGCCATCGCATTCTCTTTACACCTCATACCTCTCTTAATATATCTTGTTCTGCATGTCTGTATGCGGCGTCCGAAAGCTACATTTGCCCACCAGCGAAGATGGTCGAAGCTGCTGGGAAAAGGTCCAGACTCCTCAGCCTTGCCAGATCTCTGAAGTCTTTGGAATCAAGACCACTTTCGAGAAAGTCATCGAAGCTACCTGTCGCCGAGGGATATCTACCTAGAATAACAGAAGAGCGGCTTACAACTATGGGAAATGATCTAGAGACAGGCCGAACTTCACACGACTTGCCACGCCCCGTTGCAGCTGGATTGGAAGTTCTTCCTGAGTCGATATGTCCTTTGTGCCTCAACCTCGGAAATGAGGTCTGGGATGCTGACTATCGCCAGAAGTACGGACTTGGAAGTTATCTGAGGCGTTATAACTCCGCAATAGACGTCGTTCGTAATGCGAAACAAGGTTGCTCGGGTTGCAAAGTCGTCGCTTGGGCTTTAAAGCCTTATCTCAGATGGATGAAAGAGCAGAATGGCGACATGGTTCTTCGAATTGGAAAAGGATTCTTCAACTACACTGGTGAATGGGCCTCGCGCGACATGGGTTATTATTGGCGCCCAAAAACCACGGAGACTATCTGTGGCGTAATTGTACTCAGAAATACACCTTCCGAACCTGGAGAAGACGTCTCCGATTCACCGAAAGGTCCGTCTAGATCCTGACGGAGTAATGCAGAGCCACTCTGCAGCCCTTACTAACATCAGTAGAACATATGAGTCCGTGGTGTCATCTGCAGTCAGTACCAAGGATAAGTGATCACACGGGTTCCGCGACCGCTGTCGGGAAGGTAAAGTCTTGGTATACTGAGTGTCTTTCGAGTCACCAGCTGTGTCTCCAGTCTTCAATCCCGCAGCTACCAACGAGAGTAATTCGGATTGAAGGGCCTTCCAAAGCCAGCGTACACACTTCAGGCGTTGAGCGGTCTGAGTATGCTTGTTTAAGTCACCGTTGGGGTGGGCAGGTCATGATTCAGACCACTACCATAACTTTGGAGCAATACGCAGTACAACTTCCCTGGGACGAGCTGCCCAAAACCTATCAAGATGCCATTCAATTCGCTCATGCGCTTGGCTTCGGTTACCTATGGATTGATTCACTCTGTCAGTCTTCTTTACTTGCAATCTGCGCCAGACCTCTCATCCAAGAACTAATTGAGATTTAGGTATAATCCAAGACTCGCCCGACGATTGGCGTCACGAAGGAAGTCGGATGTCAGACATCTACTCGAATGCAGCTATAACCCTCTCCGCGACATGGGCATCAAGACCTTCCCAAGGTTGTTTCGTAACACCTGATGCGGAATACATGCCTCATACAAGTGTATTTAAGAACAACTATGAGGGGACATACGGACTACATTGCCACGAATGGATTCCTCGACTACAAGTTCCACTGCATGATCGAGGCTGGGTTTTCCAGGAACGGATGCTATCGAAGCGTGTTGTTCACTTTATGGAGCAAGAGCTCTGGTGGGAATGCCGAGAGACGATCACTTGCGAATGCCGCAGTGAATACCACGGCAGAAGTACATTCGGGGTCGATATGAACCAAATAGATAGGATGCTTGAGTTGTCATCGCCAATTGACATTGAAAGCTACTGGGAGGAGATTGTGACTATATATACGACGAAGTCGCTCACATATCCCAGTGATATTTTTCCTGGTTTGCAAGGACTAGCCAAACTGGTGCCCCAAGTCATGGGTAGATATTATGCTGGACATTGGGAGGCCACCTTAGTTCAGAGCCTCTGTTGGCACGTTACTAAAGTATTGAGGAGTAAGCTTAAGGAATGGCGTGCTCCATCCTGGTCGTGGGCTGCAGCTCCAGAAAGAGTGACCTGGTTTCCTCCAGGGTCCGATCCAAAGACGACCACATTCGCCACTGTTCTTAGCGCGATGACAAAATCCAAAGGAGATGACCCAATGGGTCAGATATCTTATGGATCCATTGTTCTGAGAGGCAGGTACTTGGTCGGCCACATCACTGCACCTGGCTATACCGCCGCCCTCCGGCTCCGATCTCCACTCAACATAACAGCGCAATGTTTTGTTTGCTTTCCTTATTGGGAACAAACCGATCTCAAAATCGGCACGCAGATCACTGCTCTGAACATTGTCCAATTTGATGGCCCGTTTTTGTGGAACAATAAGAGAGGTAGCCGCAAGGGCTATTGGTTACTCTTGAGAAGTGTGGCGAGTGTAGAAGGAGAATACATGCGTGTCGGTATATACCCAGAACCGGATCTTACGATAATCTTGGACTCCAGGGATGTTGAATCTGTAATGGAAGAAGAGGCAGTAGAAGGGGAGTTCAAAATTATCTAGACGCACAAAAAGGCGGTCAGAACCCATGCTCACTTCGCAAGAATCCGAGAGGTCAGACTCTCTACTTCAATATGCTGCCCGCACAAAATGTTTGTACGCTTACCCAATACACCCCCTCAGCTCTCCCCCTTCGTCTCCTTCTCCACAACAACAGCATCCTTCTTCGCCGGCCTCTCCCCAAAAATCTGACTCCCCACCCTAACCTCATCACTCCCCATTCTAATCGCCCCCTCAAAATCCGCACTCATGCCCATACTCAACTCCAACTGTCCCTCTTCCCACCCAAGCTCCTTGACCACCTGATCCCTAACCTCCTTGAGTTTAACGAAATCCTCGTTTTCGGTCTCGGGCGTCGTGGCTTGACTGCGCGCAATGGCGCCGATGGTCATGAGGCCGTGGAGGAGGAGATGGGGACATTTGTCTATGATGTGCCGACATAGCGCGAGAGTGTCGGAGGGCTCGACGCCGGATTTGGCTTCTTCGCCGGAGGTGTTGACCTGGACTTTCACGCGCAGTTTCTCTTCCACCTGCACTTTATCGTCTCCATCTTTCTCGACCAACGCCCTCCTCCCCTTCTCCAGCTCATTCGCCTTCTTCTCACTATCCACACTACTCACACACCACAGATTCGGCACTTGTTCGGCCAGCTGCTTGCACTTGTTCGATTGCAGACCACCGATCATGTGCCATTTTATGGAGCGGGGCAGGATTTTGTGCTTCTCGAGGAGTTCTTGGACGTAGTTTTCGCCAAAGTGCGTTTGGAGGGGTGGCTGCGAGGGAGAGGATGGTTTGTGTAGCGCGAGGATGTCGTTTGCGGGTTTGAGTTTGGAGACGGCGATGAGGCGGACCTGGAGTGTCGCGTGTTAGCAGGTGGGTTTTGGGGCGATTGAAGGGGTGGATGGGCGTACTTCTTTGCTGCCTTGGCGGGCGGCGTTGATGCGCGAGGTTATACTCGCGATGTTCTCAGTGAGCTGCTTCGCGCGTTGGGGGTTGATGTGCATGTCTTCGGCCATGGTTGATGCAGGGCTATGATGGTGTTCGCGTGTTCAGCCCTGCGACTCGCTTGGATGAAGACGTCAGATCGGCGTTACTGCAAAGTGCCGTGTTATCTCCGTTGTATGCACGAGTCATCACTTTTGCATGCTGATACAGGCACCCGGTCCGGAAAAATCGCCGAACTCCCAAAGCTACACCTTTTGCACGCTTATATCTTTACAAGATCTTATTTATTTTGTATATTCTAATTACTAGAAGTGTAAAGAATTACAAGCTCCATTTTTCTAGCTATTAAGCTTCTTTTATTCTTTTGTTGTCGTAGAATAAGAAGAGTGCAAAGAGGGGTAGATATTATCGTTCTACCTAAAGCAGGCCTGTTTTGGTGGGTTTAGAGTCCGGCCATTTTTCCGGACCGGGTGACAGGTAAACCAAGGGCTTGGCTATCGATTAACGTACTTCTAGGCGACGATGCAAAGGTAGAATTGATGCTAAGGAGCCCCTACGACAGGCTGCGAAGTCTGCCAGGACTCGCTGACCCGCTGCAACCATTTTTCGCTCCCACCAAAGGCAGGGTCCACCAACAAGTCGTGATCGGTACCTGGGAGCACTTCATTTTTGTAATCATAGCTTTGGCTCGGTACCCATATCGCATTGAACCAATCCCTGCCTTTATCGCCGACCAATTGGTCTTGTTCTGCGTGCATGCAGTCGATATCCCAGACCCGTCTGTTTCCTGCCAGTCGGTCGTCTTCGCCAATGGTCTTGGACAGGAGCTGTACCGCGTCGTTAAGATCTTCCCATTCGACTATGGGGGTACTCCATGGAACAGAGCGTCTCAAGAACATCTGTGTGTCCATTGAGACGCCGTCCACGGACTCTGCGAAAACGAACTTGGTAATGTGGTTTCGCAGATCATCCACGACTTTTGGATCGTCAAGTGCGACGTCGTAGAGAGTGTCGCGAGGGCCATCATTTGGCTCTCTAGGCTCAGTTGTTTCAGGCGCTGCAAGAGCGACTGGGCCTGCGGTAGGGCTTGAGCGCGACAATGAAGTGGATATTCCTTGAACGAGGGTGCCGCTCAAGCCAACCAGCGGAACGACATTCTGACTAATGAATCTGGCGACGGGGCCCATTTTCCCTATTAGAGACGCGGGAAGAAGCCCAGTAGCCTGTAAATGCGTCATCTTCGTGTGCGAGTAGTGTACCCACGGAGCGAAGAAACAGATGTATGGATGGTTGGGATTCAGCAAATGTGGATAGGCGAGGATAAGGTTCATGAGGTAGATGTCGCCTCCACTGTGACTAGCAACCGAAACATGCTCGATATTCAAATGCGCCAGGAGTTGGGGAACCATTTCTACGTGGATGAGTTAGCCGCCTTGGTGAGAGAACGTGTTCACCAACCGAGCCAGGTCTGAATCCGCTTCTCAGGCTTCACAGCATCACTGCCACCAACCCCAGGACGATCCGGATGAATAATTCGGACATGATGCCTCTTTGCTAATTGATCCAAAGGGGAGTAAGACAGGCGCTGGCCAAACATCGCTCCACAAAATAAGACGACTGCGTTGCTGTCGGCGTCGCCAAAGTCGGAGTAGGATACATGATAGGGTTCGGGTCGGTCAGCATCAGGGTCGGCGGGAAGCACGAAACTGCGGTGGAACCTTCGATCGCAGATGAATTCAAGCGCACCCATGGTGAGGGGATAAGAAGAGTTCGTTGGTAGGATTGTTGAGGTGAGTACGTTCGATCCTTCCAGGTACCTCCAGCCCATCAGCTGCCAAGCATGGGTATGTCAGGCAACCAGACACGCGGCAGGAGGCTGCAGGCGCTATTGGATGTCAAGGGACGAACCCTACTTTTGCGTACGTCCTTTCATCGCAATCCCCACCAGAGGTGCCGCGATTTGGTGTAACATGTTGAGACATAGCCTATAATCTTTTGATTGTTGAAGAGGGTAGGTGAGGAATTCAATCGCTCGGGCACAGGACTGAAGCTTCGTCATGCGAAAGGATGAGGTGACAACACCAATTCTCAGAGAAAACGAATGTCGAAAAGCGAGTCGAGTGTATCCTGAAGATGCCAGAGATCCAGCTGCGATGGAATCTGGTGACGTCGAAGGCTCGCTGCAGCAGGAAGAAGGGCATCCCCGGAGCAAGCCTCATCACATCCGGCTCGTCGCCCCACATGGCAAGTAACGTGCCGCAGAACCGCCTGCGCGTCTTGCCCTCCACACCCCATCAAAGACCAACCCCAGATTTGATCTAGTAAACAAGACACAATGCACTCAAGTGTCTACTTAGAGCATAGAGACGCCCGGCTAAGGCACCTAGTACCTGCAGGAGGTGCCGGAGTAATACTTCAGACAGATTGCTTTATATGGCCAAGCCCCCGTTTAACCCCGGATACACCCATGACGCCAGTGATGATTAATATCAGGGCGAACTTCTAGAAATGAAGGTGCATGCGGTTTGGAGGGGCGCCTTTGGATTGCAATGTATAAAGATGTGGGTGCTGTAGGTTGGACAGTTGCTGGCGCGGTTGCTCTTTCCCACTACAGTACTTCTTAGCCTACTTCACCATGAGGTATCTCCCAGTCGCTCTTGCCGCTGCAGCAGCACAAGGTGCGCTTGCACACCCAGGTTCCCCACATCCAGACGCGCAAGGAAGGTACACGATCGAGGCCGAGGGAATCAGGGCGCAATTCATTCCCTATGCTGCTACTCTCACCAACCTTTTCGTCAAAGGTAGAATGCACTTATCATGCTAGATGATATCTACTAATAGGATCCAGACCCGGCAGGCCAGGAGCTGGACATCGTCCTAGGTTATGACAATACGTCTTACTACCGTAAGCTGCTGTCGCGCATGCATCGCTATACAACCTAACATTCTCCAGCGGTCGACCCGGGACATCCCGTCTACAATGCCATCCCAGGCCGATATGTCAACCGCATTGGCAACGGCGAATACTCCATTGACAACGTCACGTACCACACTGAGAAGAACGATGGCCCAAACACCCTCCACAGCGGTACAAACAACTGGTCCTTCAGGATGTGGAACGTCAGCGCCGTGACCAATTCGTCCATCACCTTCTCCATCAGCGATGCTTCCAGCTCTTCGCTGGGTATGATTGGCCGTGTGGATGCGAGTGTCACGTACTCGGTCTCAAAGAACAAGTGGCACATCTCCATGGATGCCACATCCCCAGAGGCCAAGACGCCGCTCATGCTGACGCAGCATACTTACTTCCAGCTCGATGCCTTCAAACGCCCTGACAACCGCACGGTCTGGAACCACACTGTGTACATGCCAGAGGCCAAACGTGCGCTCGTCGCCGATGCGAACGCTCTTCCCACTGGCGAGATTGCGCAAATCCCCGCCGGAGCCATTGATGATTGTGAGTAATCTCTCTATGAACCTAATATGAGTTGATACTGATTTGATTAGTCTGGTCTGCACCGCACGAACTTGGGTTCGCGTCAGGCAACGAAGAATTCGAGAACCACTGCGGAAACGGGTGCCACGGCTACAACGGCGCCTGGGCATTCAACGAGGCCAGGAACAAGAGCGCAGCTGTGCTCACGCTATCGAGCGCATACAGTGGCATCGAGGCCAAGCTGACGACGAACCAAGACGCCGTTGTCCTCTACACGTGCAATTGGAACGACGGAAAGAGCGAGTTCAAGAGCACCCAGGGTGTTGTTGGCCAAGACAAATTCATCCCGCGCGACGGGTGCATCGCTATTGAGGCCCAAGACTACGTTGATGGCATCAACCAGTAAGTCGATGATGACGTCGTTTCAGGCACAAGCTAATGTTGTTGAACAGTCCGGAGTGGGGTCGGCTGGACAAGCAGATCTCGGGCCCTGGAGACAAATACCACTGGGAGTCGTCGTGGGAATTTGGAACGATCTGACATGAGGCGGTAGCGGGCTTTGAAGGGGCGCGAGGGTGGTGAGGCTAGCAGTGGACACGGCGTAGGACGGTAGGTAGTAAGCAACATGTTATGCAACCCCATTGACCAAGTGTCAATATCTGGAGCCCCGCATTTGGGCGGGGTGCAGTGCTCGCGTGTCGCCCAACGTCTGCTTGGTAGCGAACAGCACAGTGTTTGAGGGCGAATTTCGAGTGTTTGTTGACAACGAAGTGGTGGTGTTGGTGGTCGCCGACTGCGGGCGGGAATAGCAGACTGGGACAAGGCCCAAGGTTGGTTCCTGGTATTGGTATCGTGGCGGCGCGGGCTAAGCGGCACAAGCTCCAGGACCTAGCTGCAGCATGCCATGGCTGCATATAGGCCCAGATGTCGCCAGCACGCAGCCTGTTTGCTCTTCCATCGTGCGCCCTCGTCACTACTCGACTCTGTGAATGATGGTGAAGGCATGCTGAGCTGACATGATCGACGGCAGCTCCTGACGCCTGATTGCCTTTTCCATCGCCCCGCCCATTCGGCCCTAAGCTTCCTACATACGCAACATTCATTTGCGATCGACAGTCCGCTGCGTAGCTGCCAAGCAACGACATCATCCAGGAATCGTCGACTCCAGGGCGCCATTACTCCAGGGTTGCTCGTCGACACCCACTCCCCACTGCACTTGCCTCTGCCTGCCTCGCCCATGCGCCCCTTTTGTCGATCGCGACTGCTCTGTCTATCTAATCGCATCTCGTGAGGCGCGTCGGAAAGGGCCACCCACGGCCAGTCCCCAGCATCGATGTCCTTGTGACACCGGCTATCTTGCACCGGACACGCCCACCACCTCTCCCTCGCTAGCCGTCGCGATAACGACCTGATCCCTGCCCGCACAGACTGCGTCACTGGCACTTGGGCATCCACGGCCCGCCCTGCTGCGAGCCCGGCGCGATCCGCTTTCACCATCGATAATCCAATTCCTCCATCCATCCTTCCACCCGCACCATGGGCAACTCGCAGGGCAAAGAGGCCACGCCGGAGCGGAGAGGCCACGCCCGCCGCTCCAGTGCCCACCAGCCCACCTCGCCCTCGACTGCCGGGCCCGCCGCATCCACACACGACAGGCCGGGGAACAGTCCCTATGGCAACTCGCGGAGAGACAGAGGCAGCAGACCGGACCTGTCTTTCCTCGGCATACGCACCGGCGACAATGCCGAACGCGACCCCGCCCTCGAACCGCGCCGGGAGACAAAGGCGGAGCGCGAGGCCCGCAAGCTGGAGAAGGACCGCATCTTGAGGGCCCAGGAGCGCGAGAGGAGTTTGAAGGAGGAAGGCGTCGACGGAGGATACCTGGTTACGCTCGGGGTATACACGGGACCAGAGGACTTTAGCAAGCCCACGGTGCGGCAGCTGCAGGTATGCCTCTATCCGTGATACGAGGATCCCTACGAGAACTGAACTCACACGTGATAGATTGAGCGACGACTCGCTCCCTTCTGGCGCGGTCTCGATGACCACGAAGACACTTGGACTGAGCACCAGCTCGTCGAAGTCGTCAACGGCCGCCCGCTGCCCGCTGCAGACGACATCCCTCCCGAAGAGCCGCCTCGAGTCACCACGAACAACCACCTCAGCACGGCATGGAATCCGCGCAGCTCGGAGCCCAGTCTCAACAAGCTCACGGTGCCCATGGGCGCTCGCTCCATGTCCCAAGAGCCAGAGCGCGGAGGTGGTCTCTCCCCATCGAATCCTACCTTCTCACTCCCCTCGCCTGGCTCTCCGATCGCGAACAACTCCTCGTCCTCGCCATTCTTCCGTGGCCGCGCCAAAACACTTGCCTCTCTGGCGACGGGTTCCCGCAATGCTTCGCAGTCTGACATGGCCCCGCAAGAACTACACCTCCCCAAAGACCCGTACGTTAATGGTCAACGGGTTGAGGCTTTCCTCTACAAGAATGCCTCCGAGTGCCCCATCTGCTTCATGTACTACCCGCCACACCTGAACAAGACGCGATGCTGCGACCAGCCCATCTGTTCAGAGTGCTTCGTCCAGATCAAGAGACCCGATCCGCATCCGCCGGAGCATCACGGAGAACCAGGCGCCGAGGGTGCGCAATCTGCCGAGCCGGAGGAAGAGGTCCAGCTAGTTTCGGAAGCAGCTGCTTGCCCGTACTGCACACAAACCGAGTTTGGAGTGACCTACGAGCCGCCGCCTTTTAGGAGAGGGCTCGTCTACAATGGTCAGGGTCATAACGGCATGGGTAGTGCGACGTCGGCAATGTCATCCACCTCATCCTTGAATTCGCCTACTGCGGCCGGCCCTGGTAGAAGAAGGGCGACGTCACTGGCAGTCACGGACAAGACTGTGATAACGACTGACATGGTGCGAC
Source organism: Alternaria metachromatica (assembly GCF_023757995.1). Lineage (NCBI taxonomy): Eukaryota > Fungi > Ascomycota > Dothideomycetes > Pleosporales > Pleosporaceae > Alternaria > Alternaria metachromatica. Next base: position 658,949 of record NW_026055502.1, read on the forward strand.
CTGATTGGGCCAAGAAGCTGGCAGACGCGAAATCACACGCTTTGCGAAGGGCTGCCGCGGCCACTGCGCTACACAATGCCGCATACATGATGGGAAATCTTCCACAGGGAGAGAGCCGGTTCGGCCTTGGAAGACGAAGGCGAATCTTCACTACCGACAGCGCTGGTAGCAGTGGACACGGAACACCCAGGCGTGAAGGTGAAAGCTCGTCCGGTCAGCCAGGGACCTCGGGCGACCTATACCCCAGCCGAATAAGCTCTAGGAGAGGGAACAGGATTGATGACCTCGAGGAGCTTATGATGATGGAAGCAATACGCTTGAGTCTGGCAGCCGAAGAAGACCGCAAGAAGAGGGAAGAGAAGGACGCCGCCAAAGAAGCCAAGAAGGAGGGTAAGAAGAAGGCCAAGGAGATCAAGAAGGTTGCCAAAGCCCAACGGAATATCGGCAGTGGCTTCCACCCCATCGAGATTGATGGCATTGACGAAACGGAAGCGGGCAGCTCTTCGGCGGCTGGGAAAGGAAAGGGAGTTGATCGGTCTGGTGGCGCCGGTGGCTTCAATCCCATGTCAGAACCGACGTCGACTTTGAACACGCCGGCTACCAAGGACGACCCGCAGAAGCATCTCGAAGCCAGTCGCGCACAGATTCAGCGGGAGAAATCTGACACCAGCAATCCGGCTCCTTCTCATCTCGAGCGCAATAAATCTAACGCCTCCTCGTCCTCGTCGTCGTTCGCAGACTCATTCCAAAACTCACTACAACAGCAAGAAAACCAAAACCTCGCACCTGGCTCTTCTTATGTGCCTAGTTCAAACGCATCAGGCATCAGCTTAGCCCAGGGCGACACCGATACTCCTCCACAGGATTCGAATAGCACCGAGCCAATGTTCAACTTCCAAAGTCTCACAAAGGCGATCACCCCCGAAGACGACAACAAGAATGAGAACAAGCCTCAATATATCGAGGACGTGGGCGAGACGCATACCGAAGAGAAAGCTACAACTGCGAACGGCAAAGCGCCTGAAGCTTCAACAGCTGTAGAAAGCCAGACCTCTGACCCGCTAGCTGAGAGCACAGTGACGCTCAGGCCAAGTGAAGAGACACCAAAGACGCAGGACGCCCACTCCAACGACGATGACGAAATCAGCCCTGCGCCACCCATCCAACTCGTCTCAGACGACCACTCCCCCTCACACTTCGACCAGAAGCACCTCGGTGAAGTAAGCATGATGCACGAGTTGAACCACCAAGCCACGCAGTGAAACCCTTCATCACAACAACATGACCAGTTTTCCTTTGTCTCGAACTTCACATCAACATGCATTCGAATCGGTGTTTATCAAATCAATCAAACAAACGGCGCAAACGGGGGACAAGGGAGTTGAACAATCGCTACAGGATCTTAGTGTCTATTCTGTGTTTCGGTTATCTCGGGTTCCGTGGGTTCATCGGGCGCGTGGGAAGGTCTTTTACTTTTCTGGTATGAAATTGCTGGGATCATGCGGATGGGCAAGTGAAAGCCTGTCTGTCTGTTGAGCTAGATGTCATGGAAAGAGAATGCATTTTATCACAAGATCATCTTGAGTGGAGTATGTTGAGCATGTACTGTGGAGTGAAACATGTAGTTTGATTGGGAGGGTATTCATATCAAATATAAATAACAAAGCAAAGCTCAAACTAACTCCTTGCACCACGACCTGCGCGTGCGGTTTCCCTTCGTTTTCTTCCAGCCCACAACATCTTTCCTGCTGTCCATCGTCATGCTTCTTCCTTCACACCTTGACTAACGGCCCGTGAGAACCTAGCCTTTAAAGTGTTATTACCCTAGTACGCGAGCCGTGACGTAACGGCAACGTTGTCTGAGCTTAACAAATCCACAAGTTCTAGAGCCTTCCAAAGCCCTAGAAATTGTGGATTTGTTAAATTCAGACATCGTGTCGTTTTGCTGTGACGAAATGCGTACTAGGGTAACAAGACTTTAATGGCTGCGGTCCTTGGAATAGTTATGTGTGCCGTTGCGATATGTGGTTGTGAGGCTGGGTCTGGAGGTGGGGCAGCGATGGGTGGCCAGCTGTGAATGTGAGAGCTGTGTGAGGTTGTGTGGTTGTGTTGTGGTGTTGTTGTGTTGATGGCGCGATAACCGGATTGAACGGGAGAAGATGAAGCCATGCGCCGTACTCCCAAATCCAAATAAACGCCGTTGGTATCATGCCATGCCATAGTATCATCCTCGTGTCGTGAAAGTCGTGATGTCGTGAACGCCCTCTTGCATCCTTGGTCTCTCTCCAATCATTTGGGAAAGAATTTCTGTCCAGGTGGCCTCGTTCGCGTCGTTGATATTGCGATGGGCAGAGGTGTGCCCTCCATGCCCGTCATCTCAGTAGACCAACGCTGTGATGTCTCTCACACTCAGATGCTGCAACGCAGCGCTACTCTGGCCTCCTAACCTCGTGAAATAAAGCGAGGCCAGGTCCATTGTAGTGCGTAGCATGGCTGTGGGCTTGCCAGGGTGGTAGAGATCGAGCAGTGTGAGGGCCCAGCAGGCGATTTGGATGATGAGCAGGGACGCTATGCAGAGGCGGAAGGAGGAGTCTTTGCCCATTGTGTGTGCGGGTGGTTTGGTTGTCTTGTGAGGTATCGTAGTGGAGTGTCGGTGAATTTCCGTAGTGGCGGGAGGTAGTAGATAGTGGAATGCGGGGTTCCCAATTTCTTTGTTGTGTATATCCGTGACGGCCGTTCGTTTCGTGATCGTTTATTATCGTGAAGCTCGGATGCCCAATCTTCTTGCCCCAAAATAACAAAGCGAAGAAAATGAAGGGTATCAAATGCGAAGAAAAGCTAAATGTGTGGTTTATGAACAATGCGATATTGAAGCCTGTCTTAAGTGTAGCGAACGATGGGAGAAAAAATAAACGAGGCTGGGTCCCTGCTGCTGTTTATTGTTGATCTGTTGACGGCGGGTGAAAAAGAGTCGGTGTGGTGAGTTGGCATACCGCGTGCATAAACCCACTAGGTTAAGATACCCCAATCTTAGTCTAGGACAAAATGAAATTGTGGAAAGACCTCGACGACAATGTCAACAAAGAGGAAGAAGAAGCGACAAAAGTGGTCTGTCCATCACATCTTACCACCTCGTCACGCGTCGCGCGTTCACGCCACCACTCTTCCTGTCCAAAACCCCAAGTCAATGGCAACAACAGCAGGAGACCGTCTCGTGAAAATCGTCCGTGAATGTCGGTGTGTTGCCGTGCGTGATCTACTCGGTTGAAGATAGCTCACTTCCTTCCCATCGGGCCTCCTGTCAACATGCAAGAACCCCACAGAAACTAGCCTGCAAGGGGTTAAGACCGAGAGCAGACAGGTGCATGTGAGCCGTCCGCAGCCTCGCTGGCAACAATACGCGTGGGGCTCTAAGACCCTTTGCGCAAGGTTGTGCGCGGGCTGCGGGTGTTTATCCAGGTTGCGAGGGATGGTTGGGTGTGGGTTGGTGGTCGGTGGGTAGGTGGTAGATGTTGAGGGTTTGTGGGCGGAGCGGAGGTTTGTAGGCGCGCGTATGTGCAGTGTCTTTTTTTCTTTGCTGGGGTCCTCGGATTGATTTGCGGAACTTGCGGACTTTCACATGCGAAGGTCGTGCCGGGCGTTAGGTAGTCGTGCGTCGCACTTGGGCAAATGCGCCTCTCCCGCCTTTCGATTCTTTTTCTGGACGTCATCTTTGCTGTTGGAACACTTTCGTTGTTGCCTTGGCGGCGTGGTTGCCCGGCCGCGTAAGTAGTGCTGTCCTACCTGCATCACCATCGTGCCATCAACGATATCGGCATGCGAGGTGATATAGCCAGGCAACATTCTACCGAACCGTCGCCGTCGTAACATACAACCTAGGGACGATGAAGAGGTCAAGCCTTAACAAGGCACACTGAAGGAACAACAGCATTTAACCACTGGAGCGAATCCCATACCAGCACCGAGTTGGGTAAACAGCCCATCACATCACAGCTGCGCTCGGCAGCTATTTACAGTACAAGCAAACGATACGAGTATTACATGCGAAGCTTTCTGCAAGGAACCGTGCTCGAGGCTTAGCTGGATGACACAACCTTCACCATCATTCCCACTATCCGCGTTTGGTCGTATCCGCGCGCTTGATCACCGAGGATACCCAGCAGAGTGAACCTGAGTTCATGCCATGACGACGACGACGACGCAGTCTATACCCCTTCCTTCATCCACTGTAGTCCTGGCATCTGCTTCCGGACGAAGCATATTCGCGGTTGTGTAACCGATCGGACCTCAGTTCGAGGCACCTGCAATAGAGAGCCCTATGCGTCTGCAATAGAGAGTGCCGCGCGTCGTGAGCCCTCCTTCCCTTCGTCAAGGCGGTATCTCATCGTATGAGTAGATGTGTAGATGTGAAGGCTTACGAATGATCTCACGGGACGTAAGTGACAGTGATGGCGCTTGGTCCCAAAGTGACGGTTCATTGTCCCAAAGCGGCAATGGGGAAGTGCTAATCTAGGTTGTGATGATGTGGTTTGGTGGAGGGGATAGATGCGAAAGTAAGTGCCTTGCGGAAAGCCTTAGACGTAAGTGTCATGCTGTGCGAGGGCTCCTTGTCTACTCACGACCAGGCAGATGTATTTGGATGGTGTTGAGTCGGTGCGGAGTGAAGGGCGAGGTGTATATGAAAGAGTGTGTGTTCGGGGTGAAGATGCAATGCCAGAGCGGACGACAACGAGTTTGAAGTGAAGGAGTAACAGACAGCAGAGGTGAGTGAAAAAACAAGGTTCTCAATTCTTCTCATCATCAAACTAGTGACTTCCAGATGAGGTGAGACCCTATCGTGGTTTACCTTGTTTGATTAGCGCTGGTTCGGCTGGTGCAACCTACACTGTACTTGTTTGCGCATCGCACGGGTGCTACCCCCAAGCTAAGCTTATACATCAACTTGGTTATACGGTCTCACAAGTATCTCCTTCTTCCGTGTTGTGTCTGACCATTGCGCAGTCATCTTATGTCGACAGCAGACATTGCAATAGAACTACAGCCTTTCCGTACAGACATGGCTCGCGGAGACACTACTACACGAACGTATCGCGATGATGAGAATGACGCTGTCAGTCGAATCTCTAGTCCAATGAGTCTGGAGGAGCTAGATCTTCAGCGGCAAGTACATCGACGTACTGCATCGCAGCACTGGTGGAAGAGAGTGAACTGGTGCGGGTTGTTATCGCGTCGACCTGGTGAAACCGAAGCCCACCGAAAGCAACGGAGAAGACGTTGTGTTCTTTGGTTCGGGATTATTGCTGTTATCTTGACCATCTTCGGTGCTATCGCTGGAGGGTAAGGAGATCCGATCAAGGTGCGAAGTGAGACTAACATACATCAGGGTTTATATCACCTTTGTCTCCATACTGCTAAAGCGGCTCGCTCCTTCCCCCAAGAACAGCGGCCTCCAGCACATCGTCGATACCTGGCAAGAGCCGCAAGCAGCCAAGGCATTCCGATTCGACTGGAGAGATGACTTCAGTCGTGATATCGTACCCAAAAGCTGCCACTCCCACAACGATTACTGGCGCTCTGTTCCCCTCTATGCTGCCCTCGCGGCGGGATGTACGAGTATCGAAGCAGACATCTGGTTGACAGAAGATGGCGAACTGCGAGTCAGTCATTCCTGGGAGTCTACGACCAGCGACCGAACGCTGAAGAGCTTATACATCAACCCACTTTTGAACATCCTCGAACAGCGAAACGCAACAACAGCCTCGGAGCTCGAAAAGAAAACAAGCGTCTTCGACATGGACCCAAGCGCAACTACCGTCCTACTCATAGACTTCAAATCCGACCCGGCAGCAACATGGCCAGTTCTACTCTCGCAACTCGCAGCCCTCCGATCCAAAGATTGGTTAACGTACTACGACGGCTCGGTGCTCCACACAGGCCCCCTCACCATTGTGGGCACTGGAAACGCCCCCTTCGACCTCATTCAGTCCATGGCAAATCGGTACATCTTCTTCGACGCACCGCTGCTCTCTGTCTCGGACAACCAATACAATACCACAAACTCTTACTACGCATCCGCCGCCCTCAGCGACGCAGTAGGCAAGCTGTGGTTCGCAAGTATGTCGTCAAAACAGGTTGGAACAGTCAAGCAACAGGTCGAGGCAGCGGAGGCGAAAGGGTTAAAGAGTAGGTACTGGGGTACTCCGAACTGGCCGATTGGGAAAAGAGATGAGATTTGGGAGACGTTGATGAGTATGGGTGTGGGGGTCCTGAATGTAGATGATTTGGTCAGTGCGACGATGTGGAATTGGGGGTTTTGTGTTGTGGCTGGTATTGCGCTTTGCGGGAATAGCTAGATAGACTCTCGTTGTGGGACTACTTGAATCATTGATGCGACTCATAAGATGGGTCCGTGTTTAGTTTGGAGATATTTGAAGAGCATCCGCGGATGCTTGTGCAATGCTGTGTCCAGTGCTGTAATGGTGATCAGCACAACGTCATGGCCCTGTTGATCGATGGCTGAAACTCGTGGATGTCACACCCGCAACATCGACGTCATCGTGAAGGTCCCCATTCGTCGTATCGATCGTGAATATAAACACAAAACTCTGGAGCCCTAACATCTTAGCATCGACGACGGTTCTGTTTGGACCCTGGCTGTGGGGACATCTAGTGGTTGATCATAAGAAGCTTCGCCTCGGATCCGCAACAGCTAAGAATAGCCCCATTCCGTCTCGCGTTTGCCGGACAGCTGTCACTATCGCAGCAGACACGCTGGTACGAATGCCATCATCGTCGTCGGCCCCTGAAAAGAAAGGCTCATTTCACCGCCACAGGGTTCGCAGCCATTCAACGGCCAAATGTGCCTGACATGTGTGATGCGTGTGGCTGAAACGGTCCTGGGCAGGCACGATGCAAGCCTCAACAGGGGGGAATGGATTACGTGGACAGTTTCTCGATTCGGGGTATCTCCACCAGGATGCTCGGAAATAGGCGAGCTGTGGACCTATGGTAGACATGCGACATCGTCTTTGGGGTTTCCGCGGCCTGGCCGCCCTGCAACAAAGGGATTAGTTGCTTTTTCGTCGGCTGGACTCTGGACGGTGTAATCCGAATGTTCGGCCGGCGATGCTGAACGCGATCGCGATTGTACGAGCTGGACACAATTTTTTCCCTCTGTTGGGGCGTATCGATACGCGTGTACCTGCATCTGCACCGGGTATTTTGGCTAGAACTGACAAGAACGGATCAACGGCAGGGATGGCCGATCGGGTGAATCATGCTCATCGCTGCATGAGGCTCAACCAAAACCGCATCCTCACCAACGACGATACACAAGTCGCTGTTCAACGGCCTGTCCGATGTGCGCAGAACGACGGTAATTAGAGCATGGCCAGGCAGTTTTATGTGCAGCCAGCGGTGACGATATTTGCCCTCGGTGATTCGCTGTGGCGAGTAGCTAGCGGTTTCAGTGGCATGTGGCTTTTCCCGCTACCCCCTCCCTGCATACAGCTAGCATGGTCTGGGGACCGGCGCGCGGCGTCGTTCGTCAAAGTAACTCCTTGCACTGCTACTTTTCTTCACTCGCTCTCCCACCCTGCCTTTTCTGCTATTGTGTCCCGAGAGCCTCTTCGCTCGTTCCTCTATCTCATTGTTTCCTTACCTTGCACAGAGAACCGACGGCAGGCCTTCGTTCAATCGCTGTCGTTACACGTCTCTATTGTACTACTCGTTCAAACGGCTCTCAAAAAGGAAGTGCTCGACGCACACTCTTCCGCCAGCTTCGTTTTGGCAAAACACTCCGGGATCTGCATTCCCTTTCACAATACCCACAATACCCCGCCTGCGCGTTCGCAGTGACGAATCGGCTCCCACGACCAACTACTAGATTTCCTTTACATGACAAGCAAACGAGCCTCCTCTCAGAGGTCCTTTCGACTCTCCAACCACGGTTTCCAGCCTCTCGACAACGGAAATATGGAGAACCGCGGCGATATCCCCCTCCAGACTGTCGTCAGTCACACCCCCACGCAATCATCGCCCACGTCCGGCAATGAGAAGTCGGAGAAGTCACACATGTTCTCACGAGGACGCAGGAAGGTGGCTCTGGCGCCGGTGGACTCCAGGACAGGAGCGCCACTGCCTCCCCGCCCCCATGAAGAGAAGACGGCTCTCAATCGCATGGGCAGGATCTACACCAAGATCCTGAACTGGAGCATTGTCACGCGCTACATGATCTATGTCGCTCCTGTTGCGCTGCTACTCGCCATTCCCATCATCCTCTCGCAAACCGGCACAATCACAGGTTCAATCGGCGGCACAGGCCAGAAGAAGTTCTGGATCTGGATCGAGATCATCTGGCTTAGTTTCTGGGTCATGAAGATTGTGGCACACTTCCTCCCCAACATCTTCGAATTCCTCATCGGTGTGGTCAGCCCTGGTGTCAAGAAATATGCGCTGCTCTTGAGGGCTCTCGAGAAGCCGCTGTCTTTCGTTTTCTGGATGATTGTCAACCAGGCTACATTCCCTGCAGTAAGTTGAGACAAGTTATTTGAACGAACAGTCACTAATTCCGTGTAGCTTATTCGACCTGTTGCTGGCAGAACTGGCGAGAACTATCCAGGATGGATTGGCACGATGCAGTCCGTCCTGCTTGCTCTCCTCGTCTGCACCATCATCATCCTCGCCGAACGCGTCCTGATCCAGCTCATCAGTATCAGCTACCACCGCAAGCAGTTTGACGACAAGATCAAGGAGTCAAAGCGCAACATCTACCTCCTCGGTATTCTCTACGACACTTCGCGAGCGTTGTTCCCCGCGTACTGCAACGAGTTCGCCGAGGAAGATTACATCATCCAGGACACAATTCTGGATCTCGGATTTGGCAGCAAGGGCAAGGGCACGGCTAAGCATGGTCGCTCAGGCAGTCGCACACCCATGCGTCTCATCCAAGAAGTTGGCCGAGATGCTGGTCGCATTGGTGATAAAATCACATCCGTCTTTGGTACCATCGCTTCTGAGATTACCGGCAAGAAGGTCTTCGACCCCAACTCTGCGCACTCCGTCGTCTTGACTGCTTTGGAGAGGAACAAGAGTGCCGAAGCTTTGGCTAGGCGTATTTGGATGTCTATGGTCGTCGAAGGCAAGAACGAGCTCTACTTGGAGGATCTTGTCGAGGTCATGGGCCCTGGTCGCCAGGAAGAGGCGGAAGAGTGCTTCGCTGCAATCGACCGCGACGGAAATGGCGACATCAGTTTGGAAGAGATGATCTTGACTGTGACTGACTACGCCAGACAGCGCAAGTCCATCAACTCCAGTATGCACGATGTCGACCAAGCTATCAACGCTCTTGACGGTCTTATCATGACCATCGCCGTCATTGTCTGCATCTTCGTCTTCGTCGCTTTCCTCGCCCCGGCTTTCCGCACCACTCTCGCTACATCCGCGACCGCTCTCCTATCGCTGTCCTTCGTATTTGCGACGACCGCCCAGGAGGTCCTCGGTTCCTGCATCTTCCTCTTCGTCAAGCACCCGTACGATATCGGCGACCGTGTCGACATAACCACCGAGCAGCTCACTGTGGAGCACATCGCTTTGCTCTACACCGTGTTCAAGCGCGTCACCAACGGAAAGACTGTCCAGATACCCAACATTGTCCTGAACTCGCTGTGGGTGGAGAACATCACACGAAGCAAGGCCATGCGAGAACAAGTTTCGGTATTCTGCGATTTCGGCACCTCATTTGAGGACATCAATCTACTCAAGATGGAGATGATGAGCTTCGTTCGCGATCCGGCCAATGCCCGCGAGTTCCACTCTGACATCGACATCGAGGTTGTCAGCATTGCTGAGATGAACAAGCTCGAGCTTCGTGTCGAGATCCGCCACAAGAGCAACTGGTCCAACGAGTCACTTCGCGCTTCTCGACGATCCAAGTTCATGTGCGCGCTCGTGGTCGCTTTGCGCAAGGTCCCGATTAACGGTCCGGCTGGAGGTGACGCTGCTCTGGGTTCGCAAGACAAGCCTACGTGGTCCGTCGCAGTTCCACCCGCCGAGGCTGTTGCAGCGTACGAGAAATACAAGGCCAGCGCTGATGCCGGACGTCTGCGCCCACTCAACCCCAAGGAGGAGGACACCGGCAGGACTTCTGGCACTGACTACCTGGGCGTCGGGACAGAAGGCAACGCAATCACCGCCCTCAACAACAGGAAGCCGGGTCTAGACACCATCCGCGACGATACCTGGGAAGCTCGCGGCGACGACTCCAGCACCATCGGCCGTCCCAGCACGGACCAAAGACCTGATCTCGACGAAGTCCGCGGTCTTCTCCGCAAAGCTAGCTCCGCCGGAAAGCGAAAGGGCGGCACCACACTCTCGCCATTCGGCTCGCGCGTATCCGTCGACACACCACGCCAGAACCCGCCTCCACCGCTACCCCTCCACGTAGTACCCTCCGGCGGCCAAAGCACATATGCGCCCCCGCCAGGTGGTCCCCTACCACCACCATCCATGCCTCGCAGCACTGCACCCGGATCGCCTAGTTCTATCTCGACAGGACAGGTAGAGGAGTACTCATACCAGACTATGGTACCGCCCCCTCGCTCGCGCAGCCGACCCCGCGCACCACAAGTAGAAGAGGAGGAGGGCGAGAGGCGATGGGATATCAATGCCAATGCGCCACAACGCGCCCCGTCGAATAATAATCCGTATAGGAGTCCGGGGTCGCCGCAGCAGGGCGGGTTTCAGCAGCAGTTCAAGAGGGAGTAGAACTCTCGTATAAGCTAGGGTGGCGAGCATGATGTATCACAGTCATGAAAACTGGTCGGGTGAGGGCTTTAACATTCCTGCAATGTCTTTTTCTTTATATCTATTTAGATGGAAATCTTAGCATGGCATTGGTGGTGGTGATGGTGTCTTGAAGACGCGAACCTCACTGTGGCGTTTTATATTGCTTTGTAGAGCGGCTATGCTTATGGGATGGGCTAAATATCGACTACTACCTTTTACTACTTCATCTCATCTGACGTCTCGCATTGGTGTGTTTGTCATGTGAGTAATTATCGCCGGTCGAGACTGTGGAGCTGCGGAGTTGCGCACGTGAGTTGGCACTGGCTCTACGGGTACATAAAACCCTCCTCTGCCTTCTGGATCTGACTTCTTCATTCCACACTTCCTTCTTTTTTCTCCAAAACCTACCATAAGTCGACATATGGAGCAAGACCTTTTCTCCAAAACTCAGGTTCCAATGATTTATGTGAGAGGCCGCCCGCTCAAAACCAACTACCTTTCGAAAAGAATATCCAAAACATCATTGCCACCAACCCATGTCGGCTTCTGCTCTGCGACTGCGCCTTTATACCAAAAAAACGAACCTTGGGTTCTCACATGAGAGGCTGGGCGGTCCAAAACACAAGGCAACATTAATGAAATGGAATGCGGATTCTGTCCTTGTCGCAGAAAACCAAAACCAAAGTTCCTCGTCCTGGTTACAATGTCCAGTTCCGCTCTGCGACTACACCTACACCGAAAAGCACATTGACATTATGGCATGAGAAGGGCCGAGAACACCAAAAACAAAGTAAAACCGAGACATGGAGAGAGAGAAGCGGCGTTCCAATTCACGACAAAGAAACCAGGACCTGAAAACCGATCATGCGATATTGATGTTGCGGCGCTCCCCTGCCTTCTCGAAACGCGGTGACTACCTCGTCATGGTTCTCGAGAATGTATAAAGTCTTCTATTCTCGCTGCGAGTGTTGCCTCTTCATTCCACAACTTCCTGTATCATTTACCAAAATTGTCCGAGTGCCTCCCGCATGGAGAGGACTCCTCTTCCGAAAAAATTCACCGAAGCGCAAGCCATGACCTGCTGTCCAGAAGAAGACCTAGATTTATGGATTTCTGGATTACAAAAGCATCGTGTCGGACGATGATGTCTCTCCCTGGCTTCCTCGGTGCTCTTTATCAAATCGTGCGTACAACAGAGGCATGGAGAGTCTGCGACTCTGAAAATTCTACGGATATGCAAGAATGCGGCGAGCTGGTGTCTTCTCTTAAAACGTCAAGACTAGGCCTACATGCTGCGCGCTTCCTCCGTCTCGATCTCGATCTCAAAACATGGCGATCCAAGCGGAATGACTTTCGCGGCGTATAAAGATCACTCATTCCTGCTTCTGGGTTCCTCTACTTTATTCCACACCTTCTTGGGTTGTCCCCCAAAACAACTCAGAACTTTCTGATGTCTGGGGTGCCTTCTCCAAAACCTCGATTGGGAGTTATGATGGCGCGTTCGCCTAAAACACGCAGACAAGTGGCCTATGTCAAAAAGTGTTGTCCCAACCTCGTTATGGCTGTCTCTGCCCTCCCCTCCGCCATATACAAGATCCAGCTACATCAATACCATAGAGAGGCTATGAGCCGAAACAAACTGCCACTTTCCATATGCGCTGGCACCTGTGCTTCGCTCAAAGATTTCAGCCCGATTTTCATGGTGTGGAGTCCTTCTTCCCACAATCAAGAACAAAGCAGGGTCATCGATGGCTCTCGCAGCATATAAAGCCTCTTACTTCTCGTCGGTCTTCCTGATTTCTTCTTACCACTATTACGGTTGCTGTGTTCTCAAAAAGGCGATCGACACGCCCGAATGTCTGCGGCTTGCGCTGCTTCCAAAAAGGACCACAGACCTCTTCATGTGAGAGGTTGGCTTTCCTGAAAAAGTTCTAGAAGAAGTTCGATGTGTGGGGACGAGGAGTAGTCTCGCAAATATGACTACTGTTCTTCCCCTACCTCGAAAGTCGGTACTACGCTTCTTGTAGGCTACGCTGGTTGTTCGAAAAAGATGTATCGCAAAGCAAATACGGGAGAGAGAAAAATCGATAGATGCATCGACGCATGTTGCGAAAAGCATTCGGAAAGTTGCCGATAGGCAAAGACCGCGGCGTCTGTCTGCACAATCAGGGTATATAGCTGCCCTCCTCGCCTACTTTCTTTCTCTCTCACACCATTACTTAACTGGTATTTTCCACAACATTGATGCCGTCGGAATATGAGACTCTGTTTCTCAAAAACCTGCGACTGTATTGGCATCTGGAGAGATCCTGCGCTTCGAAAGCCTATCGCAAACCATCCATGAGCCTTCTGCTTTCAAACACTGGGAAATGGTTGCGCATGTGTGGAGACGTCTGGCGGTCTTCTGAAATCTGTGTTTGGATAGCTGCATGCGAGACCTTGGAGGGCATGCTGGAACATAAACCCTGCCTTTGCTGCTTCTTTTCCCTCTTATACCACACTTGCGTCTATTCTTCCAAAATGAGAATGGAAAATGCCATAGGACTTTGTCCTCCAAAAAACAGCAAAAAGAAGTCATGTGTGGAGATTCTCCGATCGCCACGGTGCCGGGCCTTTGATGGGAGTATTCCTTCGAGATAAGTATACTGAGAGCATATGTGCAGAGACTTTAGCCATTTCTTCTTACTGTGGAGCTTTCGGAGGATATGCCAAAGTGAAGAGTGCCCCGGTCGCGATATAAAAACTACCTCACCAGCTCCTTCCATCTCTCTCTTTCATACCAAAGCCTTGCTCTCTTCTTCTAAAACATGTTTTTCTGGCGGCTATGGGCGTTCCTTTTCCAAATGGTAAAGGCTCAATACCCATGAAAAGAGATTGTCTGGCTTCTAAAAAGATTCGAGCGACTTGCCCACGGCCATCCGCCACGAAAAGTATCGAAGAAAAGATCACATGTGGGAAGCTCGGAGCGTACATCATCCAGACCCCAGAAAGAAGCCTGGTTTGCGATATAAAGTCTGCATCCGCCTGCTCTCCTTTCTCCCTTCCTGTCGTCTGCATATCCCAGCTTCCTTCTCCAAAATGACATATAGTCGATCGATCAGAGCGCTTTTTCAAAACACGTCGACAACTCCCCATGAGTGCAGGACTTCTGGTCACTGTAAACAGCTACTTTTACCTCAAATGAGTGCCTCCCCCCAAAAGCAAGCACGCGGGCTGCACATGTGTGCAGACTCCGTTCCGCATTCCAAATTCCTGCATTCCGTTTCTATGCTGGAATTGGACTGATCGTGGAACCTTGATATGCTCTGCTTCCGCGTTGCGGTAAAAAAAAAAAGTATGTGTGTATTGGCGCCATCTTTCAAAAGATATCAGGCTCAGTTGATGTCACGAAAACGACTTGTTCGTTGAGCTACTCAACAGTTTGAAACAAAGCAACCGCGTGGGCATGTGAGAACTGCTAGCTACTTGGCAACGTGTATAAATACCTCTCTTCCGGCTCTCAATTTCTTTCCTCATACATTCTTCACTTGTTCCTAAAACACCAAGAATCGTAGTCCCCTACTTCCATGGCCGAGTCCAGTCTTCCAAACTATACAACGAACATTATATGTTGTGGACTTCCGCTGCTGAAAATGCCCTGATGACTAGGGCATGTGCTTTCCTCGAGGCGTCGACAACGTAGCACTTGGTCGGAAACATAGCCTTAGTCGCTGGATGGGTTTGCCCGGAGATGCTTATCGAAATCTACTCAAAGATGCTGGGAAACCTGCCATGATCTCGAAAGCTGCGGCATCTCACCATACATTTATTCCTAAAGCGATGAAAATTTCAAGATCCACTATCCAGTGCCGGAGCTCAGCTATCGTCTTCCAAAACACTATCCGGAGGTATCCATGTACTGCTCTCCCGCACGCATGCCGTACAATCGATATCTGCGGCAATTTTCTCTAATAGCAATCGATTAATCTATGCGATCACCATTTACCAAAAGCGCTCGCTCTTGGAACATGTAATGGAAGTCTTTCAAAGCCGTTGTAAAATTAAGTACCACTTCGGTAGCAGTGAAAGCGCTGCCAAATGTGATAGTCATGACTTCAGTTCGTATCGAGGTGCTTTCCACGGAGATCTCAACTATGCCGCCGATACCTAATTGTAGCTATCATTAACTACTTCTGTTTAACTAAAAGCCCTGTATTTTGCTCGTATGCTTCAGGACGCAGTGGAAAGATCTGCATGATTTGCGCACTCGAAAACGGCATGTCAACGAGTGAGGGCAGTATAATGCGCTCGAGCGTATTGGTAGCCGGTCAATGCATACCATTCGCATCTGGAAACCAACTTAATTGGCCATCCGACACGCAGAACTAGAAGCCAGGCCAGGCGTGAGATTCCGAAGAGTCATAGTTCATCCCACCTATCACATCCAGTCCGACCTACTAAGCTATCAAGGCCTCAATCAACATGCCTTTTTTCGCCTCTAGCACTCTCTGTGAAACCTTACCCAGCTCTTTCCTCAACGACGCTACGGAATCTACTCGTACGCCTTCCATCCAATGATTCGAATCCTGCGTCGAGACGTTCGAACTCTGGCTTCCAGTAGCTGCTTCTGCGAGTGCAGCATAGTTCGGAGATGGCCTGAAGGAGATATTCATCTCATCATCAGTCGCTCCCTGATTCAATCCATCAGGATACACCAAGGCGGTTGAGTTCTTTGGAGCCTTGAAGCCTGGTAAGAATGTCAGCGCGCATATAGCAAGTTGTTCGATAGCAGACCTACCACCATTGTTGAGTACGATTGTAAGGATGGGTATTTTGTACTTGGAGGCGACCCACAACGCGCTCGAAGGTGCTGCGCACATGAAGCTACCATCTCCAACAACCTGGCAGATGAGCGTTGGCTTATGCGCACTTTCCATAGTGACGGCAGCGTCGTCTGTGGCCATCTTGACACCTAGTGCTGCACCATTGCTCCAGCCAATACCAGTTGCACCGCAATTGATCCAACTGCCAGGTCGGTCGGCCTGAATCTGATCAGAGAGAAGCTGCCCGCATGTCACAGCCTCGATCACGAATACCGTTGTGTCCGGAAGGATTTGCTTGAGAAGATGGCCAATGTTGCTCGCGTCGAGAGATTGCTCGTCGCCCAAGTGACATCGTGCCGCGATTTCGACGAGTTTCTGCTTATGACTATCCGCAAGAACTTTTTCGCGTTCCAGGAATGAAGGCTGTTGAAGCGTCTCACTTAGGGGAGATGTCGTGATGTGGGAACGAATTTGCTTCAACGCAGTATAACATTCAGCTCTCCATCGTCCATGCGCTGGAAAGAAGGAAACTGGCA
The DNA here is from genome assembly GCF_023757995.1 of Alternaria metachromatica. Classification (NCBI taxonomy): domain Eukaryota; kingdom Fungi; phylum Ascomycota; class Dothideomycetes; order Pleosporales; family Pleosporaceae; genus Alternaria; species Alternaria metachromatica. Next base: position 675,072 of record NW_026055502.1, read on the forward strand.
TGCGTTCGTTCAGAGGATCGATGTCAATCTGATATATGCGTGCGCCTCTGGGTGGCGGATTTACCGATGGAATCCAAGGGACGTCGCAGTCGAGGAGTAAGATCATGTCAGCATCGCGTGTGCATTCACCGGTGCTAAGACGGAAGCCTTGCGAAGCCGGGTGTGAGAAAGGAAAGCAGAGGTCGCTGCCTCCAGTGTCATGCACTCGCAAGCCAGGTATGAGATCTGCGAGAGCGACCAGTTGTTCGGGGCAACGTCTGTCTCTGCCTGAGTATCCTGTGATTATCAGTGGGCGCTTGCTCCCCACCAAGGCCTGTGCTACCTAAAGAGTAAACATATCACGTCAGTAAGATGTCTTGTAAGCGCATAGGTGTAGGACTTGCCTCTTCAACCGCATCAGCTGGCAGAGCACTGGGACCGACGGCTTTCCACTGTTCCTGATCCAACTGGTAAGGCTCCTCGATTACCTCCGCAAGTGTTTCTCGTCCGCTGGCAACATAGACTGGTCCTTTTGGTCCACTGTTTGCAAACTGCAGCGCACGTGCAACGGTCTGCTTGACGTTGAGGCCTGTCCGGATCTCGCCAGTATATCTGCAATATTGGCGAACGATGGCTTTCTGGTCAGGCGCTTCCTGCAGCCAGTGCATATACTCTGTCCGTGACCCCGTCATCTCCCCAGCCTCAGTATAGGGACACATTCCGGCGAAGATGAACACAGGCGCCCGCCCGACGCTTGCATTGTGTAGGCCCTGTCCAAGCGCTTGCGTGCCCACGTCGACATGGACTACGACAGCTTGCGCCCGGCCGGAGACTCTCGCGTAGCCATCTGCCATTGATATAGCTGTTATCTCCGATGGACAGGTTATGAACCGGGGCCATTTGTCTGGCCGCTCTCTCTTGCCCTTGACAATGGCCTCGATGATGGACGGATGGTCTGAGCCCACATTAACGAAGCAGACGGTGATGCCGGCCTGGAGCAGATGTTAGTGGCCATAGTGTTTTCAAAGTTGCGTATGCCCGTGTGGCAGTAATGTGGACTCACCTCCCACAAAGCCTCGAAGAGCGCGAAGGCCGTGGTGTACCTGCAATGCTGTCAGTGAAATACTTGGAATATTACTTTAGGCCGGCGAACGAAGATGTTGGTGGCGATGGACTAGAGATGACGCTTGGACGAAAATTGGTGTGATATTGGTAAGAAGGAATGCTGATTGTGGTTGCCGGTCGCTCAGTTCGCAACGCGGTTGCGTGTATCGAGGGCCGGCGCGACGATATGAGTACAGCTGGGGGATGCTGATACGACGGGATGCTGGAAAATGTCGACAGGCGCCTACGCGATGCAAAGAAGCTCGCGCGCTTGCTCGCAGCAACATCAAACACGTGTATGCGCATGTTGACAAGTCCGAAGGTGTGTTGTAGTTGTTCAGACGCGTGGGGCAGGACACAGATCTGACCGTTCAGACATTACTACTAGGAGCTTAGCGTCAGCTTACTTCACTGCGTGGTCAGTGGGTTCTATCAGCGTTCTATCACAGAATTGCCATGACATATCTTGTCTGCTTGTTCAGCAGTACTCCTGCTTCCCTCGACGTTCAGGTCCACCTGATCGGCGTTCACCTATCGGACGCGTCGGGAACTATCCCGAGGTTAGCTCTGCCCGCTGCCGCTACCATCTAGCGCCGGGGCTGATACTCAGCCCCCGAGCTCCGGATCGCGACAATTCTTCTACTCTATCTAAGAGCGTCTGCAAGTCGACCGGTCATTCCGCTTCCGGGTACCGTATTCTGTAGAAGGAGCAGGAACAAGTGCCACTCAATGGTAGTCGTAAAATGCAGGTCCCAGGCGCGAACGGTCACGCGAAGTGAGAGAGACTAACGTATACTGACGGCAGGCTCAAGGCCTGAGGTGCCTGCGATGCGCATAGCTTGGCACGTTTATGAGCAAGCCAATAACAAGACGCCGGCTGTGTCAACGCATGTACGCACTTCCCGCTGACAGCTCGCGACAGGAACATAAGAGTTAAGCGGGCCCGTCCTGATTCTGCCTTGCTCGTCTCGCGCTATCACCAGCCTTGTCCCCATTTCACCCCGGACGCCATTGACCGGAGTTGAAGGCTACCACCACCGGATCTACGATAAGCCGCACGACACGGAAAAGTTGAAACAAGATTACTGGGCGATCGCGCGACTAAGCCGTGCGAAAGGACCGTAAGAGGAGGGACGTTGACCGCAAAGATGGGGATAGTGGACAGCAAAAGCAACTCGCCAACAATAGATCACCAATGGAATTTAGAGCGCATAGCATTTGGAGAGACTGAGGACGAGGCTTTGTTGCAGGAACTTCTTGAAAGTAACCACGTGAGACCGGACGAACGAGATGAAAGATACTATCCAGGCCGAACCTTGCTATCGATCGCCACAAGCCGTGCATCCGCAGCTATCGTGAAGATATTCCTGGCTAGCGACAAGGTAGATCCGAATTCGCGTGATGCGAAGGGACGCACGCCTTTGTCGCATGCCGCAGGCGAGACGCGTGGAGCGATTGTGAAAATCCTTCTCGAAAGCGACAGAGTGGATCCAGACTCTCGAGATGATGAAGGTCGAACGCCCTTGTCGTACGCTGTGGAAGAGAAGTACAATACGATCGCCGCAGAACGTGAAGCAATTGTAAGTATGCTTCTCGAGAGCGACAGGGTGGATCTTGACTCTCAAGATAACAAAGGTCGAACGCCTCTGTCGTACGCTGTGGGTTCGAAGGGCGATGTTATCTTTGAAAAGCTTCTTTCGAGTAACAGGGTAGATCCAGACTCTCGAGATAAAAACGGTCGAACGCCTCTGTCGTATGCTGCGGGTGGGAGGTGCAATACGATCGTAAGAATGTTGCTTGACTCGAAAAACGTTGATCCAGACTCAAGGGATACAAGTGGCTGTACCCCACTATCACGGGCTGCACAAAGCGGGTGGGCTGCAAGAAACAGCCCCCAGGATAACACGATACCGCTGGCTTTACTGGAAACTGGCAAGGTGAATCCTGCCTCTCAAGACAAGCACGGCTACACAGCTCTCTGGTGGGCTATTGGGGGTAGATGCGAAGAACTCGTTACACTGCTACTTGAAACAGGGCAAGTGGATGTAGAGGCAAAGGAAAGGTCGACCGGCCAATCTCCGCTGTCCCATGCGGCAAGAGTCGGGAACGGATCAACTGTGAAGGCGTTACTAGGTACAAGTAACGTGGACGTGAACTCGAAAGACAATTGGGGTATCACGCCGCTCATGTGGGCAGTCGAGCGCGAGGCTCACCATATTGTGGACTTGCTTCTCGGCGATCGGAGGCTCCTCGAGCGCTCGACAGAACACAGCGGTCTTGAGATTGATGCTCGATATCTCACGTACTGGCAAAACGTATGCAACCAAGAGCATGGCAAGGACTGTCAATCATCACCGATCGAGCACCGACTGCCCCACCATATTCCTGATTGGGTCATTGACACGACAGAAGGTTGTATAGTACCCGGTTGTACTGTCTCAAGATACATAGCTTTGAGCTATGTATGGATCGCCCCGAATGCGAGTACCGACACGTCCACAGCGGAGAGACTGATGCTAACACAGGAAACTCTAACCCAATTTCAAGAGCCGGGGTATCTGCAAGGGCATACACTCGCTCGTCTTCCCTATGCCGTGAAAGACGCGATTGTTCTTGTGCAGAAGTACGGGGAAAGATACCTGTGGGTTGATTGCCTGTGCATTGTACAGGATAGTGAGAGAACGCGCGATCAGGTCGACAACATGGGTGAAATATACGCTGGCGCGTACCTGACTATAATTGCTGCGACCACCGCGGGACATCTGAATACCTGGAAATCTACAAGACGTCGTGGCCGTGGCCTGGATACTACTACCCAACTTTACGAAAAGCTTTTGAAGACCAAGTGGGCCACTCGTGGGTGGACCTTTCAGGAACAGATGCTCTCTAAGAGAGTTATCATCTTCCTTGACAGAGAGGTATTCTGGGATTGCCAGAGATGCGTTTGGAATAGGGAAGACCTCACCCCAAAATCTGCTCCGAATACTACGTTTACCCGACCCTACTATGAGACTGCTCGGCGAATTTCCACCATGTCTCAGCCAGATCTAGACATGTACATCGAGATGATTAGCTTGTACAACAGTCGCGATCTGACCTATCCGCAGGACGCGCTACCAGCGATATCTGGTGTGTTAAGTACACTTGGGCACACTTTCGTTTCTGGTTTCGTCAGCGGCCTTCCTTGTGCATTCCTAGACCTCGCGCTACTATGGCAACCTTATAGTACAGCAAGTCGTAGAGTGGCCAAAGAAGGAGGCACTGTCGCACCAAGAAGAAGTCTACCATCATGGTCATGGTGCGGATGGCAATGCCCAGTGGACCCTCACAACCTCCGTTTGAGGTTCGACTACTTTGAGAAAGATTATCTCGGGGAAACCACCAGCCCTACTCCATCGACTTGGCAAACCCACCGACTTGTGCAGTGGTATGCTTTGTCCGAAGATATGCAGCACACGTCGCGCATTGACGAATCTGATTGTCTATCTATGCGCGAAGAACTCACTCCCGATAAGAACGCTGTAACCCCTGGCACACAACCATCTTTTCATCAGGGCGAACTTGAATCATCAAGAGAACGCCAAGATGCTGGATCCGTAGATGCAAACACGACTTCGAGCTCGCACCGTTTGGCAGCATCTTCCCCTCGCGCTTCACGCTCTGTATTGCAACTTCGAAAAGATTGGCCATTCCTCTCATTCGAAACAAGTACGGCTTCACCCCGTGTCAAAACTATCCTCAAAAGGGCCCACTCCCCTGATATGTTGTATATGGGCCCCTCGGTATTCAAACTTGATCGATTTGCCCGTGAGCCATGTCTTTCAGAGATATGCTATATCATATGCCTGGAGGATGAACGAGGGAATCAAGCAGGCGTACTACGTCATATGAATCGTGACCGAGTCGATCCCGGCGACGTGATTGAGCTGATTGCTTTGTCCACAGGGACTATACGGTCGGAACACCTCCGGAACGTTGGAGGAGATGGCGGACCTCTGTTCAAGCAGATGATGAAATCAGATACTGATGAGATATGTACTTCTGAATATCTGGGTAAGTAGCATATCAAGCCTTGCAAAGCTAGCAAAACCCTCGTGAATTTGACCTACATAATCTCGGGCTAACTTTAGTAGAACTGCAGAAAGAAGTGAAGAAATACGGCAAAGAAAGTGAATCTGGCTGGGAATACCACTTTTACAATGTTCTTTGGATTGAACGCAAGGGCGAGATCGTATATCGGAAGGCAGCTGGGCGTGTACCAAAAGTCGTCTGGGAGGCGAATTGCACGGAGCCCGCGAAGATCATTCTTGGCTGATACTTCGCAAAAGCAGCAACAATAGATGTTATTCATAGATACCAGACTCTAGTTGCAATGTATACGCGTCAATATCGACAAGCTCAGGATGATACACAATGAGTCATTTCGCGCTAATCGGCCAAGACCCGGTCTTATCCGAATATAAAAGTGAACGTTCAAAATCGAAAGGATCCAAAAGGCATATAGGAAATTCCAATTTCGACTATTCCAACACTCGCAGCTTCCAAGAATGATAGTAGACATCCTCCACGACATCCGCATCTGGACGATGTTAGCCCTCCTCGGCGGCATCTACATCTACATCCAAAACCACCGGCGCCGCCCACCCTTCCCCGTGATAAACACGCACGCAAACGACTTCCTCAATCGAAAAACCAACCAAGACTACGCCACCAATGCCTCCGCCCTAATAACCACCGGCCTCACCACCCACCTCGGCAACCCCTTCGCCATCGCCCTCCCCAACGCCTACAAAGTTGTCCTCCCAGCTTCCCTGACCAACTTCGTCAAATCGAACCGAGACTTAGATCACAGGGACTTAGTGCGTCAAGACTTCTACGCAGGATATCCCGGTTTCGAAGCTCAGGATGTGTTGCACGCGTCTGGGGATATGTTGCTGGACATCATCAAGACGAAACTAGGGCAGAATGACAGTGTTATGCCTGTTCTGAGCGAAAAGTTGGTTAGTGCATTGCGTGCGCACTGGGGTGAAGAGAGGGAGTGGCGGATGCTGAACTGGCATGCCGATACCACGGTCATAATCGCGCGCGCTGCTTCGTCGGTTTTTGTTGGACCGGAGAAGTGTGAGGACGAGGAGTGGTTGAAGCTTGTGCAGGGATATGTCATGGCATATTTCTCTGCGGTAGGCGAATTGCATGCGTATCCAGCATGGTTGCGACGTATTGTTCAGCGATTCTTCTCACCCAATGCATCTGCATGCCGGAGACACGTCGTCCGCGCGAGGCAAATCATGAGAGACGTCCTCGCGGATAGGCAACGCCGAGTTGACGAAGCGAAGGCAGAAGGCAGAGATGTACCCGTTTGGAACGATGCACTTGCGTGGACGCAGGCTGCTCCAGGAGGCAAAGAAGCGGAGGCGGGCGACTTGCAGCTGTCGCTTGCTATGGCGGCGATGTTTACTACGAGCGAGCTGTTCAGGCAGGTTCTGATCGATGTGGCATCGCATCCGGATGTTATCGCGCCATTGCGCGAAGAATCACGGCAGCAGATTGCTAAGCACGGTATTTCGGTTGCTGCGACAAATGGGATGGTGTTGATGGATAGTGTCTTGAAAGAGAGTCAGAGAAGGAGTGCGGCCGCGGGTATGTATTCCCCTCCTTTCCTTCGTATCTCCATACGACTCTCTGGACAATATGAATGGGAAAGAAGAACTGACATATCGAATAGTCGCCCTGGAGCGCGTCGCTTTAAAAGACGTCAAACTTCCAACCGGACATACACTCCCGCGAGGCACACACATAATGGTCGACTCCACCTCGCTCTTCTCTCCTACGCACTACTCCGACCCCGAATCTTTCGTCGCAGACCGCTTCCTTCGAAAGCGCGAAGCGGGCGACAAGTCTAGCCAATTCGTGCAATCAGGTCCTGATTATAGTGTTTTTGGCGGTGGAAGACATATTTGCCCGGGGAGGTTTTTCGCAGCGAATGAATTGAAGATGGCGATGGCGCATGTGCTGGACAAGTATGATATCAGAGTGAAGGAGGGCTATGTCTCGAAGCCATTGGAGATGGGAGTCTACAAGGTTGTAGATCCGATGATGCAGTTTGAGGTTAGGAGGAGGGAAAGAGATGAATGTGTATTATAAGGAGTCATTTCGGGCTGATACTTGGCCAGATCAGCGAGCCATTGTCAACTTCCGGGGTCCACGCCATCATGCGCATGACAGACTTAAGGGCTATAAAGTCTCCAACACACGCCTTCCCTCCGCTTCTTCTTCATCATCATACTTCCTTCGTATTCTCCAAAAAGGTATGGCAGGTAGCGGATGTTGAGTCCGCTGTCCAGAAGCTACATGTCAACAAGCGCATTGCTAGCTTGCCCCGACTCCCACCAAAACAAAAATCACGATGGTCATGGATATGGTCGCGCGGAGCAAAAGAGGTTGCATGTTGCGCATGTGAGTTGACCACATCGAAAATCGGGAAACGAAGTCACGATGAAGGAAGATTATCGGAAGTCGTCCAAATTCAGCAATCTACCTCCGATGTGTCCGCTGTACAGCATCATCCAAATCATGGGACAGCGAGATCGGCTTTCAGTTGCTAGGCACATAAATACCCCTCGTCTTGCAGCACTCTGTCTTATCAATACCACACCACTTCCTTCTTTTTACCAAAATCGCACTAAGCTCTGCGCATGACTGCGGCTCCCGGGTCTCCAAAACTACCAAGACTATTGGGACGTCTGTCCCGCGTCTCGTTTCGAAACCGACATCTCGGGACAAATATTTCAAGAACGATGACCAATTTGTGATAAGAGACATCAAAAACGATCGAATGAACTGTACATGGTGTGGAAGAGTCAAATTTTCTTCACGGCCCATCCTCAGTTCCTGGGAATGGACTTCTCATGTAGTATGCTTGCTCATCGGTCGTGATGCGCACATAAAATCTTCGTCACGCACTCTGCTACGGCGCATCCTCCCACTATATTCCACTCTTCTTTCTTAAACTCTGCTACGAATCTTGCATGGTTGGAGTTCGCTTCGAAAAGCTGCAAAGGACTTCGACATGTGGAAGAACTCGTATGCCTTTGACCTACAACAAAAATTGGACAACCACGACGTATGTGTCCAGCTTCTCGCTGGCACTAGAAGCACACCATTCAACAACTATGCAATGACGTACCCAAAAGACAGATTTAACCAATGCATGCGCTTGCACGGTACCAAAAAAGCAAAACCAAGGCTCCCAAACAACCATAGATAAAGACCCATAATATACAATCGCTTTTCGTAAATGCAACACACTCCATCATCATCATGCTATGATACAATCCTCTCCACTTCGATCCGCCTCCCCGCCGCATCAACTCTATTTCCCAACTCCGCATACATGTCCCAAAGATACTTCCGATGCAGGAAGACTTCGCCTTGCATCTGCACGTCATCGCTCGTGTCGTCCATCGCAAGGCCGATCTTAAGATCTACATAGGCCGGTATCGCGGCTAGTAGTTCTCTGAAAAAGGCTTTGTGGACAAATGGTGTTGTAGACCACTCAAAGAATTCTGGATGCGACCATTCGTAGTACCGTGGATGGAGGGTTGGAACGATGCGGAGGAACTGTAGAGATGGCAACGCGGAGAAGAAGGAAGCCCAGTCGACGTAGCGGTTCATTCGTATAGCATCTTTGAGCTGGAGTTCAACTTGGAGTCGTTTGACGCGTGACAGGTCCCAGCCGTGTGGGATGTCGTAGGTAGGAACGGGAAGTTTGTTGAGGGAGATGGCAAACCAGTTGTTGGTGTACATGCAATCTGTTGCTTCGCCGGCTAGTCTTTGAGATGCGCGAAGGAGTTCCAAGTGCAGGAGTGGTTCTGTTTCGGCTGTTCTGGGACATACCGGGCGTTTTCCTGTTGAAAGTCGTCGCTGGTTCAACCGTTCTCGTGATTTTAGTGCCGCCAGGCGTTTCTTCCGGTCATTGAGTATAGTCGTTGCGTCGAGTATGGGTAGAGAGCGCGATGTCCTGCGCACCACGAGGTGAGAGTAGACTTCATCCCTGATTTCCTGCGGTAGTTCGAAGAAGCGAAAGGGCCTGCCGTTGGTGATGCGTTGCGTCACCACTGCGTTGGATACGCGACGAGGCCTCCGGGGCGGTATCGTTCTCGGCCGCCGTTCATGCTGTACCCCGTGAAGCGCGCGACTGAGCTCGGCGTCTTTCTTCGAGATATCCCCAGACTCTAGGCCCTTGAGGATGAGTAAACTTGGTAGTAGCTCCTCCAGCATGGAACCTCCCCGACGACGTTGTGGTGCGGCCATCACAGACCAATTGCATAATACAATCTGCTCCTATCAGCCACATGTTGGCGACCATTTTGTTTATGAAGTCGCCTGGACAGGGAAATTGCCTTCATCTTACACTACTGTCAAAATTGCACCAACATGTGGGACCCTGGCTCCCGCGCTGCAGGTCCTGCAGGATCGGAGGTTGCAGGGTGATACCGTGTCGTCGAGGTGTTCGCACCATGTTCAGTACGGCCCTGGTTACCGAGTGACGGGGTCGCAGGATTGTGGTGGAGAGGAGGAGCCGGGCGCGGAGATTGTGGTCCAAGCCGCTGAATCACGACAAGCAATGCGGGAAAGAAGCGGCATCGTCAGCTTTTATTCTGCCAAAACTGTCAGCTGTTCTGTCAGCCGTTCCAATATTTGAGATGGTAGCTGCACTTATTAGGGCGAGTATCGAAGAAACAATAGCAGAAGAAGTAATTGTATTACCGTAGAGTGCGGTAAAGCGAGGCTGTGATGTGTCTTAACAGAGGTATTATAGCTTAGTGTTTCAGCCCAAGAAGATATTGCGCATGGCGGAACGCTTAAGCGAAAGCACTAGAATAGAGAAGGCGTTCCCAGGACCTTGGTACGTTCATGCGATCGGTGGTGGGTGATTATTTTGGTGCGTTGCTTCTGGAGGCTACTAGCCGTCGACGCCTACTTTGGCGTGGCGGAAATACTTCATGCCAACCCAGGCCACGACAACCCACACCCAGCTCGTGACTGCCGTGCAAACGATCAATGCGGGATAGTAGCCCGTAATGGGCAGGGTTGCGTCGTCTTCCAAATCGGGTGGAGCATACGGTGTCTCGCCCACGTCCCAAGCCCAGCTCCAGATTCCGAGGCAAGAGCCCATGCCGACGACGAAAACAATCCACGTTGCTATGAGCACGACCCAGCCCCACCACTCCGTCTCGCTGTAATCCCACTCGTCATCGGGGTCAGCCTCGGCAGGTGTCAGGACTGCCGAGATGGAAGTGCGTCGGTTGCTCCGAGTTGAACGGCGGTGTGCAAGAGATGTCGCAGAGCCCTGGTTGGCACCACTGAAGGAGAAGTCATTGCCGGCGGGAGAGGGGCGGTAGAAGGACATGGTGTCGTCTTCGTCGGTAGTCGAAGCGTAAGGCGCGACCGGGCTCGTCATGGGTGATGCAAGTAGTGAAGGAGCAGGCCGTTCAGGACCATCGGGTGGGGTGCAAATAAGCGCGGGTGACGACGGGGACAAACGGGCAGCGGGTAGCCATCCACTGTCGGACGAAGAGTTGAGGGGAGCGTTCTCGTAGCTGAAGCGGCCTGGAGCCGAGCCTTCGTCCGAGGGGTCTAAGCTCGTGGTGGTGGTGATTGTGGGTGTTTTGGCCTTGCGCAGAGAGCTGCTCCGTTCACGCATCTTGGCCATGGCGGCTTTCCTAAGGGATCCCTTTCTCTGTCTGCCTTGGCTTTGGCGCAGGGCAGTCGCGATGGAGGACGCCCTCTTCGCACCTTCCGCATCCTGTTCGTGCTCCTCGTCGTTGCCTAGTTGTGTCGATGGCGCCTTCCCCATGGCATCCATGGAAGACCTGAGGAAGGCGCCCAGTATGCCTCCCGACTTGCTGCGTCTATGGCTAGACGCGCCGTCCGCCTCGTGCTTCACATCCGCTCCCTCAGCACGCCCCTCATTGCGCGCACCGTTTCCGTCTGGCATGGTTCCCACGTGCGTCAACAGCCATGGAGGACCGAGGTGGTGAATCAAGTGTCATGTTTCGGAGCCAGACCGTCAACGTCAGCGTCATGTTGCGCTCTAGGGTACCAAGGGTAGCGTTCCCTTGCATGCGGGCTAGTCGGGGCCGGATTGGTCGATTCACCGAGTATGGGCCGCCGCATACAGAAGGCCTCCCTCAATTTCCCCTCCACCTCCCGTCCGGGGTTCAACTGCGCTGGTTATCTCGTTAAGCCTGGATTGCGCTGTCGCTAACCGTCACTCATTACCGTCACTCATTTACCACCGTCATGGCCTCGAAAATGCCGCTGCCAGCTCCACCACGGACCCCAACGCCGCCTCCTGACGAGAACGCGCCCCATCCCGTAGGACTAGGATTCCGAGGCGATCTGGCTATGGGCGATACGGGGCCTAACAACAATGCGCTGCTGTCGCCCATGTCGGCTACGTTTCCCTCGAAGCAGTATGCTACTCTCGGACCCAGTGACTCAGTTTCGCAGCGGGCGTCGCCGGCGACTCTGTATACACCCGCGAGCGCGACCTTTCCACAGACACCCGCGAGTGCTGCCAGTGGAACTATGGATCTCGACGCGCCCTCTATGAGCGGGTCCGAGAACCCCAATCCGTTCAACTTCCAATCTATCGCCTACCAGCCTGGTCGACCTCAAACAAAGGCCAATGTGCGTTCTTCTATATAACCCGACGCGCTTATACTAACTTTCGCAGGATATCGGCCGACGACGAGGACACAAGTACAAGCACAGTAGTGTATCGCATCAGATCTTCCTAGAACCCGCACCGCGCGCCCCGCTCCAGCTCCCCGCCTCGCTCCCGATCCCCACCTTCAAAGAGTATCGCTCGTCCATGTCCAAGGATCAGAAGCTGAGGCTGGCATGGTGTTTCTGCCATTTGGTAGTCGCTGGTCTCGTGCAGTGGGGCGCACACGAATCTCTGGCTCTCACAGTGTTGTCGCGACTCATCTTCTACGATGCGCTCGGCGCATTCCTGTGTGTGGCCGTTGACGTTGGATCCAACTTCGAGGTATGGAAGCGATCAAGCATACGACACCCGTTTGGCTTTGAGCGTCTGGAAGTCATTGCAGGACTAGGCATGTCTGTTGGGCTCCTGTTCATGGGACTGGACCTCATATCGCATGGCTTGACGCACGCGCTCGAGAACAGTGGAGGACACGAGGCGCATCATGCAGACGCGCATGAACGAGTATCGCCTGGCAGCATTGATCTTGCTGCCTTGTGTGGCATTGTCTCGACACTCGTCTCGGCAATCCTGTTGAAGAACCATGCGCGCATCGGCAAGGTCATGAGGCTGAGCGCCATCGCTAACCTACCCTCCGTGCTGAGCAACCCTTCGCATTTTCTGACATTATCGTGCTCGACGCTGCTCCTTCTGCTGCCACTGCTGAGCATTCGGATGTATGTGTGGCTTGATCGGACCCTTTCATTTTCTGTAGCGTTCTCCATGGTAGCGCTGGGGTGGATTCAGGGATGGACGCTGGGGAAGATGCTGCTCATGTCCTACTCGGGGCCCGGCGTTTCGGACATTATGTACGACCTCGAGACGGACCCAGCCATCAGGGCGGTCGAAGAGGCAAAGTTCTGGCAGGTACACTACGGCCTCTGCCAGGCGAACCTCAAACTACGAGTGCGGAATTTGGAAGAAATTGGGCGCCTGCGCGATCGCATTGGCAGTATGGTGCGGAACCGCTTGGGCGGCGGATACGGGAGCGGCGGGCACAGATGGGAAATTTCGACCCAAATTACACTCGAGAAGGACTGAGGACGCTGGGCGCCGTTGCATATCCGCGATTAGATTCTGCAATAAATCTTCGAACCCCTGTGGCGGGATCATGTCACTAAGACTCAACCGCAGCCCGAACGTCGCCCCAAAAAGCAGTGCGACGCCAGAAAGTTGGTCCACTACGAACATACTTTTGCGGCAGCGCAACGCTGCATGATAGCAGTGCACCCGCCGGTTCCGATGGCAGGTTTGCTGCGGAAAAACGACATCATCTGCGCGTGTGAGACAGCTGGCATCGACGCCTGACGACGGCCCCTGGGCCGACTAAGAGCCTTAGCGAAAGCCCTGCCGACGCTTTCGATCAACAGGCACCCAGTGCGCGCACACCGCTGGCGGCTTGCCCCGTGCGACTGGCCGACTTTGGTCTGATCCGGCTTGGGCTGCCTGCAGGTGCTTGCTGTTCGCTCGTCACGCCCACCGCAACTCTCCACACACCCGTTCGCTTTTGTGCGTCGCCTGCACAGCGTCCTGAAGTTTTGCGAGAGCGTGAATGAGCCTGTGACCTGCGCGGCTGGCAGAAGGCAGATAAAATACCGCCCGCATGCCCTGGCTGGGCATGGCGAGAGGACGCGATGACCGGGCCACACGACACCGTGACGACGGCGAATATCTCGACGAACGAGAGCGGAGGCACCGGCGCCGCCACAAATCTCGCGACCACGACGACGAACCCACGGCTTCCACACGCGAAAGGAGAGAGCGCCGACGGGCAGAGGAGGCAAGGAGACAGGCCGAGGTCGACATTGAGGACATCAGGGCGCGCAGAGAGTCCTACTACTCACGCAACGAGGCTGAGAAGAGGCGCGACCGCGATCGCGTGGTATCAGACAGCAAACGCACACCGGCCAAGGAAAAGCCACGGAGCAGCCGTGAGAAGGAGGTGCGACGGGACAGCACGCGGAAGCCCAAGAGAGCAGTGATACCTGATGACCACGACGACTTCGTCTTTGGCCGCCCCAAGTCCATGGGTCACGTTGAGGAAGTCCCTGTGCGACGAGCATCTGGGCGCAAGAGAAGCGAGGAAGGCGGCTCTTCTAGCAGGACTGCCTACACTCCGCATTCAGGTTCTGGATCTGCGTCAGTCCGCAGGGTCGAAGTTCCGCCATTGACCAGGTTAGTCCCGTCTCCACTTGTACACGTAGCTCAGCTAATGAGGGCCAGGAATTCATCTACACGCGAGCCAAAAGCACATACTTCGGCCAGAGAACGAGAGCCCAGGCCGACAGTACGACGCAGCAACACTGTCAAGTCGCCTCCCCCAACGCCACTCACCCGGACGCAGTCGGTCAAGGATGCTGCCCGTCGGAGCACCGGGGGCATCTTGTCAAGCTTCTTCTCCAAGGCGGCGCCTCCAGTCTCGCGAACGCCTTCGCGCAAGGCTGAAGAGAAAACGTTAGTATCCCCGTCACGTTACCCCTACAAAGCTAACCTCAACTAGGGTCGACTGTCTCGTGTGCATGAACGATGACCTACCCATCACCAAGACCGTCAAGCTCGCATGTGGCCATCGCATGTGCTACTCATGCCTCAAGCGCCAATTCACCCTTTCCGTAAAGGACCCTGCTCACATGCCACCACGATGCTGCACCTCAGAGCACATCCCATTGAAGTATGCCGACCGCCTCTTCGATGACAAGTTCAAGGTCCAATGGAACCGGAAGTTCCAAGAGTACACGACTGCCAACCGCCTATACTGCCCCACGAAAGGGTGTGGCCAGTGGATCAAGCCTTCCAAGATCAAGATGGACCCGACATACGGACGCAAGTACGCACGCTGCAGCACGTGCAACACCAAGGTCTGCGTACTCTGCAACAGCAAGTTCCACACGAAGCGTGAATGCCCCAAGGACGAGGAGACCAACCGCCTAGTAGAGATGGCCAAGGAGAAGGGCTGGCAACGATGCTACAGCTGCAAGGCTGTAGTCGAGCTAAAGGAAGGTTGCAATCACATGACCTGGTACGTTCATTATATCACTCACATACAACAATATCTAACAACATCCCAGCCGCTGCACAGCACAATTCTGCATGGTCTGCGCCGCCCCATGGAAGACCTGCAGCTGCCCCTGGTTCAACTACCAACACATCCCCGACGGCGACCAGCTCAACGACATGCGCGTCCCCTACCCGCAACAAGCCCGCTACGCCGATGTTGAAGTCATCGAAATCCCCGACGAGCCCTCGCCACCCCTCGCCCGCCGCCCCAGCGTCCGCACCCCACGCAACCGCAGCGAACGCGACCTTCCCCGACCCGAATCCCGCCGCCTGTCCGCTCACCTCCGCGACTCACTGCACCTCAACCCCACGCCCACCGTCTCTTCCATCCGCCGCACCGAGCCCGAGGTGCAAATGTACGGCGTCGGTAACGCAGGTGGCCACCACATGAACGACTCGTACGCCATCCGCTCCATGCCCGCATCCGTTGCGCGCACCGCAGCCCGCACATCCACTCCACGCACGTCAACCCCACGTGGCGCCTTCTTCACCAGCAGCAGCAGCACACGCCGCGCTGCGCCCGCCCCTGCACCCGTTGCCGCCCCTCGCGTCCGACCCGCATCCACACCTGTCGTCACCTCCTCCACCATGGCCGGTCTCTCTCGCGACGGCCGCAAGGTCGGCCAGAACCGTGTGGGCACTTGGCTCACTCACGTCCAAATCGACCCCGAAGCTACCAACACAGCTGCCCGGGATGTCGAAGTGGATGACTGGAGGTGCGATGGTACCATGATTGGTATCGACTAGATCATATCGCATTCTATTGCACACATAACGACCGGCGTTTTTTTGCTTTCGATCTGGATTTTACATCTCCTTCTAGTCGTCACGCTTCCTCTTCTTCACTCAGCATCATTTCTGGGCTTTGCGTTTTTGGGATTTATACATCGGTTTTTTTTTTCTCTCTCTCGGTTATTGGGTTGGTCATTTTGAGCTTTGGGAATGTTTAGAGTTACCCTTCTCCCTCCTTTTATCTTTTGCGGGCGAAAACCGCGAAAGGTTCTTTTTCTTTTGTGTGTATTAGTCGTGTTGATTAGCGGTTTTTGGATAGCATTTAGCCGGCAAGATACCCACCCTTTACGCCCTCGTTTAATCAGTTATTTTATTGAGTTAATGCTATTGTACTCTTTCTGTTCAACTTCAAAAGTGTTTGAGATTGGCTTGCTATGGGTGATGTAATGTGATGTAGTTTAGCGGGAGTTGGGAAAGGTCAAAAAGTTATCTGTCGTAGAGTACAGTAATGATATTGCCATCCACGTCATCCTATTGCTATAGATTATTTGACAGTGTTTACACCAGTCCAATTCCAAATGCTGTATTGTTGAGTGTTAATAGGCCCACTGCAACGCAGTGAGTTGAAACACTTCTATCAAATACTTCCCAAACATGTTTGATAATTTAGACATCGTGTTTGAATATCAACCCAACTATGTGTGCGAAGCCAAGACAACCATGAGGCTACCTAAATCTACGCCTCACACTAAGAAGTGACTGAGAAGTTCTGCAGCCTACACTAGGGTCAAAGTGCAGGTTAGAAAACATAGCGAGTATCCATCTTCTTCCTCGATTGGAGTGCCTACGCCATCGCCCCTCAACTCCCTGTCCTAATCGTAACCACCTCCCCGAGCAAGTAAGCCAAAGGAGATCCTTAGATCCACCTCGTCATCGTGAGGCGTATGCAGAGTACGTGGCACCAGCGCAATGGCTGTCACATTCGCTTGTCCTCTCGCTTGATATGTACAAAAAAAATGAGGCAGTGAGCAGAGAGGGGTAACGGACCTACTCTCCCAGCCACCCTTCAACCCTGTACCCTGATCGTCTTCTGAGCGGTGAAGCCCGTTGGGAGAGCAAAAGATTGACAAAAAGAATGGTTCGAATGTTCTTGAGCAGGCTCAAGCACGGTGATGTCCCCTTCGTGGATCGAACACGATACCTCCAGATTTAGTGACTGATGACTTCAGTCTGGCGCTCTCCCAATTGAGCTAAGGAGACGGTTTCTTGATGGAAGTTTGCCAGACCACAACAAATATATCGCGGGCAATCATGCTTCTCCGAGAGCTTCGATCGATCAAGATTGCAAAATGGAACTTCGTAACACGTCTCCGCCGTGTGTGGAGTTGATGTCGTTGACTAAGAAAGATGACGGTTAGTGTACCGAGGCTCACCCATCGCAAGTCCACCAGCTCCACAGCATCATCTCCAACTTCTTTCCGCGCAAGAGCTCCCAAACCACCACAACGCCGTCGCGCTCGCTCCCAACCCGCTCCAACTCTTCCAAAATGCAACCCTCGCCCCTCGCGAACCCATTGGCAACCGTAGCCCAGCTCGAAACCTCCGGCTCCCAACTCGATGGCATCCCACCCACGCTCGAAGACTCCATCCGCTTCGCCGGCGCGCGCCTCACACAAGCCGCAGGCATCCTGCTCCGCCTCCCACAAGAAGTAATCGCGCAAGCCATCGTAATCTTCATGCGCTTCTGGCTCGGCCCCGAAGGCGGCAGTCTCGCAGAGTTTGGCGCAGAGCAAGTCTCGGCCGCGTCGCTGTACCTCACCACGAAGCTCTCCGCATATCCAAAGTCTGCGCGCAGTCTTGTAAACGTGTACGCGTATCTCGATTCGCTGCCGGCGACGTACTTCGATATGGAACAGCTTCAGAAAACGGGCGAAGACGCAAAGGAATACTACGTCAGCGAAGGGACATATGAGCGCCGCCGCGCAACGCTGTTTACAACCGAACAACGCATCCTGCGTACCCTGGGTTTCAACACACACGTTCAACTCCCCTACACACTATGCATTACATACATGCAAGCCCTCGACATCTTCAGCCACCCCCGCGCCTCCGAACTCGCAAAACGCGCAATCGCGCATCTCAATACCGCGCTCTTGAGTCCGCAGTGCCTTTACCTGACGCACCAGCCGCATGAGTTGGCGACGGCGGGAATTTATCTTGCGGCGAGGGAGACGGGGATTAAGATGCCGGAGTGCGAGTGGTGGGAGGTGTTTGATACGGATAGAGAGGTACTGGGGTTTTTGTGTGTGGGGTTGTTGAGTTTGGAGGGGTGGGTGAGGAGTGAGAAGGAGAGGTGGGAGGGAGGGAAGGTGCCGATGAGTGTGGAGGGAGTGGAAGCGGAGGTTAGGAGGATGCGAGAGGAGAAAGAGACTTGAAAGACACAATACCGTTTGCTCTCACCTTGGACCTCACGGAATCTCCATCACGGACACTGAGGACCTCGCATAACTCCTCTACACGACTGTCGAAGATACGTGACGAATCTCGGAAATCACACACTGTTCGCGATGTTGCGCAAACTTCTGGAAAACGCCACATCTTCACGATGTTTCTCGTACGCAAACAACGTCAGGATTTGAAGAGCAGGGCGACCGTAATGAGCAATCCGATATATTCCCGCTACTACCGTCGACTAATACCCACATCAAATCGACATGGCATCGAGAGAAACACCACTTCAGAAGAGCGTGATGCCTTTTGAAGATTTTCTAAGGTGGAATAGTGACCGCGATATGGAAGTGCGGTACGATCGGTTCGTGAACGATAATAGGTATGAGCAGTGCATCACCCATCTACCGTCAAGTTTGGGCAGCCAACAAAAAGGGTCTTCACATACGGAGGCTGAAAAGCATCGAAGTGCCCCTGCACGGCTAGAGAGAACACACGAGGGTTTTAGCATCGAGAGAACTCCGTACATCAGCATGGACGCGCCACTCGACAGCGTTGAGGACCATGACTCTGTACTCGGCCCTCGCAGTAACCCCGTGAGGTTGAGTCGCAAGGCTGCTGTGAAGCGGAACAGCACGAAAGAGAAAAGGTCTGCGACGGAGAGACACGACAGTCCGATGCAGAGCATCCACGTCCGCGCGAAGACTTCTTCTATGGTTCCGGCTATCCGAATCATTGGGAGCACGCCGCCCATTTTACGCCGCTTTAGCTTCGATGAAACATTCAGTGAAGTCGCGTTTAGCCTCAGCAAGCTCTCGAACTCACCTGATTTCGAAGACGTTCCGCTCAGCCCTGTGGCTGGTCCAGAGCCGGTCAACTCGTCTCAACCGCAACTATCTGTCCAGGAACAACGAAGCCATCGAGCGGCCACAGAGGAGCGAGAGGAAATGATGGGGAAGCAAGAAGTGGAGCGACAGCAACGCCATGTTCCGACGACTTTTGATCAGATATTGGGAGAGAAGAAGGTTCCTACCGCGTTGTTGTAGATGTTGCAGGAGGATGAACGAGGTGAATGAAGGAGCTGGGTACGAAAGTTTCATCATCAGGCAATAACATATACCATCCCACCCACAGCCGCACACATGCCTTCAAAATTAGCACCACGCTGTACACCGACACGTGCTTGAATTCAAACGCAACTTCACAGCGCAATCGCTTGCTACAATGTACATCTTCACCTCATGTTTCCACATTACTCTCGCAACAGCTGGGTAAGACTGTTCTCTTCTCGAAGTAAGCCATTGTAGTATCAACACAATGTATTGTGTCTCTGACCCATACCTTCACTCTGCATCAGCATACTCCCAGTTGTAACACATGCTACTATCTAGACCTCATATTAATAGATCACTAATACCCCACTACCTACTCCTCTTCAGACAGAGCAATAGCTCACGTTCAGAGATTCAACCATGCCACGCGCCCTAGTCGCCCTACCTACAGGAACCCACGCATCATGGCTTGACCTCCTCCCCTCGTTTCCATCCAAGCCTAAGCGCCAACCCCGCGCAACCCCCCAAATGCTCCTGCGCATCTCCGCTCTCCACCACTCCCTCTCCATCATAAAACACTCCCTGATAACCCGCACACACATGCACAACCTCTACCTTACCCTCGGCGCCTACTGCCTCACCTGCAGCCCCCTTTCCACCCGCGGCCGATGCGGCTCTACGTGTCCCCTTCTCCGTCCCTACACTCCCAGCTGTGCGTTTTACGGCGCGGTAGAAGCGGATAGGGGGTGGGTGAGGCGGTTGGTAGCTGATAAGGCGAAGTATAGGGAGGTTGTTGGGGATATGACGACTAGGGGTACGGCGGTTTATGCGGCCACAGTTGCGAGGTGGGAGAGAGTGGTACGGGGGCTGAGGGAGGGGTGTGAGGTGCCGAGTGAGAGGTGGGAGAAGGAGGGATGGCCGAGTGGGAGGGGGAACGAGGGGGAGGGGATGGTGGTGTTTAGAGAGGGGTGGAGGTTTGAGAGGGCTTGGGGCAGGGGGATAATGGTGGGTGGGATTGGGGGTGTGGCGCCTGAGGTGAGGTGTTTGGTTTTGAGGGGGGTGAAGAGAAAGTTTGAGGACTGCGATGTTGATGATAGTGAGGAGGAGAGTAGGAAGCGCGTTAAGCGTGTATAGCATACTAGGTTCGGTGAGCTGAGTACCAGTAACTTTATTTGCTAGATTTCTGCAAGAGTACATTGCTAATGGTACAGTCTCATCGACACAATGACACATACATCTGACTCCAGCAGCCCAACCTGTTCCTCAGAAGTGCGCGATGGACTTAGTGTTTTTTCGATGCTCACGAAGCAGAACCACAAGTTCGTTGTCATCAGGAAGGCGGTCAATCCATGCTCTTGCTGGCATTCCGTGAAAGCTGCAGCCCTTGTCAGGGTCTGCACCATGCTCCAGTAGCCATTTGGCCGTGTCGTATCGCTTCCAGTGGAGAGCACAGTGCAATGGCGTCCCCTCACGCCCACGGCACTCGTCCGGGATAGGCGGTCCACTGTCCATACTGTGGATGTCGAGGCCCAGTTCTCCGACGAGGTACTTAAGCATTGGAATTCTGTTGTCGCTTTTACTGCCTGCCGCATGGTGGAGTGGTGCGGAGTTGGATAACACAGCACCATGGGAGAGTAGGAGACTGAATATTTCTGGGCTACAATGTGCGGCTGCTTCGTTGAGTGTGTGGCCACAGTTAGACATGGGACGCATGTTCATAGCTGGCGCTGTTATCTTGCTCGATGGCCCGAGGTTGGGGTTCGCTCCTAGTTTTAAGAGCAATCGAATGCTCGATTCGTCGTTACGCTTGACAACTAAACTAACTTCGGTAAGCTAACTGTTGCAGTCTTCGTAGAAATCGATGTCGTAGTGGCTTCGTCGCACAGACTTACGGGAGCAGCACAGCGCCATAGGCGATGCTGGTATTGACGTCGTAACCCCACCCTAACAACCACTTCACCCCTTCGTGGGAGTCTGATGCGCAGTGCACTGTACGTGTGTCCCATCTAGCACCTGCGGTGTGGAGTTGTGTGGCCAGGTCGAGATGATTGCATTCGATAGCTTTATTGAGCCCGTACGTTAGCGGTTCAGGCTCTCTACCAGACGCCAGCATTAACGCAACGGCCGCATTATTGCTCTCGCACGCATGCAAGAAGATTGCACAACACGGATCGTTACTTTGGTCTCCGAGTTTATAGTATGCGAGATGGGGTGGCATAATGGATCCAACCGTGGAGGAATGTACCTAGGTACGCAGGTATGCAGCCCAGACGATGAAGTCAAGCGGTATGATCGAGTGACGGTCTGCGTCACCCCGCGGTATAAATACATCTGTTTGAATCCTGTGAGATCAGCGCTTCCATGCGGCGTATGCGGCGTATTGTTTCAGAAGCTGCCTTCCCAAGGATGACGAATGGGGCCGCGGTGGGTTTAGCGCTGGAATTGTGTTCCGTGCGGCTGGCAAGCGACAACCTTGTAATCCTTCTTGCCTTTCCTTCCTACCACCTCATACAAGAAAAAAACTGAACAGGTCTAGAGCCTACATCGACGCTAGGCCACCTATCTTGTATGCTTCCATGTTGATGTAGGCTGCAGACCTGTGCAAATTCTTTTCTTGGTTGACGTGCTACCGCTGCCTTCCAAGGTTCCTTCCGACATCCACTTCTCCTCACCTAATGAGTTTGCGATGCCATTCTGTGGTTTTGATTTCGAAGGCAAATTTGGGCCCAGGCAGGTTATATCAAGGCTGTGAATTCCACAAGCACGACGGATGACACCGTCATATTACCTGGGCCGCCCCCAAATGACCATTAACGCCTGTTCCAAGAATATTTTGTCGCTACGCCACGGGCCAAAACTCTTCGGATGCAGAGGGCCCGCCTCTGTCTTCACTCGGATTCGGTGACCGGTTTGACAAGATGTCACCTTGCAGCAACGCTGTTTTGCGGCGTCGAAAGCCATTGCGCAACGCAAGGCAGAATGCATGTCCTCAGTCCCGGGTGACAACATCTGCGACAAGTTCTTACAAACGCTACGCAATGTTTGCAATTTCTGGACGAAACGCATGCACGCCGCAGGGCAGTGCGAGAAGATCTCAATTGAAATGTAGGTGAATGAAAGCGTAAGCACACTGTCCATCCAGATGACATATAAAGCCGAACATCGATCATGATGCTGGGAGAGTCCAAAGCACTTCTCTATCAAATCATTCGTCCTAAATCATCCCGTCATTATGCAATTGCTACGCAGCGGTAATGCACTCGCTTTGCTTTTTTCCTATCCCGCATTCATCACGGCACAGATCAGTACGGGTACCGGAGGCAGCAGTGTGATCTCCCAAAGTCAAGCTCCATTTCCTGTCCCGGTCAATAGTAGCAGTACCATTGTTGTTGAACCTTCCACTCCAATCACTGGATCATATAGCACAACACCCTCAGACCTTTCGTTCACTACTCTCCCTTTGGCGACACAGAAGAATGACACGGTTGTGAATACGATCATGAGCACGTATTCGTCGACGGCATCTACTTCTTCTTCTCATTCTTTAGGTCCCTCTTCAGTCTCGCCTATCGCGTCGTCTTCCACGCTATCTTCAGTCTTGTCCAGCGCCGGCACTTTTCAATCGGGAGTGACCAGTACTACCAACGCAACGACTTCCTCGAGTTCCAACACCGAAGCTGCGACCAGTGGCGCGACAAGCCTCAGTCCGACTGCGCAACCTACTGCAATCAGTTCAGCGTCCAACACTGCCTCATCGATACTCGCAACATCAGATAGCCCATCACTTCCTCCCAGTATTACTATTCCTCCATCATTGCCAATCACTACCCTAGTACCCACTGGGACCAAAGTTCAATCGAGCGCGTCAGATCTATCCATAGCTATCGTGGGTGTGTTTCCCATTATCCAGAATTGGATAGAGGATCCTGCCGCTCATGTCACCGGCGTGATAGACGAGCTGAACAATATTCTGCCTGAAGCGGCTGGCTTCTTAGCCAAACTACCAAAGCCAACAGACGGAGTCGAGCCGTGTGGGTCTGGGAAACGCCGAAGAAGCGAACAAGATCGTGATACGTACGCTGTACTCGGCGAGCGCGATCTGCTCGGTGGCTTGTTCAAGACAGCATTCTCGCTCGTAAACTGTGTCATCAACACGACCAATAAGGTCAAAGATGCAGTGGTCGGCGGAACTACTGCCGCCGTGGATACCGTCAAAGGCCTACAAGACGACCTCAAACCATTGCTCGATGCTCTCAACGACGTCGTGCCGGATGGAGATTCCGAGCCCTCTGACTCGGCATCAGAGACTGAAGAACCTACGGAGACTTCCTCCTCTACATGCACTCTAACGACCGTTAGCAACTGCGACATTACATGTACAGCGACTGCAACCACAACGATAGAAGGCCCAAATAAGCGGGCGCAGGGCGACTTGTGTACCACAGTCTGTGGGGCGCCTATCACCAAATGCGATGTGACCGGTGTCACATCGTCATCCACGGTAACAACTACGACAACGACTGCTCGGCAGTTATGCGCTCGCGACTGCGACAGCTGCAATGGGAATGTGCGAAGATGGACGAACGACGCGCCTGCTCCGACCAAATTAACCACAGCTTTTGAGGACAATGCCCTTTCCTCAACTTCGACGATCATTGCATCGTACTTCAATAAGCCTGAATTGAGGACGCGGGAGCTCGCACCCGTGGAGACTAGTCAGTCTACCAGCCACATCTCGAAGCGAACTCTTTCAAGCCCTCCCCGAGGGAGTGACCAAGGTATGTGCTCAAGCCCAAATTTAGTTCCATCATTCCAGTACTACTTGGAATGATTACATCCAACCAAATACATATGAACATCAGATGTACAGGTGGTTTCTAACTTAATCAGGTGCTGTTGGGACTTGGCTTCTCATCCAGATCGCTACAAGTCCTAAGAGCTCTCTTCCACTCGGAGTCGGAACGACTGGCTTAACTTTCCCACTGGGCAATACAGCGGACGATTGGCACCTAGTAAACTTATATGGTTGCACATCCGTTGTGGTCATCTCCCGCAAACGAATGTATCTTACTCACATCTGGGAAATACCTTCCATGAAGTACCCACAGAATTTTCAAGGAGATGTCTTGAATGTTCTACAAAATGGCAGTCCTGAGTTCCGCGAAGGTCTCACAACATTCACTGGAGCTGGAGGTGACTTTGAAAACATCCAAGCGAACAAAGTACGTGCGTTCATCATCACGCCGTATCGGGATCATGCCGTAAATCCAGCAAGAGACGATGTTCAATTTCCAGCCGAAGTCACTAGGATCAAGAATTTGTTGACCAGCATTCTTGGACGAAGTGACACACTTACCATTCCCTACTTTCCGGCTGGGAGAGATGACGATAATAGAGCCCCCAAAGGCAAGATTTACATTCAGTATGACCCCGCGGCAGCAGCTCTCGTACCAACAGAAGGCGGTTGCAATCAGCAGCAAGCTGCGGCGATAGAGCTTTGGTTTGAGGATGCTCTTACCTACCGTTACAGAGACTCATGGCAGCCATTCCAGCATCAGGTTGTGCAGGCAAAGAAACGTTCCGTCGCATCTAGTGGTAAAGACCTGCGCTTGCTCAGAGGGAGAGAGGTGACGGATGCGGACGAAGCAGAGTGGAAAGAGTACGAGGCTTTGATGAGACGTCAGGATGGCGACACTTGTGCTCGACCTAGCAACAGCTTGTCGGTATCATCGGTATCACTCATTCCATCACCAGCTTCGACCGTACCTACTCCGTCCACCCTCCAGACAACGGTCAGGCCGTCATTGAGCGACTCAACCGGCGAAAGCTCAAGCCCACCGCCCTCGTCGATAGCCACATCATCACCAACTTCAAAGTCTTCTTTGGCGACGGATACCCCGTTTCTTACGTGGAAACCGGCACAGCCTAGTACGACAAAATCACCATCAGCAGCGCCCAAGCCATCTTCTACATCGCAATCTCCACCTCCACCTCAAACCGAGCCTCCGACAAAGGCATTATCGGTGATCTTCCGGAACACAAATGGCAATGGCGAAGACTACAACAACTGGACCTTCTTCGAGATCAAACCCAACACCCAAGCCGATGGCTGCAGCGTACCCATCCTCAACGATGTCTCGCGGCAATGGTCCGATGCTCCAGCCCTGTCAAACCCGTCGTGGCCGCACGGCACTTTCACCATGCCACTGTTTGGAGAAGAGGATTGTGAATACCTGAGTGATGGGACTAACCCGGGTGTGCTCCACTGCCCTAGTATGGGTGATGGCAAGACGGTCGGATGTAAAGAGGCTGATGAAAAGGACGATGCTGATGGTGTTACGGATTGTAATTATCCGGGTCTTAAGAGGAAGGTCCATATTGTTGTTTATTGTGAGTGGTAGGATAGCCCATTCTTGGAACTACGAGTCTTTTGTGCAAATGCCAGCGATTGTCGTCCCAGTAGTAATGGCTCGCTGCTCGCTCCGCGTTATCGCAAGCCATTGGCATGTGTTCTGCTCATGCCGAAGAGACGCTTGAGATGCAATGCGCCTCTCCGTCACCATAACAGGCTTCAAAGTCCCCCAAACAAGGTCTTATCTACACTAAACAGCGGCTGAAGTGCAGTATCGTGTGAATGGCTGGTGTTTGAGAGGCTAGCTGATCGTCGCTGCGGCACTGCAGATGTGGTTATGCGAGCCTCCTGTGACGTGCGTTGCGGCTGGAAGCTTAGCACTTGAGGAAACCATGACGTCAACAACGAGCTTGGACTTATTGCAGCTCTAGACCCTACGTTTGGCGGGCAACCCCAACTTTGGACTACACACCTCGCAACACAGGAATCTTTGTCAGTTTCAATTACATCTCACCAATTCACATCATGAGCTTCCTACGACCCATGTCAATGCTGCGCTCGGCAGCACTACGGCCCGCAGCGCTCTCGGCGGCTCCCCGTGCCCGCGTCCAAGTTCGTTTCGCGACTTCAGATTACGGCTCTGGTAAGGGCAACCCAGCTGGAGAGAAGCCCGAGAAGCAGGGCGCAAACCCCAGCGAGAACCTCGAGCACCCCGGCCCCGCACCTCCTAAGGTCGCCCAGGGCAAATCTTCGTCGTCGCCGAACAAGGACAGCAACGCCAGCCAGAATGACTCTCCCAAGCCTACATCCGAGTCGCCGGCTCCTAAGAGCTCTTCCGGCAAGCGCGAGTTCTCGACATCGGCCCGCCAGATGAAGGACAACAAAGAGCCAGCCGTCAAGCAGGGCCAAGACAACAAGCCCTCGCCCAACGAAGTCAAAGGTGCGAAACCCAAAATACTCAACGAAAACCCGCCGGCTTCTGAAGAGCAGAGCGAGGACGTCAAGCAACACAACAAGGACATGGATAACAGGGCGGAACAGGCGCATGAGAAGGTCAGCAACGAAGAGGCAGAGAAGGACAAAGTCCCCGGCGGCTTCTGGAAAGGTATGTCATAGCTTGACGAAGGGCATTGGCATGTCGCTAACACATTTACAGGCGAAGGTGGACGAAGCGGCTCCGAAGGCGTACGAGGATAAGCAAGGGGCGGGTGAATGTTCGGACAACATTAGCATGGTGTACAATTAGCTGAATTGACTCGTAGAAGTGTCATGAAATGTACAACATTTATCAAACATAAGCAGCCATAAACAACGTGTCTTGTGCTGTCTATCCATCGTCGGGGCGCTGAAAGTAGGCTTGGCTTCACAAGTTTTGTGCATGTTTGGGGATGACGTAGGGGGCTAGCGTGTGGATCGCCCCCGCATTTGTCGACGTGATGGGATTTTTTTGAAATGCCATCGCGACACAACGCCCGGCATAGGGGCGCTATTTCGCACGACTTGTGCTACGATGATGCTCTCTGCCTTTCTAAACCAGAGTGACAGGCCTCGGAGCTCTCTTACTGCGAAAACGTCAAGCATATGCAGGGCCTAGACCGTGCTCCTGAAAGGCGATCTCACAATTGCGCACAGCCAAAAGACGCGGTTGCATGTGGCCATAGCTCCTCATTGGCTGCTCTGCGAGGCAGGCGCGTTGGGGATCTTGTTTGCCCAAGCTCCATACGTGCAGCACTACGTCACTCGCACGCACACAATCTACCCGCCATTGTCTGTTCCCTCCCCTCATAAACTCGCTGCCCACCACTACCCTCTAGCTCTCACACCTCTGCCGAGTTTGCCTACCCTTCAACCCCTCGTCTTTGCTTCATTAATCGATATCAAGCACATCCTCACTTCGGCAGCCACACATCATGAGGTTCTCCCTTACATCCACCTTCGTGGTGTCCCTTGCTGCCACGGCAACGGCCAACAGCTGGTTTGGAAGCGCCGGTGCGTATAGTACATAACCCCTCCCGTTTGTTTTGATTTGTCCATAGCGCCATGCAGCAGTCTACTGACGCCAGGAAGCAGTCTACGACAAGTGGCATGAGACCGAGCTTGAGCGCTGGCTGAGCGACCACGGCGTTCCCCACCCCAGCCCCTCTGACCGCAAGAACCTCCAGTCGACTGTCAAGGCCAACTGGAACGATAAGGTTGTCACTCCCTACACCAGCTGGGATGCGCAGACGCTCCAGAACTACCTGACCCTCAAGGGCCAGCAGGCGAAGAAGGGCACCGAGAAGGACGCCAAGAGCCTCGCTGAGCAGGTCAAGGTGTACTGGACCGAGACCGAGGACTCCGCGAACCAGGCCTATGGTAGTGTCAAGGACTGGATCTTCGACTCGTGAGTACCCAGAAACTTGCCTCTAGCACAGTACTAACAATCTGTAGCTGGTCCGACTCTCAGCTCAAGGCTTTCGCCGATAAGCACGGCATTCCCGTCCCCCAGCCCCGCCAGCGTGACTCTCTCCTCGCTGCCGTCCGTAACAACTACCAGTCCGTCGCTGAGAAGGCCAAGGAGACTGCCAACTACCCCGGTGACTGGCTCTACGCTTCCTGGTCTGACTCTGACCTCAAGTCTTGGTTCGATGAGCGCGGCTACAACGTCCCCCAGCCCAACACCCGCGACTCGATGATCGCTGCTCTCCGTCGCCAGTCTCGTCTCGCCAGCCAGCAGTCCCAGGGCGCCTACGCTTCCGTCTCTTCCGCTGCTGCCAACGCCCAGCAAAGCCTCAGCGACGCCCTTCTCGACTCCTGGTCTGACAGCCAGATCAAGGAGTGGGCTGACAAGAACGGTATCAAGGTTCCCCAGGGCTCCAAGCGCAACGAGCTCATCGCTCTCGCCCGCAAGCACCGTGCCCGCCTTTACGGTGACAGCGCCTCTGCATCTGCCGGCTCCGTCTCTGCCTCTGGTGCTTCCGCTTACGGTGCTGCTACCTCCAACGTCGGCCAACAGTACGCTGCTGCCACCGGTGGCTTCGCCTACTACACCGACTTGATCAAGCAGCAGATTGGTCTCGCGCAGGCCAGCGTTACCTCCGCTACCGACGCTGCTGGATCCAGCGCCAGCTCTGCTTCCGTCCGCGCCGCTTCCAGCGCCAGCTCCCTCAGCGGTGCTGCTGGCAAGGCCGCGTCCTCATCCTCTTCCTCCATCTCCAAGTCCGCTGCCAGCGCTAACGCCGCTGCCTCATCCTCTGCTTCCAGCGCGTCGTCGGTTGCCTCCAAGTCTGCTCAGAGCGGATACGATGCTGCCGCCGCTAGCGCCAGCTCTGCTAAGCAGGAGTTGTAAGCACCTCACAATAACCGACAAGTAGCGTTCGGTCATGTCTTCTCTCGATGTGACTGCCATACGCATCACTTCACGACCTTACGATCTGCGTACGGATAGGCGGAAAATGGAAACCTGTAACATTAGCATCACGACGATATCCCCTCTGCGACCTCCTGGCAGGCTTGAGGAGGGTCTTGTAGTTTTTCTTATTCCTTCGGAATTGGGACGGATGGATGGATGGCGTCTCACGTAGCTTAGTATGCGCTTGATAATAAAAAGTATAATTGCACTGCTGTCCAAACATTGAGACGTGATTGAGTCGTGATTTAATATTGATGTGTGTTTTATTTACATGGTTGGAGTGTCGTTACCATGTGAATGATGATGATCGTCATCATCACTGTATAACATAACCAGCCCACAAAGTTATTCCTAATCGTGCTCAACAAGAAATTCTGCATGCGAACTTTGCGCGCCAGCAGCAGGGTCATTAACGAAAGTGATGCGCCTTTTTGATAATCTAGTCTTCAGTGTGCGGGTGGTGCACCAGGCAATGGCAAGTCTGGACCCGCAAGAAAGCTCCATGGTTGCGTTCTCTTTGTAGTTCTTGCACAGACCATGAGTTTGTTGCGGTCGTCTTTGAAGATTAAGAGGCAGAGACGACCGCAGAAAGCGGCATGTTGTTAAAGGCGCGTTGGTTTTGGAAGCAGACATGAGAGTTCAGTGGCTCCCTTTTGGTATTTTGAGGTGCGCGCTGGACCGCGGACACATGTATTCGATCAAATCTGTCTTTTTATTCCTGCAGCTTGCAGCTCAGAGGACGAAGTGCTCCCCATGTTCTAATTTTAGGAGGATTTGATGTATCGCCGGAGAAGGAAGTTCTCCTCATGATACAGTAACATAGTTGTTTCTGATGTTTCACCGAAGAAGAGGAAGAAAGGAAGACTCTTAGCCAGGAGTGTTCAAGCTTTTTGGAGAAGACGGCGCAGCCATGCGGCAGGTTATTTGCATTTTGAATACTCAAGTATGGAGAAGATGTCGAGAGGCGGAAGGAGGAAGAGAGGCAGACGCTTGCTCATAGCGGCTGCAGTTGCATTTCTTGAGAAGACGGCGCAGCCATCATGGACGACTGACTCCCTTTTGGTATTTTAAACGCTGAAATGCCGAGATAGTTTTAAGAGGCAAAACGGGGAAGAGAGGCAGACACATCGCCGGATGGCTTCGGTTTTTTTGGGAAGAGACGGCGCAGCCATTAGTAAGTAATCCTTCATTTTTGATATTCTAAATACTCAAATATAGAGAAGATACCAAGAAGAAGAGGAAGAAAGAGGGGGTTTATATATCCGCCCACACTAGTCGCGACACTCTCCATGCCAAGTCATCTCTTGGAGTTGAAGCAAAGAGGAGAAAAAGATACATGTCTCGTCATAGATTCATTTTTGACATTCCAGAGTCGTCTGGTGTACTTGAGACATGAGTTTTAATCGTCTCTCTTGACACATAAGATACAAAGCTTGATGTTTTGGTGAGATGGTCTGCTGGACAAACATGAAGACGTTGACCTTAGCTTTTGGTGAGGTGAACTCTGGAAGAAAGGGAAGAGGCAGAGATCACATGTAGACGTAGTCAATACGTTTTAAAGTCCACAGGCGCACTGATGGCCTCTTGCAATACAGTTTTGGTGTGCAATGTCGGTTGCAAGAGCCTTCTCATACTAGCTGGGCAGCATCAGTTTGAGAAAGAAGAAGAGGAAGTGGCCATTCTGGAGTGCGGATACGTTTCTTGATTTCTCTAAACTTTTCAAAATCCGCAAGCGCACTCATCCGAACCTGATTTCTCGGTTTTGGTATGCAATATCGATCGGGTGAGCCTTCTCATGAGGTGTTGGGTGTAATCTTGAAGAAGGGAGAAGAAGGCGCCATCTTGAAACTTCGAGTCGCTTTCTGGTTTCTGTGCGCTTTCTCAGAGCCCGCGAGCGCGCTCATCAAAACATGATCCCGCGTTTTTAGTGTATAATGTCGATTGGAGGAGCCTTCTCATGCTGAGGAATAACTGTATGTTTGGAGAAGAGAAGAAGTCGTCGTTCGAGGTATTCGCGTTATCTTTTGGTTGCTCTACAACTCTCAGAGTTTGCAGGCGCCCTCATCGATAGTATCCTGCCCAGTTTCGGTATACAAAGTCAGTCGGGCGAGACCTCACATCAGACGCCTTACTTTGAGTTTTGAAGAAAGAAGAAAAGTCTCCACATGGAGAGTGCGATTTGTCATTTTTGGTTCCTCATTTTGAAAATAAACATGAAGATGTGGTGTAAGAGAGAAGTAGAGGGAAGTGTAGAAGAACGGCTTTATAGAGTTCTCGCGGCAGTAGCGTCATGGAGATGGTAAGAGTGCATGTCGTGCGCAAGCAGGAAGTGTTGGTCGGAAGACAGAAAACAGGACATGGTAACTGATCATGATATTTGGAGATGAGGTCATATAGTTGAGCCGATGCAGAGTGGTGTGGGACACGCAGCTCAGCAGCGCCATGAGCTGTTCGATGATGGTTTTAAGTAAAGAGATATGCGCGTGTGGAAGGTGGCAGTAACCTCAAAGCAGACGTCTGCACCCATGGTACGAAGTCTTCCTCGTTTTGGTATTTTCGAGAAGCGCTGAGGCGTTGCAGTGATGAAGAAGAAGACGCAGCAGCCTCGAAGTAAGCGTCCTCCAAACCCCGCGCCATCCCAAAGCAGCCTAGCCCCATTCACGCCGCCCACCCGCATCCTCAAACTCCACCACACCATCCCCAACTCTATCCCGCACACGTCAACTTCTCACGAACACGTCTCGAACGCCTTCTCGAACGTTTCGCTCAGCCATCTGACAAGCTTCACCAAGCCTCGCGCACCGCATCCACCGGCCCACCACGGCCCGATTTGTTTCCACTCCAGATCTGCGACGCTGACTCCCCCGTTTCCCGTCTCACGGCCGTCTCCAATTTTTTTCCACCGCGCGAATCGAAGGAAAGAGTTGGCAACTCCGCATGAATATCTTCCTGGAGCTGTAGAGACGTATTGTAGGCCCGTTTCCGGTCGGTAGGTAAAAGGAGGGGATAAGGTTGAAGTGTGGTGGTGCTGAGGTGCATGTTGTGAGAGCGTTGCGTGGCGAGGTGGTGAGAGTTGTGTCGGTCCGAGTTTTCTGACGTGCCGACGTATTGGGCGGGTGACTTGGGGACGGGACGGGAGATGTGAGATGGAGGTATAAGAGAGGGATGGGATGTCGAAGGATGGAAAGTATTCATTCCAAATCATCTCTCTCATACTTTGCCTACTTCTTACGATCGCTACTCACCTGGTGTGAGCTTGCCTTTAGTTTATTTACACTCTTTGAACATCATCTGTCTTTATTCTAATCTGTTGTATTGCTTTTATCGCTCTATACATACGTCAACATGAAGACCTTCGCCATTCTCTGCCTCTTGGGAGCCGCTCTCGCTGCACCGGCACCTCAGCAAGCGCCCCAGGCTCCTCAAGCTCCTCAGGCACCGCAGGCACCCCGTCCCGCTCAGGCTCCCCAAGCTCCCCAAGCTCCTCAGGCTGGCCAAGCTCCCCAAGCTGGTCAAGCACCTCAAGCTGGCCAGGGCGCTGGCGGCAACTGCGCCGACATCCAGTCCAAGCTCACAAAGGGAATCCAAGCCAACCTCGACATCCAAGCCGCCGAACTCAAAGGGTATGCCATCACCTCCCCCTCTTCTCCATCCCCACAACTAACCCCCACCCCAGCGTCTACGCCCTAAAGCTCCAAGCCGGCACCGCCGGCTTCAACACGACCCAGCAATCCGTGCTGTCCATCCAAAAGCGGGGCGTCGACATCCGCGCCAACAACCAGAAGCTGGCCGCGCAGATCAAGTCCCCTGCTGCTGATGGCCTGGCTATTGTAGCTGGAGCCCAGACCAAGGAGATTGGCCAGGTGCAGAGCTTGAAGGGGACGGGTGCGGATGCGCCGGTTATTGCTATGTTGGTCCAGGAGGTTATGGATGGGACGATGCAGAATCAGAAGAACCTTGCTGCGGCTAAGGGACAGGTTTGTGCGAAGTAGGCGGTTGTGAGTAAGTGTGGGTGTGGGATGAGGATGTAAGGTGTATGATAGAATTGGTAGGAGGGTAATTGGATTTTGGGCCGCGTTCATGTTTTGGAAGTAGTGTAAATGTAATGGAATCGATATGAGTTGAGAAGACAGACACTCTCACATGAGGATGCGAAGTGCTTGTTTCGGAAGCACGCTCAGACGTGGATGAACCTGATGTCCTTTTTCGTGCTCAGTTCATACCGCGTCAAAAGATAACACGACGCAGCATAGTAGAGACTACTATCCCTTTTGAGAGACCAGCGCAGCCATCACGACCTTGGCTCGGGTTTTTTATTATGATTCTGAGGGGACGAATCTGAAAGTGTAAAGAGGAGGAGTGAGCAGCCAGGAAGGACTCTTTTATACATAGCAAACATCAAGCTAGTGGATGAGAGAAAAGGCGTTAAAGTCACCAGCAAAGACTTGCTATGGAAAGAGAAGGTAGCTTGTGTTGCATCGGTTGCTCATCATCCAACTTTGGACGCACACACAATCATGGATGCTCTTTTGCTAGTTTTCGATTTCTACATCGGACTCGGACTTAGATTTTGGAAAAGACGACATGTGTCATCATATTTATCGTTGTGGAAGAACAGAGCAGACATCGAGCCAGTCCGGCATGTTTTTGAGTTTAAGGACAGGAAGTCAAGTGTGTGGGAAAGAGAAGTGAGGAGCCGGAATGAGTGGCTTTTGTATCCATTGAACATCACGCTAGTCGGCATGACCGAAGATAAGGGGATAGACATGGTCATCGCGATAATGTCGATCTTTTTGGAGTAATACATCGACATAGTTTTCGAATCTCGGAAAAGCTTTCATGGGTCTTATTTGTCGTTTCTTTTGGAAAAACCCGAGAGAACATTCGGACCATTTGTTGTCTTTTTAGTGTTGTAGACAAGAAATTGATGGTGTGAGAAAGAAGAGTGGATAGCCTAGATGAAGGCTTTTATAAGCGCTGAATGCCAAGCTGATTATGGAGAGACTAGATGGTATGATCATCGACAGGGACATGGTTTTCTCTCGACGTTGTTTTGTAGAGCACGTTGACTGTGGTCAGTACATCAATTGACAACATACTTTCACGTAAGAGTCTACCCAGCTCAGAACCCAAAGGTACGTGTATTACAACGAAGTAACACAGCGCAATCTATTAAATAGGTATGGTCTAATGTCTAATTGTATGTCTGCTCGAGCAGCAACTCCGAGGGAACAGTCCGTGGGAACAAAACGACGATGGTCTTTCACGTCGAGCGACGAAATTAACCGCACTGAGATCATTAGCACACCATTACTCTCAATCGTCACTTCATCACTTACGCAGCTGATAGTCTACACATATCCACGTTAGCCCTATTCTCCCCACAACGTCCAAGATCAGGGTACTTACACCACCAGCACCACACCCATTCAAACTCGGCCTCCCCCCACTGCCAGGGTAAACGCAATTCCTAAACGTGGGAAAGTTCCTGCTCGGCGCTCCAGGGCTCTGGCACTGCACACATGTCATGTTAGAAGCCGAAACTTGTTTCGTTTGCGTTGTTGTTGTTGTTGTTGGTGTTCGGGACTTACGCAGAAGGAGTTTGGCTGGGAGATGTATTAGTAATTGTTTTCGAAGGATATGTCTTCTATTAGGGAAGAGAGAAGAGGAGAGGTTAGGACGTGGACTGGATTGGACTAGACTTACGTAGGCACCAGGACATGTAGAACCACCCGGTAATCCCCATCCGCCGTTACAAAACGCGGCTTCGGACGCGGCGGCAAGAGCGAGAATGATGGGGGCGAAGAGTTTCATGATGGTTGTTTTAACAAACGTGTAGTTGGTAATCCGAAGATAGCCAGCCTTGCGCAACGGGACGCAAGCATGTATATATATCAACCGCAAACCGCAGCCAAGACGATCCGTACTCAGGGCCACAGGCAGTGCACGCACTTATCGCATGAGTAATAACCCGAGGTCTAGTGCGCGTCGTTTGGTATTAACAGTGGTTCCTCCCTCATTCCCTCAGTTGTAAAGCCGCAGTTAATCCGCATGCTAGCTTCACACAGCTAGCTGGTTCCGTATTCCTGCTCTCATAAAGTAGACCGCAGTACAGATTGCGCGGCTGGCTGGAGACGTTTGACAGGAGAAACATGAGTACATACGTCCATGGAAGGTTCGAGCTGAGCTGTCCATGTTTCAAGCTGACAGTCCGTCCGCTGATCTCGCGGTAGTCAAGGTAACTGCCGGTCATCGTGATGATGGTGATGGGGGAATGTCAAATTGCGATGTGAATCAAAGTTCCGAACCAAACCGCCGGTGTAATTGAGGCTGGTATATCGAGATCGACGACGCGATAGCAGTAGGTACAGGGCTGGGAGACAAGATGGACAGTGCAGCTTACGCTAGCACTAGGTTCAAACGTGGTTAGAGCCGGTACTAATATGTAGACGTTTGTGGTAAATTCCCAGTGGCTAAGGTGAAGGACCGAAGACGAGGCTGAAGTGGTGCGTTGCTTTCATGAATACCCAGGTATTCAGATGCTGAAGTAAAAGCATAAAGCGCAATGCAGATGTCTTCTGAACTACGGTCTTTATCTCCAAAACTCGGCCATCTCGAATATCACGATTCTACCCAGGAATATAGCCAAGTAGTCGCCCCCTGAAAAACCCTCCTCATGCCATGCGCTTGGCGCCTGCGGTGGCGATAGATAGAGCGGAAGCGTGACCCTCCGGCGAGCCGGGCAGTGATGTGAACACCTGCGCGAGCGCGGCCAAGATCGCGAAGACAGATGTAGACTCAGGAGATCCGGTGACACGGCGTTCGAGAGGAAGGTAAGCAATGTAGTTATGGGAGTGAACGTGAACAAGAACACACAGAGGAGAATATGATGAAAGAAGGGAGGACTGAAAGTCAGGCATGCTGAACACGTAAGAGTGACCTCGAGACAGATACGTAACATGACGAAGTAGCAAGACGAGTTGTGGCAGTGACGTACAGTACATAACACAGACATCCGCGTGACAGACGTCCAGCGCCCTCTCAATCCATGGTCAGAAGGACAAGCAAGATCCATACTATACAATCATCAACAGCAGAGACACACGCAACGGGTATCAACTGTGCTGATTCCTCGCTTCTGGTACGATTTCTTCGGTACCTTCTCAACCACACTTGAACAATGAATAATAAACCCAACTCTACCCTCAGCAAGTCCATTCTCACGACTTATCCTTATCCAAAGCCCCAGCAGACGTTTTCGTCCCTTGTACACCATGCACGCACGACTTCTCAACCTGGTTTCTAGTAAGCAAGGGACCTTCTTGTAACTTCGCGACTTCAGCCGTTGTTGCCGGAACAGTACCATCTCTCGCCCCGCTTCCACGTTCGTCCTCTGCCTCTTTCTCTTTCATCGCCATTCCGCTATCCATCCCCGCTTCCACGACCACACCACTGTCGTCAGCCCTTTCTCTCGCCTTCTGCAACTTTGACAATACAACATCCGCCGCCCTCAAAAACTTCCTCCCATCCTCAGCATCCTTCTTCCACCTCTCCCTCTTATCCCTCGGTTGTCTATCATCTTGCCAACCATCCTCAAATGTCTTGACCTCTGCAGAAATCTGCCCATGTATTCTTTCTAACTCGCCCATTGAGTATGTCGGTTTGTGCGTGGCGGGGACTATTGCTCCGGTCGTGGGTGGTATGCGTGGCGGCTCGGGTACCCAGTCGGCAGGCCTATCCGTCCCTGTCGCGGTGGTTTGGCCTGCTTCCCAGATGGTTTTGTGTCGGAGGCACATGCGCCATTGTGTGAGCTTGACATCGATGTCGTGGGCTGCGTTGCGAAGACTGACGTATGCTATGTCGACGAGTTGGATTTGTCGGAGGAGGTTTTGACGTTCGTCCTCGTCTGTAGACTCCATGTGGCAGTGGTCGTATTTTTGCTGTGCGTTGATGTAAAGCAGGTAGTCAGCCTCCTGTAGTAGTTCCATCTTATCCGCTTCCAAGGTTTCCATAGTAGCCAGCGTGCTTTCAATGTCGATGCGTCGCAGGTCTTCGGCATAGTCGACGGGTGTAGCGTAGAATGGTGGCTGTTGTTCGACAGGTGTCGCAGCAACTGCCATAGGCTCACTGCTGCTGTTTTCGAGTTGCACGTCCTGTTCTGCTCGCTCAAAGGCCTCCTCTGACAGCCACCGTGTGTACCAGAGGCTGTTGTGTGAGACGTATTGCTGCATGATGGGGTCGAGGCTCGCCATGAGCTCCGGATCCCAGAAGATGTTCCAGAACTCGAATGATCGTCGCTTGACATGTCGGCCAAAGTGTTTGTATGCCTCCTGCCTCTCTCCGCTGTACTGAAAGTACGCATGCGCTCCCAGGACACCGGCACAAGCGCCGATATTTGCCATGCCCAAGCATCGCGTCCACCTCGGTATAGCAGGCCGGCGCATAAACAGCGAAGGCACCGAGACAGCCAGACCCAATGCCGCGCCTGCCAAAGCACCATCGTCAACGGTATACTTCTTCGTCCTCTCATACAGCTTCCAGGGCTTGATTTTCGGTATATTCGTCGACACCAACACATCCGCAAAAGCGGAGTAGTAATACCAGTTCAGCGCCGCACCTGCCAGGCCCGCCCAAACCCCCAGCCTCGCCGAAGCCCGTATAAACACCGCTGGCCGCGATATTGGCCTCGTAGGAGTGACACTCTGTGCATATCTCGAGGCGAAGGACGTATATGCGGCGGCAAAGACGGTCGAGGAGATGATGGCGTACTGAGGTGTCGCGTTCGCACCGATGGGATCAGGCCGTTTGGGAGTAAGGCGATGTTGCCCTTCGCCTACACCATCTCGTTAGCAACTGCTTCTCCACATCGTCTTCGGCGAAACCTACCAGGCGGCACAAAGAGTCTCAGCACCATGGCGCCAAAACTACGCGCGTAGTACAAGATAAGCGATAGAGTGTGGTATCATATGCTGTCCACGGTCCACGGCTATAAAATAGTGTGCGGCTGCAGCGAGCGCGTGGGGCATTCACGAGGCCGCTCATGGCAGTGAAGGTGCGTGGGCACTACCGGTGAGTGCCCGGATTGGCGCGCCTGGAGGGTGTCATGAGGCAGATGTGAAGGAACAAGGTTCCGGAAGCAGCTACGGCGGGCGGCCGCCGGGAAGGCGCATCGCAGCGGGACAGGTTTAATCCCTGTCATGTTCGCATGGGAAGGCTGAAGGGGGGCGCAAGGGGCGAGGCCGCGTGAAGAGGGTGTCGTTGTGTCTTAGGCGGGATGGGTGGGTGGGCGACACTGGCGATGATGCGTGAGGCCGGGGTCGGAGGGTGCACGTGAGGACGTGTGGTCAAGCGACTTCATGGGTCCAGACCGCCAATGGATGATCGCATCTGGCCATTGCGCGAGTGGAAGATGCGGTCTCGTCGGGTACAGCATCACACAAAACGTTTTCACAACTTGGGTATATTCATTTTGTGATTGATTAATACAAGCTTCATTCCCCGATCGCAGTCAATTATTCTACTCCGCATCGCACAATCATTACCACATACCCCAATCTCGATCCCACCACCCGATTACAACGACTACTCATACCAATTTAGTAACACAAGCTAATATCGAACTCCATACCCGCTTTTCGCATTGAATACAGAAAAAGAAATAGTCGAACGAAAGAGGTAATCCCAAACGCCATCGCTAATACGGTTTAAAAGCAAGTTCAGCGCCAGAAAACGAGAGAACATGCGCAAGGACCCCATCCACCCACGCTAAGTAACATTAGTACAAAGGTAAGCGAAAGATCGGAATCGAGAATCGAGAAAGAGAAATGGCATGCGAGCGGGTACGGGAACCGAAGCAGATCGCAGAAGCAAAGAAGAGACGATGCGGAAACATGGAAGGAGGAGCAGAAGGAGAGAGCCGTCAGAGAACCACCTCAAACCCCTACTGAACCGACTTGACATCACCCCGCCCTCGTATCCCTCCGCTGCATGACAATCTTCGCATCCTCGCTCCTCAAAAACTCAAACACACCCAGCTCCAGCCTCGCCAACCCATCTTTAAACATATACTCGCTCCCCTCCGTATTCGTCATAACCCTAAAAGCCATACAGAGTAGATCCTCAGGACTCAATCCATCAATACTACTCATGTTCTTCCATTTCAACCGCATGGCCCTGAGATCGTTCATAGCAAGCAACCGATCCACAAGGCCAATGTGAGATACGCCGGGGTTGGCAGCCATGCTGTGCCGTAGTGAAGCGATAGCTTGACGCTCGTGCAGCCATGCAGTGAGGATCTTGGAGACGAGATCGTAGTGTGTGGATAGTTCTGTGCGGAAGAGCGGTTCGCCGTGGTACCAGAGTGTGTGCATGCGGACGAGGAGGCTGGCTTCGTCGGGCGGCATTGTGGAGCGAGGGTAGAAGAAGGTGAAGAGACCGGCGGTGACTTCGCATTGGAGGAGGCGGAGGTCGGCCGTCGAGACGGAGCCGCGGGGGAAGGTTTGTGGTTGTGGGGGCTGGACGACGTGTGCGGTTTCGGGGGGTTGGGGCGGTTGTTGGTGGCTTTTCAGCACGGGTTGGTGCGGTGAGGTGTGTTGGGGGGCGGCGGCGGGTTGGCTGTGGTTTGAGGGGGCTCGGGGTTTGCTCGAGGGCGCGGGCGGTGCGTCTTGTGTAGTAGGAACGAGTTGTATGCCGTATGCGGGGGCGCTTTGTATCGCGGGTGCAGAGGTAACCTGCTTATTAGGTGCCATGATAGGCTGATTAGGTGCGGCCTGCGCATGTGGTGTACTAGATCTACTGCGAGGGTGTGGTGCGAGAGAACGGCCGAAGGGGTGGCTCGGGGTATTAGATCGACTTGGTGGTTGGGGTGGAGGCTGTTGCTGAGCCTGGATATGCGGATGTGATGGTAGCTGTGTATGCTGAGGATGATGTGTATGCGGTGATGCCTGGTGTGGGTGTGAAGGGTGGGACGGTGTCTGTTGCTGCTGTGGTGGTGCCTGAGGTTGCGGTTGCGACTGCTGTGGCTGCGGAGCGATATGTGTGGGCTGCGGAGGTTGAACGGCAGGCGACTCCCTCTTCATATATCCACCTGCCCCATTAGCTGCTGAAGATGCGTTCACGGCTTGAAACCCTTGATTCGAAGCTGGTGTAGGAGTGGCTGGCGGTGCAGAACGAGGAGTTTCCGTAGCAGATCGAGCCATGGCAGCACTGCGTGAAGACGGCTCATATGGGCTCGTGTAACTGTTGCTGTGACGATGTCCAATACCAGGAGGAGGTCGATGCACTTCTCTCGACGGTTCTCGGGATGCTTCCCGTGTTGGCTCTCGAGGTGGCTCGCTAGGTGGAGGCGTGTTGTTAACAGCAGTAAAGCCCCCATTGTTGACAGCCGTGAATCCTGCGGGTGCGGAGCTTTGGGTGATAGCCGGAGGCCTTGACACGCCGTTCAAGTCGTTGTTTGATAGAGGACTGAGCTGTATCCGCGAGGGTTCAGATGCAGTTCCTGGTGCTGGCGAGAAACGATGCATGTGCGTCGGCATAGGAGGTATATTCTCCATGCTGCCCGGGCCGGCAGGATACAGTGACTTGAGTGACTTCCTTGGGCTGCCCTTTCGGCTCACAGGCATAGTGCTGTACGGCCTTTTGATAGGCGAAGCCTCAGGATCTTCATCGTCAGACATGGTGAGGTGAGCATTGCTCTTGCGCTTCTTCAGATTAATAGGCTTAACGTCGAGGTCAGCGCCTGCAACAGTATCCGGATCTGGTGGGGTGAGTGACTGTGGCGTCCCATGTGGTGACTACCGTTTATTAGCCATGACAACACCAACCATCTCGTCAAAACTTACAAGGCCTTCGGCATCAATGTCTGCAAGCTGATCATACTCATTCGCACCCGACGGTCTCTTCAACTTCATGTTGCGAATGTAGTAGCAAGCTTTGATGATGATCCACCGATGCAGATGAATCTTGAGACTAAAATAGGTTTAGCGCGCGTTCTGACAC
This sequence comes from Alternaria metachromatica, assembly GCF_023757995.1. NCBI lineage: Eukaryota > Fungi > Ascomycota > Dothideomycetes > Pleosporales > Pleosporaceae > Alternaria > Alternaria metachromatica. The sequence continues at coordinate 715,955 of NW_026055502.1, forward strand.
CTGACACCTGACCATCCCAACTTACATATCCTTATGCTCCGGCTCCTCGTAAAACAGATCTTTGTTATACGTCTTCTTGGTCGCATCCGGCGTGAGTAAACAGCTGCGATCCGCATCCCTGCCCCAAATAGCGGGTCCGTAACTCGCTAGCAGGTCCTCGAGCTCCTGGTTCAGGGAACTCGGATCCGCCGCGAAGTCCAGCAACAAATCTCTTTCTTTTGGCAATTCCTTGGACAGCTTCGTCACCTCACTCGAGAGCTTGCGGTAGTCTGGGTTGTCGAATTTCGGAATGCCGCGGTTGGTCGTGGACGAAGACGCCGATAAGCCCAGGCCCAAGCATTCCGTCACCTCGCGTATAGTCGGGTTATGCGAGCTGAAGACGGATATCCAGCGAGCGCGATCCCAGCGTCGCACGCCGTGCTCCAGATCCAGGGCCAAGTTATCCTTTGAGCTCATGGCGCCACATGGGTGACGACGGGCACGTCAACAGTTGAAATGGGAAGTAGGAAAATGACGATGGAAAAGTAAGCGGATGGGATGGGGAATGACAATCAATGGCGCGTGCGCCAAAGTGTGATGGATCCGCTCTCGACGTTCCAAGGTTGGGGTGATTGATGGTAGCTCGCTCGGCAAAGGTAAAAGGAGTACGTTCCACTAGGCCGTCTTGGAACAAAGTTTTCTTATTGCCAGCTGCTGCTACCCCGAGAAAAACTTTGTCCAGTCTCAGATGCCGATCGTGCTACCAAACTAGACAAAGAATTGAAAGCCCCTGTACACACAAGAAGAACAAACTGCGCAGCAATTGTACTCTGGAGTAGGAACCGACAGGCGCTGATGAGGGGGGCGTTGGGCGGCGAAAGAAGGATTGGTGATGATGATTGATGCCGGTGACGTGTAGAAGGCGAACGACGGTACGCTGCGTCGAAAAGATACCCAGAAAAGAGGTGTGTCCAGTAGCGAGACAATGATCCGGCAGGGGCCGCAACAAAACATGTGCAGAGGTAATACGCGTCCGCACTCCGAAGTTAATGACTCGCACGCCAATAAATCCCCATCAGGTGTAATCATAGTACCGCCCCATCCTCATTCGTTCACACCCAGCGGGTCTCCTTTGCCCTTGCCTGTTCATTGTACGACACTTGCACTATGAGCGTGGTGCTCATTTGCTGCATTATGCTAATCATATCTATCGCAGGGGTCTTCATCATACACGAGGTACAAATGAATATGTCGCTAGCAGCACAACTCTTACTCGCATAGGCCAAAACATCCGATCCTCTTACTCAAAGCCTCCATTAGCCGCCACATGCAATCAGCGAATAAGCGGCACTATCACGGTTTCGTATAGCCGGGGATAGATGTCGTTGGTATCATGGTCAGGAGTTACAACTACACATGCATCTATGACGCGCTCGTCCCTCACCCATAGATTTGTACTACCGAGCTGCGATTACTCAACTGTGCGACCGGTTCCTGTCCAGACCGCGCGCCGCATAATATTGATGGGAGGTACAGCGAGATCTGATAAACGCCACAGCTCGAAAGAAAAAAATGTGAGGCAATGTGACGAATGTGCGGCGCGGTCACTGCCTGCACTCTAAAATAGGAACGTGGCATTAGGGAGATTTACGGCGCAGTGCGGAGCCTGAAGACAACGCCCCTTGGCTGCAGGGAATACACTAAGCGAAAAGGTATACTGCGAAGTGCTGCCGAGCCGTGTATTCATTCGGATACTAGCTGCCGAACTATCGAAGTTGCGTACAGTCGCGCCCTCACTATGCGCTCGCGCGTTCCAGGCGATCGCAAACTAAAGCAAATCACGCGTCGCAGAGTCCCGTACTGCATGGTGATGAGGTGTGGCACAGCTGAGCTAGTGTAATCCTACACGGTCCTGTAACATGATCAAGTAGCTGAAACCACCACTCTACGGCTGACCTACCCGAATAGCTTATTTTCCCGAATTGGACACCTACTAGTGGGGGCCTCGACCCTGGCGATCGATCGTCGCCCTGAAAACCTGAACGCCTGTATGATCCTCGTACACAGTTTTTGCGACTACAGCTGCCCGCGCGCACGATACGTGCGTGTCTCCATCGTGGTAGTTGCGACTAGCGTCGTGACTCGCCAATATACCAGAGCATACCCTTTCCATCTTCCTCTTCTTCCTTGCGGAAGCTCTCCAGGTGGTCGTGCAGCCAGCCCATTACTTGCGTAAAGTCTACTGGCTTCCACTGCATCTCTACTGCGTACTTTTCTCCGGCCAACACCACAATGGCCTGTCGCAGGAGCTCATCGCGGTCGACAGCAACGTTGGGGCCAAGACCAAATCCTCGGCCCACATCTTCAAAATTGGCGATGATGGTTTGCGTGCAGCCCATGAGCGTGCGGTGCTGTTGGATGCGCCTCTCGATCTCGGCAGCTGTGTGGCCTTCGGCTGACCAACCTGCAGTAGGGTAAGTAAAGATAGAATGGATGCAGATGCAGTTGGTAAAACGTACGTTCGTTTGCTCGTAATAGAGCTGCCAGGTGGCGCTTAAGTTCCACCCAAGTCAGAAATGCTCGTTCCCTCGCAATGAAAACGGGTATGTTTTCGATCATCTTATTGTAGTCGGCTCGAACGCCTTCTCGCCATGTTCTTTCGAGTTGGTTGAGGAGCGCTTCCTCGTCCATTGAAACACCTCGCTCCTCTCCATATATGTACTGCCGCAGCGCCCGTAAGCCGTCGTAGTCTAAACCACGGTAGGGTATGCTGTTGTTTGGTTGCGGGAGCTCTTCTGGCACACCGTTATCTGACCGAAAGCTTGCTACCAGCGCGGCCATTTGGACGCTGACTTGTCGATCAGCAGCCGCTTGGGTCGCGTCGGTGATTTGCTGTTGTGCCGCTGCTTTGGTCTCGGTAGGATGTGCAGCGTGGGTAGCAGCAGGGCCTGACATCGTACTGAGATATCGAGACTTGTTCGCTTCAGCAGTAAGTTTGTTCCAGACACCCTCGGCGATGTTGGATTGTTGTGTAGCCTGTTGTTCGTGGGCTTTCGCCGATGTAAAGGCGGCATTGCCATTCGTTGCATGTCCACCGCCATTGACAGCTGTGAACCCGCCTCCTTCCCGCGGTCCCATAGTGGGACTTTCCCCAGATTCCGGAGGTGTGAGCATTGCACTTGACGACATCGGGCTTCCACGTGACGCTGTATCGCCGTCGTGCAACACCGAGTTTGGTGCAAGCGCAACAAATGATGCTGGCGTGCCGCCCTCTTGCTGGCCAGAAAACTCTGCATCAGCTCGCGCCTGGCGGTTTTCTGCCTTCTTTCGTCTCTCGCGATCCAGGCGTTCGCGCGCAAGAATGACGTTGCATGCCTTCAGCCCGATCCACCAATGGAGAAGTTTGTGAATTCTGCGTAGTGGGTCAGTAGCTATTCGGCTCTATTGCGAGGGCCCAAACCCCAGACAGATGTGCTCTCGAGTTTATGTACTTACAACGCTCTGTCTTCCTCGTTCTCCAAATAAAGATCCCGCGGGTAAAGTCCCTCTTCGACTCCGGGTTCATTCGCAGTGATTAGGTGCTCGCGATCGCCCACTCTTCCCCAGACCTTGGCGCCATGTTTCTCAAGTAAGCCATCGACTTGCTCTTTCAAACTTCCCTCGTCGCTCAGAAACTTCATCAGCTCATCCGGCTCTTTCGGTAACGTGGAGACAACATCGCCCATGTCTGCAACAAGCTCGCGTACGAGGGCGGATTCAAAGTTTGTTTTACCGCGTTTGTTCGATGACCACTTTGCGCGCAACCCAAGACGCTCGATCAGCTCGTGCATACGCACTTTTGACCGATTCTTCATAATGTCCAACCAGTCCTTGGACGTTGCGTATGTGATAGCTGAGCCGTCCATGGTGTCTGGGCTAGATGCATGGATCGCAAAATCTCGCCAGGTGAATTAAATGTAGGCTAGCGATGCAGCCGTACACAGTCGTATGAGTTCCGAGCGTTGTGGTGTCGCGACTATGCAAGGGAGGTGTGATGTGTAGTGCTGATTTTCTCGGGTATGATTACATGCAGATGCTCTCAGGACTGGGGCAGCCAGATCGTGCAATTTCGCCAAAGGGCCGTCTAGAGCATGTACGAGTCAGTGATGGGGCGCGCAAGGGAAACGAACGACATTCTCAAAGATGAATCGAGAACACGATAGATGATAAGAAAAGTACAGATGAAGAAACCATAGCGGCGTATGAAAGCTTCGTCTACAGGTTAGCGGCACCCGCCTGGGAATGGCAGGCGGAACCAGAGGGCAGTTGCTGCCGATTGGCTGGAACATCGCGTTAGCCGACGATCCCCCCAAATCACTTACACAAGGCATTGTGCACATTGTTCTTCGTCTACGAGGTGGCGAAATGCAGCTCACCGCTGCTGACAGTAATGTCTTGTGGCCCAGGTCTATGCATACGACTGCATTTCCTTTTCCACTTATTGGCGCGACTGACATCAGATGCGCAGTGGCGGGCAGATTTCGCTGGTGTACAGGCGATGGGGAATTACTACATCATCGCATGTGCTGTAGCATATGCAAACACCCAAACAGAGGCTCTGTAAGTTTTGCGAGAAAAGGCCACATAGAGATCGTCATTAGTAATCGTATGTATATACATTTTATGAGTTGCCTGGATCCTGCCCAGCCTCATGGAGCACCAGTGCTATACAACCGCCAGCCTGGTATCGATGCTTTCGACCAACTCGCACGCGAAAGATCAAAAGTGATCGGGGTATATGTAGGACAACGCAAAAAAGCCATCGATGTACTCAATGGTATATAGATGCTAGAGAAAGTGAGAAAGAGCACACCTTCGAAGAACGCCGAGGGTGGAATTCTAGGAAGAGAATTATCGATGACCGTTGTTCATGCCGCTCAAGCAGGGTTTGGCCGGCTCAAAGACTTGAGTACGATATCGACTTTTGCTTGAGGATTGTCTGCCCAGATAGACGCTTGAGCAAGTGTAGTCTGTAGACGATCGAATGCGGTCTCCGTGCCTTTGCGGGCTACGATCGCTTTGCTGATACCGTCACCAAGATCGTATGTCAGTTTCCAGGTTTTTGTTTTCTCCAATATGCTCGCAGCAGACGGTAGGTCCTCAGATTCCTCCTCCAACAGGCTGAGCAGGCCTCCAAAAGACTTGCATTCGCGCAGCGTATGAATAAAATCCATTTCCATGCCTTCATCATCGACCGACCAGATAAAGTACACGCGCTCGGCTTGTTCGTCGGTCAAATCAAGAGAGATGATGCTAGTCGAGTTTGTGCGCTTGATGGCTTGAGGCGGAGGTTTGAATGTATCCGCGGGCGTTGGAGCATGCTGTTTGACATCGTCGACAGGTGTTTCTGACGTTCGTTGAGTCTGTGTATGTATCTGTGGCTGCGGTTGGGGTTGGGGTTGGGTTCGGGGTTCCGGCTCTGGCTGTGGCTCCGCCACAGGTTGTGGTGTCGGTTGTTGTTGTGGTGTCGGTTGTTGTTCTGGTTGCAACTGTGAAGGGCATGTACTGCTATCCTTGGGAACAACGTCGATCACGTCCGATATCTGTGTCCTGTTTTCACTAAGCTTTCGCCGCTTCCTCGCTGCGGGTTGCTTAGTATGAGCATCGCTTTCATCATCATCGACCTTTGCCATGGCATTCGATGCTGGAGGTGCGGCATTCGGTGCTGAATGTGCAGCATCTTCATCAGTAGATTTCGATAGCTTGGGGGTAGAAGAGAGACGATGTCTTGGTTCCGGTAGTCCCCTAAGCTTCGAGGCGATGTCAGCTCGCTCTTGCGGAGACAACACTGAGAGCACGGTCTCTAATGTGCCAGCATCGCTGTCAGGATTGCGAAGTGTGAGCATCATGAAATTGTTGGCGAACTTGTCTCCCAGACCACCTCCACTGATCTGCAGAATTAGATGTGAGGTCAGTATGTTTTCCATGGACTATTCGTTGATCCGAGTCTTACCTCGTAGGGGCGATAGGCTTGAAGACCTTGTAAAGACCTGTCACTCGTCTGAGGTAGCATGATGGCAAAAACCCCAGCGTCGTCGTCGCCGTCGAGTGGCATAATAACGACCTTCTGTATGCTGTCAGTACTCTGAACGATGTAGATTGTATGTTTCTCGGTACAACTCACAACCTTCGGTCCGAACTGCACTTCGCTGAAGGCAATAACAGCTGAGTCTTCCCTAGCACAGCCTCGGCAGACAGCGTTGCGATTCTCCCTAGGACTCCCTGATACTATAGGAGGGTGTGGAGGAGTGAACTTCTTGTAATTGGCCTTCAAGTCGTGAAAGGAGGGAAGCCCTCGGAATGATTGGCTTTGCCTGTCCGGAGCCAGGTAGCCAATCCAGACGCCCCGCGCAAAGAGCTGATTGGCCGAATAAAAATGACCTTTCAGATGAGGTTGCGAGTTGAAGCAATCATACGAGATGGAGTTTTTCCTAGGACTGGTGTTTCGAGATTCTTCCATAGATGCCTGCAGTGCACGCAGCCTAGGTGACATCATTGGCGAAGTCAGTTCGCTCGACGCGCTACGACGTGCCGGCTGCGCATCGCTTTCTGGAGATGCCGCCTTGGAATTGGTGTTTATTTCATTTGAGTTGGAGGGTGTTTGCAACCGGATTGCGTCACCAGGCTGAGGGCTGTTGTTGTCGAGACTGGGCTCGCGGGCGCGCTTGCAGCTTGTTGACGGGGCCCTCGACACAGGTGTGCGCACACTCTTCCGTGCTCTTTGGGGCTGGGGCGGCATGCCCGAGTGTTTGGGTGGCATGCCGGCGAGATGTCGGATAGCGACTGGTAGGTGGTGATGGCGGTCTGTTGTTGCACCATGCGGCTGCGCGCGCTAGCGTCCGTGCAGGGCTTTAATTGGCCCACAATTCTGCATGGCATTTTAACTCCGTCGCAGCACCGCCATGGTACATCCCATCTCCCTTCACTTTAACGCGAACAACCGTGTCGCGATACGTATAGCACGCGACATCGGAATGCGGGAGATTTATCAGTGAGCACGAATAAGACGAAAGCTTCTCCTTGCCAATTGAGGACGCGTCAAGTAAACAACGAAGGAGCGAGGACGCGTCTGTCTCGACCGGAGTCTAGATGGAAGGCGCCTTGCATTAAACCGCTGCCCACTCCATCACCACCACGTTCGGAATCTATTCGCAAGCTCTCACCGCTTCATACCGACGTCGCCAGCTGCGGTCTATACATCACAATTGCCAATTGGTTTTTTGTCCATCAAATCACCACTATACCCGACAATGGGGCGGCAAAAAGGCGAAATCGGCGTTGCTCATCATATAGAATGTCTTGGACTTCAGACGTATGGGAGGGAGAGGATTGAACCGGGCTTCGTTATGAGAAAACCAGTGTTCAGGTATGAGCCCGCCACTGCAATCCACGAACTCGAGGTACCGGCTCTGCTTGGTCTACTACTACGCGATGCACACGATGCAAATACTGTCATCGATCGACACGATCCCATGCTCCTCGATAAAGAGCTAGACCAGCTGTTAGTCGAGTATGGTCCTCTGATCTGGCCTGAGCCTGGTCAAGGAAGTAGAGACCATCTCCGAAAACCACAAGAGGGTACCCGATATCCGGCTGATTTGATCTATCCGAGAGACAGTACCACGTAAGTCCGCTCATCCAGGTACTGGGTGCGAGCTAATGGAAGCAGCATCAAGAAACACCTGCTGGGCATGGTTCTCTGCAGGCAGACTCGCACCGACGTAGAGACCTTCATAAACAGAACATACATGAAAGCCCTGAAATACAAGAAAAGAGACCTAAACATCGATAATAAGCCTTGGTTTCAAGGTTGCAGATTCGTAGCCCTAAGCGAGAAAATACCAGTGAGGAAGAGACGCAGCACTGGTACGACTACTACAGCAGACGAACCCGCTCCTCAACGCGCACGTTCCGAGGAAGACCAAACAGATGTTGACTCCGATACGTCTGAAGATTCGGTGATGGGCACCAAGATAGGATGTCCGACCCGCAGGACAAGCGCGCTTTCACCCGAGCCGTCGCCCTTTAAAGTTGAATTACGAATCTATCGCACCAAACCACCGGGCCAGCCAATCGGCCCTGGACCGACTTGGTCTTACGGCAGTTTGATGTTTACTGGAAAGGAAACAACATGTGAAGACTTCTTCGGTCTCATATGCAATCAGACCAAAGCCGACTGCAGCTTCCTCATCTTCCAGTTGCCCGAGGATATGTCCATGGACGGAAGGGTGCGCATCGACCGAGGATCCAAGGAATCTGAGATGACCTACCGACGTACCCTGGGTATTTTGCAAAGGGCGAGGAGGTTTCCATGCGGTCCTGCGCACCGTTCGGTGGAGCTGGAAATAGGGTTCGAGACAGTCGTTGATTAGTGTTTTGAGATACCCCGTACTTCGCGCCTGCGACTACCAGTTCTTCTGTGTGAACTGCGTTCGTGCATATCCTTCGCTGTATCTCTTTCTTCTTCAACACCGGCGCAGGCGACGGCAAGATGTCAAACGCTTAAGCTTGGAACCCCCAACACACGAGTGTATCGATGTAGCTTGTTGACATGACAAGATGTATATAACATGACCTCGTTATTCGTCGTGTAATTAGTGTACCCATATACCCAACCTTTTCTTTTTGTACAAAACACCTCCTTGTGTATTCCACCTGTGACTACCGGTGCTGACCCACTCTCCTCTCATCAACCAGCACACTCCAATTCTTCTGCACACTAATCCCTCCCGTCGCAGTCCTCTGCGCACTATCATCGCTGACCCTTCCCATCTCAATCTCCACATTATGCTTCCCCTGTGTATCCTCCCCAACGAACTTGAACTCCTCCTCATCCTCCAACCGACTCATACCCGCGAGTGTCGAAAACAACCCGCCCGTAGCACCCTTCTTCCTGTGCCTCCCTCCGGAGTTCTTCGAGTCATGCATATACCCATCCAGTCCGCCATTGGAGCTCGGACCAGGACTCTTCATATCGCTCGGCCGCGAAGAAGCAAAAGAGAACAATTTATCGAGGCCGATCCAACGGAAAGCCGGTTTCAAGCTAGGCAAACAAGCACACGTGAGACCGATGTTGATCTCAACAATCGACCACACGATGATCTCGCGGAAGTTGTAGGTCACGTCGCCCTGGGCTGAGATGGGGATTTGCAGGAAGATGATGAGGCGCACGAGCGAGACGACGGCGATGAAGGTGCCGAGCGCGAACATGCCGGCTAGAACGATGCGTTGGGCGAGGGGGGCGTGCAGCCGCCAGACGTGCGGAATGGGCATGATGACGATGAAGAAGTCGAGGATTACGTTGGGGACGGAGCCGCCGAGGTAGATGTCGCGCGTTTCGATGCAGGTCTTTTGCGTGATGGTTATGTCCCAGGCAGCGCGTACAGGCAGGCAGTTGAAGATTACGCAGAGCATCTGTGAGGCGATGCTGTTAGCCTATTGCGCTGATGGTGACAGTGTTCGTGGAATGAGTGGCTTACAATAGCGATACACCATGCGATGGAGGCGGCGGTGACCACATAGATGGTAATGCGGGACTTGATCTCGAAGAGCCGCCAGTAGAAAGCCAAGACTGATAGTTTGATACTCGTGATGCTGAGCGTATACAGAATCTGGCCGATGTAGATATTCCGTAGGAAAGCAATGATTTGTAGCGGGTTCGTGATTTCATTGATGTGTAGTCCCAGTGACTCTCGCATGCCTGCAAGCACTGAGCGTTAGCCTACGATTCGTGTCCAATGACGAAAGATACGTACCTATTATGCACACGTAGAAGAAGCCGTTGGCCACAGCCAGTGCCACCATGGACATGTAGTCGTCCATCTGAACATTGCGCCATCCCCCGTGCCGTTTCCGACAGTAGACCTTGAGGGGGACAAGTAGCATGATCAAGATATAAGTCGATATCGCCACTCCATCTAGACGACGGCGGTAAGATTGGCTGGAGAGAATGTCAGATGCATGCTACCCAAGACACTGTTTTCTGGTCGTGATAAGACATGGGTTGGGTGAACCGCGGAGGACCACGGAGACTGGGTATGGAAAGGGTAGAGAGCAAAGAGATGGCGAGTAGACACTCCCGAGCAACTTACACGCTCTCCTGTGGATCGATGATAGGCGCCATGATGCACAATTCATGTACACACTCTCTTTCCTATCCTCGACAGCGTATACACCAGGTATATCACAAACAGCGAGAAACAAGACGTCGCAGTGGCGTTGACGGTGATGCACGAAACTCTCACATGGAAAACGCGAGACACGCACCCATGATATATCAGAAAGAAGAACACGGCACAAGACACGCGATGCCCAGAAGGAAAGAAAAACCTTTCCTCACCTCCCATGCAGACGCCCTGACCAGAACTCCCCAGATGTTCCCAATCCACCTACCGCTACCGCCGCTCCCGGTCGCGGGAGACCCCCTTTAGGTCTGTAAATCACAACCCTTCAAACCCATGACGGTTTACTTGCTTGTTTAGCTGTGCATCAGCCAATGGCCATCGCAGCATCCGGCAGAGAGAAGTAATAATCCGACATGCTGGAGCTGTTGGGCAAAGCATAAAGTCAAGAAGCGAGGCACTGACACACGGGGAGCATCTGGGAAGTGGATCGTCAGTTACAGGTTAGGGGGTCCTGGTCGGCCTGAAGGGTCCCTCGTCTTCACATGTGAGTGGGTGGGGGATGATCCGGCACTCGCTCCCAACGGAGACGGCGTCGTGCTACGCGGGAACGAAATGGGAAGTCACTCCACTTCAATTATGCAAGACTTCAATCTACGCCTGCATCGCACGCCCTCTCGTTCAGCAAGCGCGTCGCGGCTTGAGACGAATGATCAGTATGAGAGGGGTAGATTTTTGCATCTTGCGAAAAAAGAAATAAGAACGTATTTGTTTATCTGTCGCCGCGGGGTCGAGTCTGCCGTCTGCGTGTGTACCCAAACCGACAATCACTGCGCTCGTCGATCAAAATCCTCCGGGGTAGCCGTGGCAGGATAAACTCCGAGCTGTGCGTTATTCTAAATGGCCGACTCGAGCAGATCATCCCACTTCCTGGTGTTGAGCGCATGTGCCTGGCCGTCGTTTTGGCCGTAAACGGTTTAGCTTGGCCGTCCGTTGCGAGTCAGAAATGAGGCTTCGGCAATGGATTACGAACCAATCGATGGCGGACATAAGCGATGAAGATATCAGACGCCTTGCAGCTCCTCGGATGAACACGCACTGCGTCTGCTTTGTGGCGTTCGTTCCTGTGGATGTCGTGCATTGCCGGAATCCTACTATGACGAATTGCAGGGCATTTGGTAGGGGCGCAAGCCGCAAACGTGTGTGCAAGCTTTGTGGCGGCGTAGGAACCAAAACGTGCTAAGCTCTCGTTGGAGGGCAATCACCGTTTGCCAATCATACGCCTTGCATACAACGGCATGGGTCGCGGAAGCGGAAGGACCCTCACACGCTATGCTGTGCCGTGGGAGCGAGAGGGACTCACGCCGTCGTCTTGGTAGTTTTAGTAGTGCAACAACGAGTCGAGACGCCGTATAGACCCTGTCGAGGCCCATCAAGTTATTGTCTCAAACCCGACCAGGGTAAATGCAGTGAAAGTCCCATGGGGCTTAGCGAGAGACCCACCTATTCGAGGGCGTCCGGCACATGCGCCATCTTCCACGTGGATGCGAGGAACGCGATATGCGGGCTTATTACAACCAGCAAAACAAAAAGTTAGTGATGCATCGTGATAGTGGCGTCGCTCAGTAAGCATCAGTAACTGTTTGATAGTCAAACTATGTGTTATGGATAGCTGGTGCGGGAGGTGCGGCTCGCCATCGGTCCTTTCTTAGCCCAGCCGAGAAGCAAAACTCCACATTTCAGAGTCGTTTCTGACAGGTGCCCCGGCTGCTAGTTAGCGACCTAAGGTTTTAGGAGACCAATCAACGGGCACTAATTTGGGAGCCGTGAGGGTTCAGATGCCGCGGAGCACGACAGGTTCAACCATGTGCGATTTGCAAAGTCGGCGAGCATATGGAAAGGCGTAAAAGAGGCCCCACGCTCTGCATTTCGCTTTCGGATTCCTGTCAAACTTTCCTTCTTCTCTGAATAAGCCAGGTGCATGATGGCAATTACAGATATCCAAGGCAATGGGTCATACCCAGGGCTTCTCGTGTTGTCAGCTCTGTTAGTATCGACCTACGTAATCGTTACTGGAATCTATCGCCTCTACTTCCATCCACTCGCGGCGTTCCCGGGGCCGTTCTGGGCCCGCTTGACTGTGTTCCCGTCATGGTGGCACACTCGTACTGGCGACCGACACGTTTGGCTGTATAGTCTGCAGGAGAAGTATGGTATGGTGGCCTGATTTCATCCCCAGAGTCAGTGAGTTGTTAACGATTGGTAGGACCCGAGTTCCGGTATCGTCCAGACAGTGTCGTGCTCAACACGCCTGCTGCTTTCAAGAAGATCTTTGGACCAAAGGGAAATGTTAAGAAAGGCCTTTACTACGAAGTGTGGCCACGCAATGTCCACACTATCAACACATGGAGCACCACCAGTGTTGAGGTGCACTCGCGTAAGCGTCGTGTGTTGAACTACGCTTTCTCAGAAGCGGCGCTGCGAGATGCTGAGGTCTTCCTTCACGCGAACATCGATCGTTGGTTGGAGCTGATTGGTCAACAAGCGCCAAAAGCTGGCGAGTGGACGACCTCTATCAACATGTGTGACTGGATGAACTGGCTTGTTTTCGATATCCTTGGTGACTTGTGCTTCGGTAAGAACTTCGACATGAAGGAGCCTGGAAGCGATCTCCGCCACATCCCCGAAGTTATGGTTCAATTCATGGAAATTCTCCATCCAGTTAGTCCCCTGCATCAGATCATCGATCGACCATGCTGACATTCCAAAGATTGCTTTCGGCCCGTTAGCCAACGCTTGGGTATGGATGAAGCCTCGTGGGCTCGACAAGCTTCTGGAGGTCGCCTCACCGCCGGTAGTCAAGAAGTGGCAGGACTTCGTTGAAGGATGCCTTGAGAAACGGTCCGCGGTCGAACACGAATTGGAGAACAATCCCAAGCCTGAGGGTGAGGTCCGGAAGGACTTCTTTCACTGGCTCTTCAAGGCTGTCGACCCCGAAACTGGCAAGCGTGGCTACAGCGAGCACGAACTCTTCGCTGAGTGCGAGTTGCTGACTATTGCTGGTTCCGATACAACATCTGTCGTAATGTCTGCCGCCTTCTTCTACTTGGCTCGTCGACCGGAGGTCCAGGCTAAGATTGCTGAAGAGGTCAAGTCGGTCTTCTCAAGCTATGACGAGATCAAGTCTGGTACCAAGATCATGTCCTGCAAATACCTCACCGCGTTTCTTCAAGAAGCTATGCGCATGACACCACCAGTCGCAGCAGAGCCCAGCCGTGAGGTACTTCCTGGCGGAACGACTGTTGGCGATCACTACTTCCCCGCTGGCCTCCACGTCAGCACCGGTCTTTACTGTCTGAGCTACAACGAGAATGTCTACCCGGAGCCCTTCAAGTTCCGCCCTGAGCGCTGGATCGTAGACGAGACTGGAAAGGAAGGATCCTCGGCTGAGAGTGTGGCATTGGCGGAGAACGGTTTCTGTGCCTTCTCATATGGAACGAGGGGCTGCGTTGGAAAGAACCTTGCCTGGCTGGAGATGCGACTTGTCATTGCCAAGACACTCTGGATGTACGAGGTTCGGCCTGATCCAGAGAACAAACTTGGTGGAGGCAATCGAAATGGGAAGCCTGGGCGACAGACGGAGGATCAATACCAGATTTACGACATCTTCGTGGCCGGCAGGAAGGGACCGATGCTGCAGATGCGCAAGAGGTAATGTTGAGTAAGATGAGCCATTTGTGCAGACGACCGAAGTAAAGCCTGCAACGTACGATAGTCATCTTGGCTAGCCAATTGAGCATATTCTGATCCCTTTGAGAACGTTGTCCGTGTACAACACCACGTGTCGCCAGATGCGTGCGCGTGTCTGTGGTGCAAACGGTGGTGCGACCATTCAGTCCCTGACGATCCTCAAATAACTAACAGCCGTTGTACATGTATTGCGCACAGTCGGGAGTGTCGTCGCGCAGCCTCGCCAGGTGATCTGGTGTTGTTGTCGCCTCAGAGGGCTTGCTGTTACCGTCAGCGCATGCCCAGAAGGACGTCCACGTGACGTCTCTAGCGGGGCCGATCAGAGGAGCTTCCTCAAGCTCCGAGTCCGGTCCTTCTTTCTCCAACTGCTCAACACCAACATCGTCGAATCTGTAATTCGTCGTGCGACCGTCGTTGTGCCCAACACGATATGACGATGTTTTTGGCCCCCATCGCAAGCCACCGGCATGCCTCAGACGGCAATGCCAGGCGAGACTCGAACGCCATTCGACCGCAGCGGCACAGCGCCGTATTTTTAGCTCAGCTGGCCCCCAAATCCTGACCGGTCGATTGTTGTGATGGCATTGCTGCAGCTTGTAAAGCGATGCATTCTCTATCGTTACGCTCAACATTCTGAGCTCCTTCGTCGTTACTGACGCCTTTGCGCAACGCCGTCTTTCTGGCATCGAACATCAGGCTATCAGCCTTCAGTCTGGAGTTACGCGGGTTGATCAGCACAGGGCTGAGCGGCTCGTCAAGCCCCGCGACGCCAGCGCAAATCAAAGGCACGGCGAGCTTGATTCCACGACAGCTGTTCGCTTCGCCTGGACTGCACATGGTGTGCCGCACTAGAGCAGCCTTTCCTGCCTGAGTAGGGCGAAAGCATCCGTGGGCGCATATTGGTGTGATGGAACCAGGCTGACCGGTGCAACGCATAGGCTGCAAGGTACCGTCAGCCTCGTGCAACATCTTGTGCGATTTGGTGATTTCCCGCCTTTTTTCGTGGCTTCTCTCTTTCCTTTAACCTCGCTCGCTTTCGTCCTACGGTCGCTACACATTGCAAACATCATTGTACAGTACAAGAACGTGAGCGCACGCCGCGCATACACGAAACGAAATGCGGTCACCATCCGTCGAAGGAGTACCATCACCCCTCAAGGTTGGCTCCCCGAGCAGTAGGAGAATCTCCGATATCACAGTTCCTTCTGCTTTGCGCGTTGGCTCTCCAACAACTGACGATACCCCGCCCATCCACGCTCGGCCACCACTGCGTCGCAAGAACACGTCTGGCGCTTCCGACAGGCTCTCGCAACTCTTTCCGTCCCGACCGTCCTCAGTCGCCTCAATCGCATCTCCTAGCAGCACCCCTGCATCAAGACGTCAGTCGTTTCCTTCGCCTCTGCTACCGGCCGCAGAACCCTCGTATCGCATACCCCGCGCTCCAGCGCCGCCCTCGTTTGCGCAAGAAACGTCATACAACCCTGTCGCGAGCGTGTTTACTCAAGATCGCGCATCACCGTCGTTGGGCAAGAGCAACAGTAGGACCAAACGGGTCCTCGACCGAATCGCATCGTTGCACAGGGGAGCCTCTCATGGGGGACGTTACAACCGACTGGATGATGAAGAATCACAACCCGGCAGAAGACGGCTTGTGGGAGTCGATGAGGGGGACGAGGCAGTCGGATACGATCTGAGCTCGCTAGGCGGTCTGCCGCTGAAAACATTCGAGGCGCAATCGCGGACACAGGACATACATGAAGGGCAAGAGCGTGATAGAGACATGGATGAAGCTAGTCATGCCGCAGAATTTGAGCGTCTCGAGGCGCAACTCGGAGCTGGAATGACGTCTGTGCTCCATGTTCCGTTTGAGCACACCCCAGCTGGACCAGTACCAGGCTTCTTTCCAGGCCACCGACGAATTCTAACAAGAGCGGATGTAGTAGATGAGCAGGCCAAAAAAGCGCAAGACGAGGCTGAAAATACTGGCAAGGTCGTTGCTGTTGCAGCAGATATCCCAGTCGATATCAGCGAGTTCACAGGAGTTGCTCGCGACTTCGACTCTATGAGAACTCTGACGGCTGAGGCTGGTCTCATTTCCAGCGGTGCACAGACTAGCTACTTCTTTCCTGAAGGCAAGTTTCCCTACATGTACGTGTCGAGAGATAGGATCTAACACGCATGCAGATCCCCAGATGCCTGCATGGCGACCCCTTACTATGAGCTCGTGGTGGATTCTTATGCTCATCATCCTTGCAATTGCACTTGCTGGTGTACAAGAATATGTTTGCCAGATTTCCTTACGCAGTGTCAAAAAGCATCCTGATAGAGGCGGTTTGTGGTCGTTCGAGAAGGTTAACAGCTTGTCCGTCGCGCAATATTTCGCCTGGCAATACGCGCCCATCATGATCTCGGTCTTCTATGGCGTCCTCTGGCAAATGTCGGATTTCGAGGTGAAACGTCTGGAGCCATTCTACCAGCTATCCAAGAAAACAGGCGCAACAGCGGGAGAATCGCTGAACATGGACTACTTAACCTTCTTGAGTTTCTTGGTCCCACTGAGAGCACTTCGTCACAGGCAATACGCCGTCATTTACAGCTCACTGGGCACATTGGTCGCTAGTAGTCTTGTACCTGTCTTGCAGAGTGCTTCTATGACTATGTGGCCAGACGAGGAGGCCCGTGACCTCGGCGACTGGAAAGCCGTGAGAGTCGAACCAGTCTGGTCTAGAGCGCTTTCCGCGTGCCTTCTGATTGTCGCAGCTTGTGGCGGGGCGCTGATGTACGCGATGCAAAGAAAAAGCGGCTTGCAGTCAGATCCCAAGGGCATTGCGGGTATCGCTGCCATGGCTACGAAAAGCCACATTCTTACGGACTTTAAGGGCCTCGACCAGGCTTCCTTGCCACAAATCCACAAGCAGCTTCGCCAAAGAAGATACATCTTGCACAAAAGCTCACTTTGGCAAGGAGAATACATAAAGAGCAAGGAAAAGATCCACAAACAAGGCTCTGATCCTAGACCGCTCATGCTTCGAATGTGGGCGGGTGTACTCTTCATTGGCTTTCTCTTCCTATTCACCGTTGCGGTACCACTCTTCACATTTGTCGAGGAGACGGGCATAATCACACAAAAGCTGCCATGGATGATGACTGGGATAGCGACTGTCATACGCATACTCTGGAACACTATGAATAGCGACGTGCGCATGCTCCAACCGTTTTACATTCTTTCTCTTCGACATGCCCCAGCCAAGACTCTCACACTCGACTATGCTGGTACAAATCCTCTCTGGCTACCATTCGAAGCTTTCCTCAACGGGCATTACCTTGTCATGCTCGTCGCCTGGGGATCCATCTTTGCCGAAATCCTAACCGTCTGCGTAAGTTCGCTCAGCGTCGACGGTAAGAAATTCATACCCGGTTTCGGCGGTGAGAATGAGGACAGTAACCATGACGGCAAGGATAGCGATCCATCTGATCGATGGAACACAGACCAAACGTTTCGCAGCTTCTGGTGGAGCTTCATTCTCACCATGTTCATCCTGATCTATCTTATCGGCATCGCTCTCCTTACCTATGCGAAGCGCAGTCAGAAGTTCATGCCCAGAGAAATCGGCACCATGGCCTCCGTCCTCGCGTTCATCCACCAGTCCAAGATGCTCTTCAGCTTTATCGACACGGAAAAGCTGAACTCAAGGGAGATGACGAAGCATCTCGAGAAGAGTGGGAAGACATACGCGTTGGGCTGGTTCCAAGGCAGAGACGGCGAAGATCACTTGGGCATCGACGAAGAAGAGATCAGCAGCGCGTACGTCTTTGGCAAGGATTGGACTGAGGGGCGGCTGAGACCAGGTAGAGATCTGACGTGGGAGGTTTATTAGACGCGTCGTCACACGATATAATGGCATCTCCATTTTCATCGACATGAAGAACGCGCATGCAATTACTGACGTTGACTCCCCACCCCGTATTCACAACCCTAGCGCCGAGACGCCATTATGCTGGTATAATAATCCGTTCTGACGCGTATGTGCCGCGTCATATGTCCCCGCTCCCGTCTCATCCTCATCCCCATCGCACGTTTATCCTCATATCCCCTCCATCCCTTCCTAACTCTGCTCCCCAACATTCCCCACCAGCCAATCCATACCCTCCTGGACACCCCGCCCATCCACGGCACTACAAGCCACAATACTCCAATTCCGGTCTTTGAGTTCCCCCAACTTGAGCGCCTCGCTGATCTCGCCCGCGCCCTTTGCACCCGGTTGATCTTGTTTGTTTGCGAAGACGAGGAGGGCGGCGTCGCGTAGCTCTTCTTCGTTGAGCATGGCGCGGAGTTCTTCCGATGCGGTGGTGAGGCGCTCGATGTCTGTGCTGTCGATTACGAAGATTACGGCCGCCGTGTTGGCGTAGTAGCAGCGCCAGTAGGGGCGGATGGAGGTTTGGCCGCCGAGGTCCTGGGGGGTGGGGTGTTAGATGGTGGCTATGGGTGATTGGGAGGGGAGGCGAACTTACCCAGACGTTGAAATTGAGGTTCTTGTATGTGACGGATTCGACGTTGAAGCCTATTGTTGGTATCGTTGTGACTACCTCGCCAATCTGTCGTGGTCGTTAGCCTGCGTACTCCTCACCATCCACATCAAGGATGCCCATATCGCCATGTCTCCTTTCTCTCCTCCTTGGATATCGCGTACCTTCAGTCTGTATAGTAGCGTCGTCTTTCCAGCGTTATCCTGCATTTGTAATCAGCGAAATGCCTCCCATACTGGCCATGCTGAGGTTTTCCTACCAGCCCCAGAATCAATATCCGTATCTCCTTCTTTGCCCATATCAGCTTTGTAAACGTCGATAAGTAGCCGCCCATGTTGTTCTCCCTGTGTCTTGTCCGCCCGCTCGTGAGGTCCGTTTGTATGCGGCGTTGACCGCTGGTCTGGTGGTTTCGGCGAAAGGGACGGTTTCGAGGATATCGGCGATATGGCGGTTTCGTGAAAGTGGTTTGATTATTATGCGATTAGCTTGGAGAGAGTTGGGCGTATGTTGTCGTATGAGTTGGAGTGTTTCAGTGTTGCTGTCTGGCCATAAAGTTAGGCCGTCGCGTGCAAACAGGACAAACAGACCGAGGTCGTCGGCGGCAACTTTTGCCGATGTTCAGGCGGACCACGGGTAGAATTGATCTAGCCACGCTCCAGTTGGCTAGCGTTACACTACAACCCCATCATCCACACCATGCCTTACGATCGCGATGTAGTCGTCAGTTGCATCAAGAGGCACTATGATTTGCTCGTGCGCATGGCCTACCTCGACCCGGACACGATCCTCCGCCCGCCGCCTGAAGGTTGGAGTGATGAGCAGCTCGCTGTTGACACATTACAAGAGTGGAAACGGTCGGACCGAGTCACTGATCTCTTGCGTCACTTGCCTTATCTGAGTAAGAATATGTTTGACGATAAATATGAGGTCTACGTCGTAACGGAAGCATGCAATTACCTTCGCAATTATGGCTGGCTGGAAGATGCATACAAAAAGGACGCTATCAGGTACATGTCGCCATGCGGGGAGGGAGAGGAAATACCTGCTGGTATGATACCGTTGAGCCAGGGCAACGAAGCGACAGTGTGGATGATAGATACGGACCAAGGTATGAGCCGCATACAACGTGTATCACCGGATATTGACAGGTTTCACTAGGAATAATCTGGCCCATGGGACCGTACATTGTGGACCGTAGTGCCCCAGAAGACCAGCCTTGGCGGCGAGCCGCAAAGCCTCAAGAGATTCAGCAATACTTCGATGAGCTCTACAACGAGATCGAAACCTTGGTCACCGTTCCTGTACCATTGACGCGAGGTAGCTATGCATGGTACAACGAGATGGTGGATCATCGAGACAACAATGCACAGGTGAGTGCGATCTTCTCGGCAAACGTGACCCAAAGACTCATCAAGCGAATGAACAGCTACCCAAGCGCTTACTGAAAGAGTATGGCTGGCCCTCAGCTTTCAGGAAGGCAGAGTATCTCAAAGCTCTCGAACAAGAACGTCTCGACGCTAAACAGAAAGAAACGGGACGGAAAGAGGAAGCCGTGAGGAAACGTGCACAAAGGCGCTTTATAGCAGTTGACAAGACGTATGATTTGCGTTCCAAGGGTGGAAGCGCCGACAGCACAGAGAAGTGACAGGTCTCACGATGAATCACTACGACTGCTCCTATCTTCTTATCTGGGTCGGTCACACGCATTACCACCGCTTCCGAACGTTCGAAACGAACAGACAGCCTCGTGTACGAAGAGCAAAATTTGCCGACGCTCGGGCGTACCACGGTTGGCAGACAGCAGCTTTCCGACATCGCGGAACTTACACCACGTTTGACGGCATGCGACCCATATATCAAATTCTAAACGAAATGCTTCCGATGTCAAAAGGCGATAGTCGGAAAGACGATACGTCAAAGAATATCTCCAGTAGCTCAGCGACGACTGACAGCATTCGATGCGGCCACCCACCTCCGCTGCATTAGACTGCTACACGGAGGTCAGTAAAGACTTGGACTTTGGAATTTCTGGATGCATTCTCTAGATGAATGTTTGGCGGCAAAAGAGAAACACTGTGTTGGGAGGAACCCAAAAACCATTGCCGGCACCCAACCAGCGTTGCATTGCTTTAACCTCGCAATAGAATTGGTCAACACCGATATCAGCGCACTCCTGCCAGACTGTGGGGATTAATAATAGCAAGAGAACAGGCTGCAGGGTAGGACTCGTGATCGCAATCTCAGTTCGCTAAGCTCGAGCGCGTCATCTGTTCGCGTACGGAGGTAATGACCGAGAGCACATTTGCGCTGAACATCAATATTGGCAGCAGTTCTATAGGCTACCTTTCTGAAAGACTCAGTGCGATACACGAAGACTACATCTTTTTGGCAACCATGGTCTCGCATAGTGAACCGTGTGTCGGCCTTGGCAGAATAGACTAGTCTACTGCCAGACTGTAGTCATTGTCCGGTAGCAGGAGCCTGAACCAGATAACGATCCTCACCTTGACTCAATGCTACGCATTGTGAGTCACTGCGTGTCTGGCACTGATGCGTTTTGCTCGCTTAAAGTGCCACTTGGATATGTTGGATTATTCTTTGGTCTTGCGACTGGCTGTCTAAGAGGAATAAGGATACTTACTACTGGTAGAGGTACAAGGTCATATGGTCAGGGTGAGTCTATCTGCTCATGTTTTGGATGCGCAAACACGGGACGCACGCGATACCATTTCTCTTCTACAATGTTCTTTAGATAGTATATAAACTCACATCTCCTGCCTCCTCCATCCTTCCATTCAATTACATCCACACATGTCCCAAAGCCCAAAGACATACTATTCCAAACTCTTCTTGCAACACGCAACCACATCCACAATACAAGCAAGCACAACCCAAAACCACAACATGTCTTGCCAACGCCTATCAACCGTCCACGGACTGGCACCCGAAAAGCTCATCAAACTCGCTTTCAAGTTCCTCCCCTACCGCACTCTCCAAGCCGTCTTCGCGACGCTTCACCCCGCTCAACATCGCATCTTGATGCAACAACGGCGCCGCGGCGTGAGTCTGCACCATCTAGCAGACACACTATACTACCACCAAGGCGCCACACTGTCGCGCCTGTCGCGCTGGAACGAAATGACGGTGCTGCAAATGCAGCATGAACTCCTCAAACGAGAACACCTCGACGAGGGAGAGGAAAAGAGCTTGAGTGAATGGAAACTGAGAATCAGATTGGTGTGTCTCATGACCGAGGAGAGAAGGGCATGGAAGGAGGGGAAGGAGCAGAGGAGGGTGGAGGAGGAGGAAGACAAGAGGGCATGGATCGCCCAGTGTAGGGCGTATGAGGAGGAGGATGAAGGCGAAGTTATGGATATTTCCATCGCCGCTTCGCAGGAGGGAGGTCAGGTGGTATGCTGAGATGGTGAAAGGTCAGGGGCTTGAAGGTGAACCGCTTGTTTTGAAGTTGGTTGGGGTCATCACAGAAAGCTCATTGGTGTTGGTGTAGTCGTTCCACAGTTTCGCCAACGAAGTCGTCTTCACTCAACCAATGTTACTACCAGACCTCTTACAATGCCGTTGATGACTACAGTTTTGCCCACGCTGTGAAAATGATTTCCCCACTTGCCCTTCCCCGTGCTCTGCCGCACTCTCCGAACATGGTACATTCACTTTCACTTCCAGAGACTTGGTCTCACATCACCTGCACCCACTAACCTGAGTGAGAGCTCTCCCTAATGAATGCAGGCCCTTCCTTCTTCGCCGCCCACTTGCCTCTCCTTTTCAACTGACCGCTTCTGAACCTCTTGGATTACTTTCAACAATCAAGTCGCCGTAACAACAAACACTCCCCCATCTCAGCTAACCTTTCACACTACCAAGATGTTTACATCGCTCATCGCAGAGATCAACGGCGTGGAACCCTCCGTTAAGAAGAATACAAACCAGGTCAAGTCAGCGATTGCGCGAAAGCGTACCGTCGCTGAGACTACATCAACTTCGACACCATCACTTCGACAGCGCGCAGTCTCTCGTCACCCGCAACAGCGTCAAGCCATCGATCGGTACATGGCTGTTGCGCACAATCCATGGAGAGAGCCAAAGCGCCTAGCAAAACCCTCATACGGGGTAATGAAGCAACAAGAGCTTCTCGAGGAAGCGCAGATTCGAGGGCTTGAGATCGACAACAGGGATAGGACATACCTCGTAGACATTTTGATCATCGACGACGAGGCCTACGCCAAGATAATGGAGGTACTCGGTTGCCGCTTCAGAGCCGCCGACTTTGCACAGGGTGAAGTGAAGCTCTACAACCAGGAACTGAAGCTTAAGCGAGCTGAAGCGGAGGCGAAGCAGCAAAAAGCGACCCGTGAGATGCATAAGAAGGCGAAACGAGATGCGCGCGTCAAGGCCGAGAAGCTGGTATGGGAGAAGAAGCAGGCTAAGAACATGGCTGCTAAAGCCAAAGAGCAAGAGCAGCGGAAGCGAAAGAGAAGCGACAACATCGATTCTGGTTGCTCTTCTGCCCCTAAGAAGTCCAAGTCCAAGGGTGCGCCATCATTGCCGCCGCGCTCGAGGAAAACTGGCGCCAACAAGGCATCATCCGGCGATAGGAAGTTTGTCAAGACGAGTGTTGCCAACGACATGAAGGATGCGCACGACGATGACGAGGATGAGAATGGACTTGACGACTTCATTGTTGACGACCTGCCGCAGAAGCCGAAGCGCAAGAGCGATGTAGGCGGCATGGCAAGGAGCAGGTTGATCGCTGGGTTTTGATGGATGGCATATCTTCATTTTTCTTGCTTTCGTTGTTGTTCTCCTTCTAGTATTAGACTACAATGTATCGTAGTTCCTTATGTAGAGCATTGTTGCGGGGAAACCTTCATGTTGTAGTACTATTGCGCCGTCGGAGTATCCGTTAGCGCAGGATTGAGTCGGCCCCAGCGCTTACGGGCACTGCTCTCCGCCAGCGTAGCGCAATTGATTGCAAATTGTTAACTTCATTGCGACATGGATTTACTGCCACACAATGTTCGTTTAGGCGGGTAAGGCATGCCGAGCTCTGTCGATCGCGTCCGTATTAACCACACTCTTGGCTAGTGCGTCATTCCCATAGGGTGCCTAACCGCGCCACGTATATATAGATGCATTCTCGCAAGTCCAAACGATCAAACGTCTACGGCTTTACCCTTATGCTACGTCAATATGTGGACATATGACAATCCAAAGTTGCTGCTCCTTACGATATCAGGACTCCTCACCACAGCGGTCGTCAATGCGCAAAACTCCTCCTGTCGAGGCTTTTTCGACGAATTCACGGCCGTGAACTCAACCGGCCAGCACGAATTTACTTGGAACTCCTCCTACGCCGGCGATGACCCGTGGTATGTCTCTGTCCTCGTCGGATCTCGCTATGACGATCTCAGAGGACATGTTTACATCTCCGTACCTGGAAACGTGCCCAACAATACCGAGCTCTGCAAGTATCAGTGGAGCAACATTAATGCGACGTTAGAAGCCGGAGGGGAGAATAGCTGTAGCGGTGTGATCAGCTCCGACTGCATGGACCACCTGAACAAGGCACTTAGTGATACCTCTGGTACCTCGAATTACTGTCCTAGTAAAGATACTTCGTCCGTATCAGATGAGTTCAAGAAGGCGTGCCCAATGTTGAGTGGCGGCTCACACAGTACGTTCCTTCCCTTGCCCCTGTACAAACCTTCTATATGCACTTTGTTTTTCCTTCCCCTGCACAGAACAGATACGATTGACTTGCGGCTCGGAAGCTGCAGCCTTTGTACATATAGCTGACAAGGTCGCACAGACACGGTCCGTCAAGACGTGACCAACGGCACGTGCGCCTACAACAACATACCCGAGGAGGTGCAAATTCCAGACAATTACAACACGTTCGGGACAAACGCAGGCGTCAGCCCGTCCGATAACTTCTATGCCGCTGCGAATGAGACGTATGATCTCTTAACGCGCCAGACGATTCCAGTCGTGCTACTGGGACGATTTGTTGACCCGGATTCGAATCTGGTGCAGACCAGCGTCGAGTTCGTGTGTATGAATGCGAACAACACAGTGGAGGGAAGCCGTGTACCAGAGGAACAGACGCCGTGGGATAGTGCTGGGGCTGATATCAGTGCTAGGATGGTGGGATGGGCGGCCGGTGTGATGACGGCGATAATGCTGGTGTTGTAAGACTGCGGTACATCGTGATGGTCTATTATGGATGTAATCGATGGTGGTAGAACAGAGAGACCATTTGCTTAGCCCGAATGATACATGTATTGACTATCGGGGACGGAAGCAGGTGTAGACTCACTGCTGGGGGTTGAAGGTGGGAGGGGATGGCACGCAGCTGGTGGCTTCCTTCGGAGGCGGCAAAACTCCGGCGCTAATTCCTGAGACGCGTGCATCGCGTCACCTTAATTCGATCGAACGTACTACTCCTTCGCATCTCTTCCTCTATAATTACCATCATTATCGCCTCGTATTTATCGCGAATTCAATGCGCATGTACGATGTTGCATCGATTTGAGCGATGATCACAACCGTTACGCGTTCGCGCAGCGCGTTCTTACCCAGCCTCGCCATGTGAAATATATCGGTACCGCTTTCAACGCATGGCGAATTGCTGCGCTACCGATGTTTCGCGCGGCATGCTCGTCTTTGCGAGCTGTGCGGGTTTGAAAGGCCTGTTGACATTCCCTGGTAGCGAGAGGAAGCCACCCGCACCGTACGCTGATGACACAGTCACGACGTGCTGAAATTTCCTTCCTGGCCTCCATTTCCTCACTCCTGTGCCGACCTGCTCTTGACACGTCGTCCGAAAATCCACAGAAGTCGAAAGTGTAGCTCATCACCTACACATTACCACCGTCAAGATGGCGTCAACGCTTACCGCTACTCAACAAGCCCTGGGCATCGCGGAACTTCTCGAGAATATTTTGCAACACCTCAGCCCGACCGATGCTTTGTCGAACAAACAGATGGTGTCCAGTACCTTCTATAACTGCATCAACAGATCGTCCGTTCTCAGACAGATCTTCTTGCTTGACGCCAACCGAGTCGAAGAAGATGAAGCCGATAGCAAGCTCTACTACCCCTTAAGCCACATCTTTCCCGCGTATGGATCTCATGAGGGGCGCGGAGGAGTCCTTATCCCTGGATACAAATACCGACCTTTTATTTTTCTGAATCTCGCAGACATCAGATGTTTTGTTCCTGCGGACTCCTACTACGTAGATCAAGCTACGGTCAGCAGAGCTTTGATTCCATCAGGCAAAGATCGGCTCCCAAGGTTAAACCCCGGAAGTCGAAGTTGGGACTGGGAAGCGCCTATAACCCAAGTCCGTCCGTCAGTGATACACCCATTCATTGCCCACAATCTTTGGATCAAGGATGGGTTCTTTTGGACTGGCTTTGGCTCCCATGCAATAGTCTTCATGGAGGACCCCTTACCCCTTTCGAAATTGGGCCTCTCCTCTACCAAAATCTCGCGAGCAATCGAGAACATATTGTTCCAGATACAGAAAAGCCCTACTGCTAGTTGGATCAAATCTACGCTCTCGAATCCCGCCTTCACCACCGTCAGCTTGGTCATGCACTGGGAGATCTCAAACCGCTCTACCCGGGTACACTTTGTTCATCGCTTCAAAAGCTTCCGTCGCGCTACTGGTGTACTGGTTGACGATCTTCTGATACTTCTCGCCAGGTACTTCGTCGAGCGGCTCGAATTCGCTGGGAGTTCTAACGCGCTCTACGTCCCCCAACAAGATCTCGCGGCGGCTAACGAGCTCACGAGACTACTGGACCCTGTCGGTTACTTCTACGTGAGCGCCTAAAAACTTTGCAAGGCTTTTCCGAAGCCTGAAGGAGTTGGGACGCTATAGCTAACGGTTATCCGACGGTTGGTCAACGTAGTCAGGATCACATCTGATTATGCGGGCAAGGCGCCATAAACATGGGTCGATCTTCACTGTTATAGGTTAGGGGAAGAGTTGCGAAATATAAGTTATTCAAACTTAGTAGTGCTTGAGGCACCTGACTCTGTAGAGGAGAGTTCATATTCGTATCAGAAGTTGCACAGATGTTACAGACAATGTACCAACACGTCTCTCAGACCTAGAGGTCGTGACTATAGTGAACCAATAATCTCCAGCGATACTACCATATACCCTTCATGTCGTCAATTCGGTCCATCAACTTTTCGATGAGGTCTCGCTCTTTCTTGTATGAGCGCATGTAGCTCCTCCATGTCCTGCCACCTCGCTTGAACGAACGCATTTGACCCATCCAGTACTCCAGATCAGCCGGTGAATAGGCTTCCAAAGCTTTCCGGATCGTCCAGATGAACACGTGCGCGAAGTCAAGCATCGTGATACCAGTATCACCGAGATAATCGTGAGTTCCATCGCCGAACCACCCAGGTAGAGTGGTCATGATGGTAAGTTTCGTGACGGCAGGTGAACTGATCTGAACCGTTCTCCAGGGCCGTCTTGACGCATCGGTGCTCATGGCATTTGCGAAGGTTTCCAGAAATTCCCGAATGTATGTGAAGTACTCGCAGCCCTCGTTGAAGTTGTCGCCCAGTAAGAAGATCATGTGTTTCTCGTGGCCGGTGAAGATAGCGGACGCTTTCCCTGTCCACGATCGGCGAAGCAGCGGGTTCAACCGTGACATGTCAAGCAGCGACTCGCAGGTTCGCGGGTCGTATTCATCATCAGGCCAAAAGCCGCGACACTGACGGCCCACGTTGATCGTCAGAGGTATGATCTCTTTATCGTCATTAAGCGTCTCGAAATAGTCCTGGATGCCCACTTTGTATTGTAGTCGGCGGATAGCATCTGGTTCGTCGGCTGTTAATACACGTTACACACGCTCTAAACGCTTTATCTACAATATAAATATTTATATATTCTATTATTTATTATCTATCTAATATTCTATATCTTCTTTAGTATTATTATTTAAGCCTATATATTCTTTTACATCTTTACCTACACGTTATATAGAGTAAGTATAGTATTTATTTTATTTTAGCGTTTAACGTTACTACTAAAGTAGTCCTAATATATAAGTAGCTACTTTTTATAAGTAGGCTAGTATACTAAGTATTCTATCTAAGTTAATAGCTTATATACTATTACTTACTTATTTTAGATAAAGGTTTAGGCTATTAGTATAAAGCCTAAGACATTAGCATAACTTATAAAAAATATAGTAGTATTACTTACTTAATAAAGTATCTAAGAAGTAGCTATATATTCTTAAACTACGTAACTCTTTAGTATATATACTTATATAAAAAAGATACTAGAGAGCTTATAAAATTACTAAATACTTAAGAGCTTATTTTCTATATAGAGAAGTAATAGTAATAATATTAGAGAAAATAAAAGTAGTAATAGTAATAGTAGTATTATTTAAGTTCTATATAAAAGTAATAAAAGACTAAAAAAGTAAGAGGTATACTATTATTTTATATATTATGTATAAGAGAGAAAGTAGAGTTATAAAGATAAAGCTTCTATACTCTTCTTTAACTTATATATATATAAAAATCTTAAAATCTAGTCTTATTCTATTTTATAGTACTATAATAACTTATTAATAATAAGCTACTTACAACTCTTGTAATACATACAAGATATATAATAACTAAATCTGCCTATTAAATATAGAAGAGATAAGAAAGAGGTTGTTGGCTGTCGGGTCGTCGGCGAATAGTGCGCGAAGAGTACCCGGAGTCACCTTTGTCAGTTGACAAAGTTCCTCAAGGTCTCCAAACTGGCTCCATCTTGCAAGTAGGGGGTTACTCAAGTCTGGAAGATGCGCCCCCAGAAACAACCGACGGTCTGTTTCCTCTTCGCTCATCTCGTCGGCGATCAAGAAGCACTTCTTCTTAAGTGCATTTGATCCTTGAACAACCTCTCGCCAGAACTTTGAGACCCCTTGTGCATTCTTTAGAGTATCGGCGGAGCTGAGATTGAGTAGTATGTTCTCGAGCATCTCCACGACGCCCAAGACGCGGGCGGACTGGCCCTGTTCGAGTGGAGGAAAGGATGTGTTGTCCATGGCGATTGTTTGAGCTTGTTGATAATCGAACGCGATCGATAGGTAAAGCGCGGAGGTTGGGTTATCAGAAGAAATAGTGCAGAAAGGGCGACGCAATTGTTTGTATGAACGCCAAGCCTGAGCACGAGCCAGCAAAGTGAAAGACAGCTGACAAGACAAACAGATGTATACCTAGGTACAGTGAGACTGCTTTCATTAACCGGAAGTTGACTCAGAATTAGCGCAAGTAGAGTCCGCGGCCGAGCGAAATGTACATGACACCTATTTCTCGAGATCAGATGTAAAGCTAAACACCCTCAAGCCCCAGTGAAAGTACATGATTGACCGTCGGCCACCAACAGGCGGACGACATTAGGAGTCAGAGACATTCTACAAAGAAGGGAGAAATACAACATCTGACGAGCCCTTGAGCCGAAATACCCTATGCATCAATCCTACATAGTCGTCCCTGCTGAGTAGGCAACCCTCCTGTCCCTTCGACATACCAATCCTCGCTACCCACACCCGTAACCGCATAGAACAACCCCCAAGGATCTCTTTCCTTCTTGATCTTCAGCAGCCTATCGTAGTTATCACCATACATACTATACTGAAAGTTCGGCTCCGCAACATCCGCCTCGTTCATATAAGCACCGCTGAGCGGCGTCGCATCTCTCAGCTTCTGTACGTAGGAGTTGAGGCGAGCATGCGATGACTTCCAGAGCTCGTCAGAGAGGCTAGCATCGTACTGCCGACTATCGAAGCCGGTCATGTGCATGACTGCGTTGCGCAGGTGCGGCGAGACAGCAGAGTCTGAGCCGGGATAGCCGGCTGTTTCGAGTGTTGGTGCGTAGTCGACGGAGTGGAAGCTGTAGCCGCCTTCTTCCACGAATGAGCGGATCGCTGCCATGGTGGTATTGAATGTCTGGGAGGTTGGGTCTTCGAAGTTGGATCGGGGAACAAGCCGGCTCACAAGACGGCTGTTACTAATACCACCGCTTGGGCCGCCGGGTAGGGTACCGAATTTTGCATATGTGCTCCAGAACTTTGGCTCGGGGTTGACTAGTAAAATGCCAACGTCGTTGAGATCTTTGATGAGCGGCGCCATGAGCTTTTTCATGTCTTCGACGGTGACTCCCGGCTTGGTAATTTGATTTGATAGGGTGAAGGTACCAGAGGCCTTGGTAATGTAGTTTGACATGATGCCTTTTGCGTCATTGATGCGTAGATTGTGCGAGAAGTAGACCTTCATACCTTTCCAGAAGGTTTCATTAGATACGCGAACGGTGGTCTTGTCGTTACCGGACACTGGGCCGGTCTGGAATGTGAAGTCACTTCGTGCGACCGTCGTGGGCGGATACGCTTTTACAATCGCAGATGTAACGATGCCGAAGTTTCCTTTGCTATTAGTCAGTATCAAAGATAGTTGCGATGGTACTGTGGAAGCTTACCGGGTCCACCACCTCTAATAGCGAAGAATAGGTCCGCGTTCTCCATCGGATCTGCATGCACAAATCTGCCGTCCGCGGTAACAAGCTCTAAGGCAAGTACCTGGTCTGCCATCAGGCCATACTTTGAAGTGATGTACGCGAATCCTCCACCTTGCATATAACCGCCATACGCTCCAACAGTAGAAGACCCTGGAGCTAGAAGCGTTATGCCATATGTACTCATGGCGTCGTAGACTTCATGTTGTTCTAGCGCTGCTCCAACTCGGGCCGCTTGACCACTGTACTGACCAACCTCGTACGTCGGTAAGTACTCGAATGCTTTCATGCGATGCACCCAGACTTGAAGTGCGCCACCGCCGGTGTTTCGGCCGAGGAAGTCATGGCCGGTATTTCTACAAAGTTCAGTTTGGGGCTGGTATCTTTCCTGAGGACGTACTTGATCGTCAACCGGATATTGTTGTTCCTGGCAAAGTTGACTGCGAGCTGCACGTCTTTGACTGTAGTAGCATTGACGACAAATGCAGGGAAGCTGACGAGTTTGCAGCCAGACAGCGGAGGCGTGGCGCTAGCTGCAGGTACGGGGCATGGATTATGTAAGGTCCACTGCCCAAACGGTACCAGTGGGTCTTCCTTGCTAGATGGAATAAGTTAGCTTTCGACTGATGGTAAGGTTTCCAAGTCCATACGCGAAGAGAGCATCGCTTTGACGTCGCCTGACGTTTGAACACTTTGCGGTATCCTTGTACTCGCCCTCATAGCAGGCAGCAGCGGGCGGAATGCCCTTAAGCAATGTCCCTCCAAGACTGATGTTCAGGGCACTCCACTGCGTCGATGATGGCCAGCCGTCGTAGCCTGGATAGCTCTTGCAAGAAGGTATGTTGCTCGTGTTTGCTTTACCGAAAGCCAAGTCAGGGTTTGTCCCCACATCCGAATCCGTCAGCTGTATACCCTCATATGGGAAGTTGTACGCATAGGCAGCTTGCGCCGCAAGAAAGCTTGAAAGAAGCAAGGACCCGAAGACCATTTTGGAAAGCGCGAATACGGAATGAAATTAACGATGTTCAAAAGCTTCGAGTTGAAGCTTGCTCTCTTGGAGGCTATCATGCCAGCGCCTTATACCAGCTTCTAGTAACAGCACTGGCGACACCCCCCTTCTCTAATGCCCATGAAATGCCCCACATATGTCCAGGCTGGTGGTAGCCTGAGGTTTGAGGTGATGCAAAGACTGCGTCCCCGTCTCTTGACTCGTACTGCCTCATACGATGCAGCCCAGTTCTCGTCTTGGCCATACGATACGGGCCGGCCCAGACGTATTGCCATATCGGGCGCACAGTCAGCATGCAGCCATGTAGCTTTACCCGGTCTGGTTTCGCTGTGCATCTCGTGTGATCAATACGTCGCGCATATCGCGAAGGTTGTGAGGCTTTTGTGGCGTCCGTAATCATACAGTGGTTCCGACATCATGGTAAACGGTCGATGCTGAGGGCTGCGAGGCTGCATACTGAGTCTTCCTGTTGGTCGTAACAAGCGAATCAGAATGAACTAAACCTGCGATAAGAGCCTTTGAACGCGTGAAAGCTGACTTCGGGGTCTCCCCACACTGGGCGTACAGAATCGCCTTGTGGGACACATGATGCAAATGGATGTCGATATGGAAGCGGGAATGATGGCAGCATGTTCGAAATTGATGCAGCACTCATGGTGTGATGAAACTCATGCTGGCCGTGATGCGAAGACGAAGGAGCGCGTCGAAATGTGGGAGGCTTCAAAAGTTCTTGCGCACGATTGCCCCTGTGATAACGACGCTAGCCCCTTTGGGTGTTGACCAAGCCCCCACCTGTTCCGCCTCCCAAAACGGTCTCATCGTCCCCCATCGCATCGACATCCGGCAGATCAAATGGCTTATCGTCTTCCCGTCTTGACAGAGATACGCGATTGATGCGCACGTCAAACCCAGGCAAAAAGACTCTTAGGTTGAGTCCGGCTACAGCGTGTCGCCAAGTTTCGCCATTGTCTGCTGAACATGTTCATCCATCTACAGAACGGCGCAATCCTCGGTATCGATCTGCAAGCACTGCTCAGTCCTTGCCTGTCCTGTCATCCAGCTCGGTAGCATCCTCCATGTACTTCACCGAGTGCTTTCGCTGCTCCTCCTTCATACCCGCCTCGACATCCTGGCGACGCTGATCAGCCGACACGTCACCGAACAGGATGTCAATCTCCTCAAGTGTCTTTCCTTTCGTCTCTTTGATGAAAAATGTAGCAAAGATGCCCATGGAGAGACAAAAGATGCCGAACATGAGGAATGTTTTCCACCTGCAAATGACGATGTCAGTGCATGTCTTGTATGCAGTTTGTAGAGTCATTGTCTTACCCGATGGAGTTGATTGCAGCGGGTGTAATCTTCGTAATGACGAAATTGAAGAGCCATTGTGTTGCTGCTCCCATTCCCACACCATACGAACGAAGTCGGGTTGGGAAGATCTCCCCAAGGTAAACCCATGGGACGGGACCCCAAGAAGCCGAGTAGCCGATGACATAAAGGTAGATCATGGCGACCATGGCGATGGAGGCGGACGAGACTGATCCAGAATCTGGGTTTGGTGGGTTCGTAGCAAGAACAGCGCCGATGATGAACATCATGGACGCCATCCATGCCGCGCCAGCCATGAGCGAGTACTTCCGGCCAATGAAGTCGATACCAACGATCAAGAAGATTCCAGTCGTGATTACTTTGACTGTGCCATAGATACCCGTTGCGAACAGCGAAGCGTTAGCTGCTGATACACCAATGGTCTGGAAGATTTGAGGAGCGTAGTAGCCTGAAGGAGGGTCAGATGGCGAAGTTCAGCTCTAAAGATCTTCATCTTACCGATTGAGTTTGTTCCGCTGAACTGCTGCCAGAACATCAACACGAAACCAGTGATGAATCGGTATCGGTTGCCCGGAAGGAGAACCTCCTTCCATGTTATGCCCTCAGTCTGGTTCAACTCTTCTTCGACTGCAGCGCGAATCTCGGCTAGCTCTTTTTGGAGCTCAGGGCTATCGGGTTGCTCGCAGCGAATGAACGCAAGAGATTGTGCAGCTTCCTCTTGTCGACCCTTTGACATCAACCACCGTGGAGACTCCTTGAGGAAGAAAAGCCCGATCAACATGAAACCACCTGGGATGAGTTGAATCGATACGGGCACTCTCCATTGTTTCGTTGATGTGGGCATGTGGAGCGCAACACCGTAATCTAGCCAGTACGCAAAAGTGCTACCAATGACCAGGAACTCCTGGAAGAGACCAGCGATACGTCCTCGAAGAGCTGGAGGAGCATTTTCCGAGACGAATACCGGGGTAATGGATGACATACCTCCAATGCCGAGCCCTGCGATGACGCGACCTGCGTAGATCACGCCAATCTCATGATGAGCGGCAGTCTGGATTGCGGCACCGATAAGGAAGACGAGGGAGAAGCCCATAAGAGACAATCGTCGACCGAACCGTTCGTTGATCCAAGCGGCCCCGATGGCACCGAAAAAGCAACCTGCAGTAAGAAGCGATACGACGTTCGACGATACTGATGCATTTTTCGAGTCGGAGAATCCAGACGAGTCTGTTGGCAAGCCGAAGTCCTGTTTGAAAGCTTTGAGCGCGAGCACACTGCCCATTACTCCGGTGTCATAACCTTCCATGGTGTTAGCTCTTGCTCAGGAATGGAGACAGCGGGCGCCTACCGAACAGTAGCGAGCCCATGTAGGCAACACTGGTCAGTAGATAGACCCTGCGGTTCTTGAAGAATTTGGACGGCATCTTGGTTATGTCGTCGCAGCTTTCTGGGTTGACTTGTCTGCGTACAAAGAGAGCGAGGTAGGCTTTTCAATAAATACCTAGGTCAAAACACCAGACGCCGAGGGTGGCACCACCGGCAGTGCTGTCCCCGAGTATTGCGTCGTTATCATGTGGAGGAACCTGTCCGACCCCAGACTCCACCTTTGGCCTCCGCAGACCCATTTATCTGTTCTTCCACCAGTCATTTTTTCGTCTTTGGGATCGTTCAGGCCTACTGTCCGACTCGGTTGCTGCATACTCATGAGACAGAGCCGTTGCGGCCTTTGCGAGCATTCTTAATGGTGTTTTCGTTGCGCGACGCTACAACATGCGGCTCAAAATTTGTGAAGATAAGCCTCCCAAGCCATGTATACGAGACCGCCCGAATGCTTGGTGCTGCATGTGTTGAGTCTAGCGCTTTCGTCTGAATGGCGGTATTTCTCAAGCGTCGGCGGAATAATGAGCTCCACTTGAATCTCGAACGCTAAGCTTGCCAGCGATCATAGCGCCTGCATCCGAAGACCCTTCTCCATGGACGCATTGACATGTCAGCAAGACACCCTCGAAGACTTGGAAGACATCAGGATGCGAAGACATCTTAGTCGTGCGGGAGTATAGCCAATATCCGTCACATCCGGTCCGCTGCGCATTGGCAATCCGCCACAGACGTGACTGCAACGTCAACATGACGGGCTTCAACAGCACGGCAGCGTTCTGGAGGAAGAGTACTGGACATACTCAATTACAATCTTATGGCCAGCCTGTCCTGATACCACCTTTCAGGTGTTCCCACGATATGCACACATGCTAAAGCCTTGTCGGTTTGACCCAGCCTAAAGGGCGACGTTCATTCCGTTCGTGTCCGCAACAACGACCGTCGCTGGATGCTCGAGTGAGATGCATAAGATTGCGCGCGCGCTTCAGGATACTTTATACTGGAAGTGTAATGTTGCGTTACGAGGTTTGACTTTGGTGAAGTAGAGGTCGCTGGCGTTGGACGAGCGTGGTGAGCATAACATGAATGCTAGGCGTGGCAGGCATGGGCGTCATAGGGGACATTGGGCCAACCCGGACATTGGCGACCTTGGCGTCATTGAGTGCCGTCATCTACACCCAAGCAAAACCTTCCTATTTAGGCAATGGGACTCACCATCATCGTTTAGCCTCAATCCATCGTGGATGGATTAACATGTATCCAAAGGGAACCTAAAAGCCGAGAGAAGGCTTTCTGGAAGGTACCAGCAGCAGATTGTGCATTGGAGGAACCCGTACTGGTCTTCTCGGGCCTTTCGGCCATCTCGCTGCTGCCTACGGACATCTCCACCCTACCAACCTGAATGTCGCACATATCGGTCAACAAAAAGCTCTTGAGCGGAAGACGGAATGTACGACCGAGGAAACCGAGACAGTCGTGCGAGCAGAGGTGGAGTATAAAGATCGAAGCCCGCCAAATGGATGTGAATCAACTCAGCAATTGCAACGCCTCTTCCTTCCAGCATAAACCCTAGTGTACAGCTTCAAGCCCACAATCATGGAAGCAGCAGCAGACCAGATCCGCCAGGCATACGCCAAGGGCAATGCCCGAGAAAGACAACAAATCCAGGAACAGATCCGAGACCTACAGAAGGATCTCTACAGCGACTGGGAGATGATGTTCAGCCTAGCTATGGCAGTAAGTCTCCCCTATCCGTTACATACGACACACGTTCACTAAATCATCCCTAGCCTCTTCAATGGGCTCTCATCGATGTCGGTATCGATCTCAATATCTTTACCACGCTCTCCTCATCGACAACACCAGTAACCCACAATGAGTTCCAGCAGAAGACTGTCGCAGCGCCAAATCTACTCGCACATCTGCTCCGGTCTATGGCATCGTTCGGACTCATCGCAGAAGTCAAGAAGAATACCTTCGCAGCAAACCGTGCGACGCGCGTCTTCGCCAACCCGCACGTCAACGGCGCCGCGCCGCATCTGTCGAAACTCCATTTGCCGGTTATGCAAGCACTGCCTGGCTATCTGAAAAAGCACAAGTACCAGGACATCACCGATTCCAAAGACCTGCCTTTCCATGCGGCCATGAAGACGGACCTCACACCATTCGAGTGGATGAAGCAGGATGGCGAGCAGATGAAAGCACTCGGCCACATCATGGTGCTCGACTCTGTCGATAGCTGGGTGTCTTCATACCCTGCTCAAGACGTTGTCGGCGACTTCAAGCCCGCGAACGACTCTGCCCTCTTGGTCGACATTGGCGGAGGCTTTGGCCAGCATGCCGTCGCATTCAAGAAGAAGTTTCCCGAACTACCCGGTCGCATCGTCGTTCAGGATGTGCCCTCAACACTTACGCATGCGCCTTACGTGGACGGTATCGAGTTCCAAGCCCATGACTTCTTCACCCCGCAACCTATTCGCGAAGCAAAGTTCTACTATCTCAGGCATATCATGCATGACTGGACGCATGAAGACTGCATTCGCATCCTCTCAAACATCGTTCCTGCCATGGGTCCGGAATCGCGCATCTTGATCGATGAGGTGGTGCTACCGGAGACGAAGGTGCCTTGGCAGGTCGCTATGATGGATCTTGCGATGATGGCGTCGCTGGGCGGCATCGAGCGGAGCAGGGAGGACTGGACAAAGTTGTTGGAGAGCGCGGGACTGAAGATCGCGGATGTGCATTGTTATGACGAGGTGAGGTATCACTCTGTCATTACGGCTGTACCGGAGTGAAGCGCAGCCTTGTAAGTAGTAAAGCGAAAATCTTGTAGTAGCATTGTAGAACAATGGGACGCACTCACCTCAGTCATTGCAAGATTGGCTTAGTAATGCACCAGCCACCGACTCCGCAGCCTTGTGCCGGCATCGCAAGTGCAACCCTCGCGAAAATCACGATTTCGACCAACCCAGCCCACACCGCGCCCTGACAAACTTCACACGCCTTCCGCCCTTTTCTGCACCATGGCAATCTCGGAGTACGAGCAAGTGCATCTAGGAATAATCGGAGTATGCCAAAAAGCTCCGAAGATGCTAATCAACGGTTGAAGGCGGGGCAGGCCCAGACACGCCGCTCCACTAACCGTCGCTCCGCCGATAGGGTAGGGCGCATCGAGCGGTAACACGCCCTATGCGTCTGGTCGCTGTCATAGATGCGTTTTTTGCGCCAAGCTACTCTACTCGATGAGCCATGCGAATCCGGGTGTTGTCGCTATTGTATAAGGCACGGTAGGCTGGTGTGGTCGACGACCAAACTTCTGAACGAACGGATAAGACATCTATCTGGTCCACGCTACGAGCGCTTGACGCAATCTGCTGTTGTTTATCTTTCGAAAGACGATAAAAGGGTAGAAGAAGGGGTTTTCGTTCAAGATGGATCCAATCGCCAACCCTGTTGTCCAGATGCAGGACATTCCGACCACGAGCGACGGAAGACCCTATGCTTATGAGGAGCCTGATGAGATTTGGGATGGATTGAGGAGGACGGTGTCGAAGATGACGGGTCGATCGAAGGCGGGCAGCGAGGCGAAACAGTCTGCGCATCACGAGATGGAAGTTAGATCGCATGGGCGCACACGGTCGCATCGGACGCAACCCATCGACGAGCTAGACGAAGAGCCTGGGATACCCGTTGTGGACGCCGAAGACGATTTCCCCGAAGGTGGGCTGCGCGCGTGGCTCGTTGTCGCATCGGCATGGTTGATGCTGTTCCCTTCTTTCGGCTTCATGGTGTCTATTGGCACGCTTCAGGACTACTGGGGTCAGAACCAACTTTCGTATATGTCGGCACGTGACATCGGATGGATCCCGTCGGTCTTTGTCTACCTGTCACTTGCGCTGGGCATCTGGGTGGGACCGCTCTTCGATCGGTATGGGCCGCGATGGATCGCTTTGACAGGGAGTGTAATGTTCCTCCTGATGATCTTCCTGCTTGCTGAATGCGACAAGTTCTGGCAGATGATCCTCTGTTGTGGCGTCCTGGGAGGGTTTTCCGGCGCCATGCTGACGACTACGAGTCTCGCAGTAGTTGCGCATTGGTTCAAGGAGCGACGGGGTCTTACGCAAGGCATCGCTATGATGGGTAGCTCCGCTGGTGGCCTGACGATTCCGTTGGTCCTGCGAACTACTCTTCCGAAGTACGGCTATGCATGGTCGCTCCGGATACTGGGCTTCGTTTTCCTCTTCTGCTTCATCATCGCCAACATCCTGATGAAAGCTCGCATCCCGCCGTCTGCCGCCGCAAAGAAGAAAGCCATCATCTCACTCTCTATCTATGGCGATCTGAGGTTGAGCTTATTCACGTTGAGTGTCTTCGGGTTCGAGGTCGTTCTCTTTGGTGGACTGGGTATCATGCCTACTTACGCAACGCTGAGTACAAACTTCCCACCTGATACTGGCTTCTACCTCATCGCGGTACTCAACGGTGTCTCCTGCCTCGGCCGATTGCTACCCGGGTATGCCGCGGATAAGATTGGTCGATTCAACACTCTATTCATCATGATCGTCTTCACGTTGCTCTGGATGCTAGCTCTGTGGTTGCCGCTTGGTACAACATCTCTCCCGGCACTGTACGCTTTCGCAGCGCTCTTCGGTTTCGGAACAGGATCCTGGATGGCGCTGACACCCGCATGCGTAGGACAGCTTTGCAGGGCAGAGGAATTTGGTCGATACTATGGAAGCATGTACTTCATTGCGTCCCTCGCGACGCTGGTCTGCATTCCAATCAGTGGAGAGCTTGTTGAAACAGTTGGACCCCAGCCAATGGTAGCCTTCTTCTGCGCGATCCTCGGTTTGAGTCTGATCAGTTTCTTGTTCAGTCGGTGGGCATGTTTGGGAAGGCGTTGGACGCTGAAAGTAAAGGTTTGAGCGATTTGATAGATGATATCGTCATGCTAGGAAACAAGCACGCTATGATCTTACCCACAATTCTGTTGTTGAGCGGACCGAACTAGCGTAAAACAGTCCTGGTAGTGCGAACATCAAGAAAACTTCACCGCGCTAAGATCGGCCCCTTCCGAAAATTCACGATTTAGTGGAAACTAGTCCATCTAACAAATCACATGGCTACGCTTTACATCTGTCAAGAAAGGGTCTACAACTGAGTAAGTCTATCGATAATGCCTGATAGATGTCTAGCCGCTTAGACGCTGCGGCGAGGTTCAAACCTACAAAACCACGCACCATGATGGGTACCTAGGTATTCGTATAGTACTTCCCAACTACATTCCGCGCCACCACATGGTGGTCCAGGCTCACAACAGATTTACATGACGTGCTTTGATAGCGCCGAAAAGAATTTCAGGGACGGGCGAACACAAGGGCAAGTATAGTACATAGCACCAAGACAGCTTCATAGTGCGGTCCCTGACAATACCTGGGTACACATCCCCGCCACACTACCGCCTGTGCGTTCTCCAACAATACCCCAGAGCCCTGTCTCCGCGGTCACATCATAGTCGACAATGTTGGACCAAATCCACCAGCACGACATCGAAAGCTCACCACACATCGACCACCATGGCTCCGACGACGGTAAACCGATCCTCGAGCCGCAACTCAATGTTGGTGGACATGGTGCTACGCAGCGGCGGCTCAAGAACTACCATGTTACCATGATAGGGTTTTGTTCGGGGATTGGCACGGGTCTTTTCATCGGAACGGGGTCTGCGTATGCGAGTGCTGGGCCTGCGGGTCTGTTACTTGCGTATCTAGTTGTGGGAAGTGTGCTTTGGTGTGTTATGCAGAGTATTGCGGAGTTGGCTACTGTGGTTTGTAACTCTTTGGGTTTGGATTTCAAGGGATAATTGCTTACTGTGCATCAGATTCCTACTGCTGGTTCGTTTCCGCATTTTGCGAGTCGGTTCATTGATCCGGCGGTTGGGTTCTCTCTCGCTATCAGCTATGGGTATTGTTATACTATATCCATTGCTGCCGAATGCTCGGCATCCGCTATTCTTGTCGGATACTGGACTGATATGTCGCCTGCTGTTGTCATTTCCATCAGTCTGGTTCTCATCCTGGCTACCAACTTGCTTAGCGTCCGCTGGTTCGGCGAGTCCGAAGTCGTCGCTGGTGCAATCAAGATTGCATGCTTCCTCGGTCTCATTCTGGTTTCCATCGTCATTACCTCCGGAGGCGCGCCAAACGGCGAAACAATTGGCTTCCGCTACTGGAACAATCCAGGCGCATGGGTGGACTACAATGGCATCTCTGGGCCAACAGGTCACTTCCTCGGATTCTTAGCTTCGTTCGTCAACGCAGCTTTCTCCTTCATTGGTGTCGAGGTGGTAGTCATCACTGCTGCTGAGAGCATCAACCCACACTCGGCCATCCCAAAGTCGGCCAAACGGGTCACATTTCGCATCGCCCTTTTCTACATCCTAGGCGCTCTTCTGATTGGAATTATCGTCGACCCTAGGAACCCCGGTCTCGTATCAGGCACTGGAAACGCCAACTCCTCGCCATGGGTCATTGCGATCAAACAAGCCGGCATAAGCGTACTGCCTTCGATCGTCAACGCCTGTATTCTCATCTCTGCCTGGTCGGCAGGTAACTCATACTGCTGGGTCGGATCCCGAATCATCGTTGCGATGACCACAGATCGCCAGCTTCCACAAATCTTCGGTCGCACATGGAAGAACGGAGTACCATACTACGCAGTCCTTGCCTCTTGGCTCTTTGGGCCTCTCGCATATCTCAGTTTGGGAGAGGGGGGTGCCGCACAAGCCTTTGGGTGGCTAGTGAGTCTAAGCACAGTTGCAGGCTTGATCGCCTGGGCTACATTATGTTTCTGCTTCATTCGCTTCCATGCTGCCATGAAAGCGCAAGGACTCAGCCGAGATAGCTTGCCTTGGAAGAGCCCCTTCCAACCTTTTACCGCGTGGTATGGTTTCATCGGATCCACTATTATCACGTTGATCACTGGTTTCCCCGTTTTCCTAAAGGGAAACTGGAGTACGGGCGATTTCATCGCGTCGTATATCGGCATCCCACTTTTCATTGTTCCGATCATCATATGGAAGCTAGTGCACAAGACCAAGGTGCGTAAATTACTTTCTCCGTACGTTAAACCTGCTGACTTGATGTAGTTCGCTCGTGCTAATACCATCGATCTCCATTCTGGACGTCTTCGGTGAGTTTGGGCTGTACAATTCCGCATTCTTCAGCGTTAGATTCTGTTATTGATGGGAATGGGCATCGAAACACTCGAGTAAACTGTACTAGAAGATAATAGCTGTCCATGTGAATTACCCTAGGCCTTACTGGAATTGGCCGGGAGCTCTGCACAATGAAAGTCTACGACGAACATGTCTTGAGAGAGGACTTTGGCTGATGTGATGGAAACTTTGAGGCTGAGGATTATCCTGGGCATTATGCCTATGTCGAATCGCCTTACGTCATGTTTTGAAGGCTCTGACGAGGCCTTTTTATAGATCTCATGCGTAGTCCTCTCACCTTGCTGCCAGATGGTATCATCGATATGACACCAAGGTTGTGGCTTCTCTGCCAAGTGTTCATGCTTGCATCCAATGGATACAAAGACCATGCGTCCCGTGGTTTGCCCTGTCATAGTCGTGAAGTACAGTACTAGAGTTGCGTGCCAGGACGAAGGTCTAATGCCGTTGCCCTTGCCCTGCAGAATGTTGTCCTTCCCATCCCAGGCTTCTTTGGGATAGCATTTTTGTATCTTGATGCCTTCTGGAGGTTTGTGAACAAGAAATCCCCATCTACGACGGGAATTGTTCAGGATGGTAGATGTACGAACGTCCCGAATGTAGATCTCTCTGGAAAACGCAGAGGAAGGTATGCAACCGAATGGGATCAGTGAAACACTAGTGCTGAGATCCCGCAGATAAAGATCAGCGGATAAATGCAGCAAAGGGACGATTACGAGGTGCTGGAAGTCGTGAACCACGTGGCATCTTAAGATCCCCCAAACAGTGTCGTGATGTTTCGGCCAGATCATGTCTGAGGAGTGAAGAGGCCGAATTATTCCTCGTCCATACTTATCAATCTGATGAGTGTGAAAGAGCGTTTGCGTAATACGTAGGCCTCTGTGGGTCATTGTGGAAGGAGGCACAGGATCATCCGAAGCGAACGGTATCAAAATTCGTGTTGTCCGGAAATCATTTGGACTACACGCAAGTACGTCTACGGTCAGCTCATCCATGCGATAGGGAGGCTTCCAACGGTATGGAGCCTCCCACGCAAAGAGCGTCTCGTCTTCAGAGATCTTCATGATTTCTTCCTGCAACCTTCTAAAAGCCTTTGTGTTCCCCTCGCCGTACAGCAAAGGCATATTGACATCGAAGAGACCAAGTAAACTGTAAGCGATGTCTTCAGATCTTGTGGCCTGCCTGTCTGCAGCCCATGACATCCGCATACTGATACTTGCGGTTTCCAAACTCTGGCCCTCGAGATATTCCATAGGTATGCCAGTGATGTCCGATATAAGTATGCCAAGGTGGGCCTTGTTTCCAAGAAGTTGCCAGTCGCGCGAGTAGAATTTCATGCCATCGTATCTATCGTATGGCCAGTGAGGGAGATAACGAGGTTGGAAGTTACTAGGAGCCAGTAACTCTTGCAACGTCCAAGCTCGCGTGAACCATTTGCTGAGCCAGAAGGTGTTCCGATGTTTCGCCGCTTCACCTTGTGCAAATGCTTCTTGCACTTCCACGTCGGCGAGATAAGCATAACATTGCTCTGAGTTTCGGTACCATGCAAACATGCTGTTGATAGCCTCAGAAAGTTCAGCACTACTACTCTTGTCGATACAGCAGGTATCAATCCATGCGTA
This sequence comes from Alternaria metachromatica, assembly GCF_023757995.1. NCBI lineage: Eukaryota > Fungi > Ascomycota > Dothideomycetes > Pleosporales > Pleosporaceae > Alternaria > Alternaria metachromatica. The sequence goes on from NW_026055502.1 coordinate 758,497, forward strand.
GTCAAAGCCATCTTTGCTCGCAAGTTCGCATGTCTTCTCATTCTTTGCAAAGCCCGTCTTCTTCTTGGCCTGTTTCAAGTCGGCTAGATCTGAGAACACGACTTCCTCGTCTGTCCAACAATGAGAGAGTATGGCATATGGTGGGATATTGTCGACAAAAGTTTTCAGCTCTAGAGTGCGTACGTGCAGTAGCCGCATCGTGAGGGAGCGTTGCTGTGCAAGGGCATTCCCTGACTATGTGCAGTCGTGTGCTATTGTCGTCCTAGCGCGGGCCGTCAAGGAACAAGGTACGCTCACTTCATGAGCAGCACATCCAAGCCGACGAGACATGAAATCCACGCCTTCAGCCGTGTAGAAGACGTGGGACTCGCAATCTTAGTGACGGTCGGAAACATGTTGAGAGAAGTGAGTTGTGTTGCGATGGAAGGCGGGGGAGGCACGGACAAGGAATGGTCCCAGCGCCTCGCCAAGATTTCTCGCTTCAAAACTTCTCGCAGCTTCACCCGTTTTCTGCCCTCAACACACCGGCGCAGCCACGACATGATCTGCTGACTTCTTCAATAATAGCGTCTTGCGCGCGATCAATACATCGCGAAATTTACGTCAGACGCTGTGGACGCCTTGCACGACCTAGCGTAGCCACAATTCCAGAACTAACCGCAGCGCCAACCACTCTGCGCCTCAAGCCCTCAGCTCTCCTTCTAACCAAGTAAGTCCACCCATCTCTCTACCTACATTCCCCACACCCCCATCTCGCAATGATGATCACAATACAAATCACAAGTTTCAAGACGGATCGGAGAAGGTTTCACGGCCTTTATTGAATGAGTATTTCCTGTCTGAATGAGAGATTACACATACATGTCACGTCCCTTCATTACGTTTGGGGCAGATTGCTGACATGCATTACAGAAAAGCAAATGGGGGTCTGGAGTGAGCGCGGAAGCAGATGTAGATGAAGTTCATAGATATATCATGCAATGCAATCTTTACAAGTACTCCGTCTTCGTCCATGCCATCTCATTGATGACACGCCATCAGAGCATTTCTGCAGAAAGAGAAAGCACGTGGAATTTTGCCATTACTGTTTACGTTGTTGATTCATTCCATTTTACAGTTACATACAAGCCCAGAAAAGCAGACGTACGATACCGAAGTAAAAGCAGAGCCGAAGAAAAAGGAAATAAGAGTGCGAAATCCATCACTTTGAGCGCCTGCCACCGATGAATACAAATCCTTTTCCATTCCACCCAGTATCCATTTTCCATGGTCGTTTCATTGTTATCCTTTGCGTCGCCATCCGTGACTATATGCATTTTGAACGTATGAGGAGACTTTCGTACCGTATTGCGCATCTAGTCTTCCGCCATTGATGCGGTGTTCTTGGTGGTCCTGCCGCTGCGGCGTGGTGTGCCGTCGGCGGTGGCAGCCTTCTTGGGTGCCTTCTTCTTTGCGGGTTCCTTCTTCTCCTTCTTGGCACGGCCGCCCTTCTTGGGGGTAGGCTTTGTCTCGGTTTCTTCCTTATCCTCGGCTTCATCGTCGTCAGCCTCGTCGGTCTTTGCCTTCTTCTCGGCGGGCTTCTCGTCGGCGTCAGCGTCGGCGCCGTTGGTCTTATCCGCGGCTAGCTCGTTGGCCTTGCGCTTGTCGCCGGCCTGGGGTTCCTCGTCCTTTTCGTCGGACTTGTCTTCTGTCGCGTCGTCCTTGGCCTCTTCTTTTGACTCTTCCTTGGACTCATCCTTGGACTCTTCAGCCTTGGATTCGCCGTTGGTTTGCGCTTCTTCCTTCTTCTCCTCACTGTCAGGCGCGTCCTTCATCTCCTCGTCCTTCTTCTCGGCTTCGGAGGTCTTCTCGTCCTCCTTCTTATCTGAGTCAGCCGAGTTGTCGTCATCCTTCTTCTCTGACTCTGCCGACTTTTCCTCTTCCTTGGAGTCGCCGTTAGCGCCACCGGCCTTCTCGTCGATCTGGAGTTCGGAAGCGCGCTTCACGACATCGTTGCCAGAGCGTTCGACGTGCACAGCGGGATTGTCGGGCGAGGCATTCTTCTTGATGGTGTTGCCCTTCTTGGATTCAATGGCAATCTCGCCTTGGTCCTTGACCTCGGCAGCGGTGCCACCGGGCTGTCCGGAGCCCCAGTTCCATGAGACTGTTCACACGTTAGCATTGAGTTCTAGAGTCTTTTGCGATTATACCGATCGCGGCAAGTAACACGCGCGCGGATGGGCAATCGTGACGCGCCAGTGAGCGCAATGCGCCTGGCGGAACCTCGCGATGCGCAGCCACTGAACGGCTGAAGGGGTCTCGGATTGAGAATTGAGAGGCACGTACCCTTATCTCCTTGTTGGATCTCAGTGTCGGTCATTGTGTGTAACGTAGCTTAGCCGTGGCAGGTGGTAAGAGATGACGTTATGGTGCGCAAAACCGCGTGTAAAGTCGCGAAAGCGGGGCGGAACAGCAATTGATGCGCGTAAAGGTGCAATGGATACGGTGATGCGTAGAAATGATGCGCAAGTAGTGGGAAGAGACGCGACGGGCGGTGTAGAAGAGGAAAGAAGAATGGAAGCCGGGAACCTGAGTGCTGGGAAAGAGCTCTCGAAGATCGGAAGCTGCGGTGCTGAGGCATGATTGGCTGCCCTGACCCACAAACGCCAATCTGTGCAATCTATGGGGAAGGTGGCTGGCGATCGAGCCACGGCGTCATCGGCTGGTCTGTGCGCGTTCTCGAAATACATCCTTGTCGATCGCTTCCTTCACGGCATGACATTCTAAATAGGGTCTTGACGAAGACTGGACTACGCCTTTGACGCGGTTATTGAAGGTGTCAAGCATTTTATTTGACTGCGCTTTGCCCTACCATCGTGTATTCATGTCCAAATCTTGCCTCCCATACCATCTATCACCTTGTCCATCCCGTGCGTATGTGCGTAGTCAAATGCGGTCACCAGAGCCACGAGATGACTAGCTGCCGCAAGAACAACCAAGACGTGAAAGATCTGATGGCTCGATCCCCAGATATCGTACTTCCCAGGACTCCACTTCTCAGGCACCCTCGCGGCATAGATAGCGGCACCAGCGATATACAGCGCACCCTGCAAGAGAACCCAATCCAACCCAATGCTCTTGCGCAGATGTTCGACACCGTACAGTCGAACGCCATGAAGTACAGGGAAGACAGCGGAAAGTCCCATGAGCACGAACATGAGTGCTCGGAAGGGTCGCAATGCCGGAGTGCGGAATTTGGGATGTGTTGCTGCGACAGATGTGCCGGCTGCCAGCGTCGTGATCATTGTCCAGTAAGTTCTTTGCAGTTCCGGTTCGCTGCCAAAAGCATAGTATACAATGGGTACAAAGCTGCCCCAGATGAGGAAGACAATGCCCAGATAGTCGAGTTTGTTTCCCCAGACAGCGACTTCATGCGAGTGGTTTTGTATCGTATGATATGTCGCGCTCATGCCCAGACATGCTACAGCTCCTGCGAAGTAGCAGCTGAAGGCCCAGACATCTTCTTGAGTCGCTGTGTCATAGCGAGGAGCCAACGTGTTGTAGAGTGCGATGGAGGAGATGGCAGCCATCACAGCTCCGATGAGATGGGTGTAGATGTTGACGGTTTCGTTGTGTAGGTACCCCAGGCTCTTCCAGGACTTGACGAATGAGTTGGATTGAGCGCGGTACCCCGATTGAATGTAGTGATTATCCTGCTGCCATGGCGAGAGTTCGTCCCATAGTAGTATCAACTTCTCTTCAACCTTTTGCTCCAGCTTTTTCCCGGTTTGCGCGGCTTTTGAGGTTGCTTCCTTGGCTGCTTCCATGATGGGATTATCTGATGTGAATCTTTGAATTCAGAACTGAGGGGGCGGCCTGCAATATATGAGTGTTTGTTGGGAGTTCACATGTCATGAAGCGGCCTCGGAGAGTCCGCGAATACCCTCAGGGACCACACGCGAACTAGGTAGACTATGCCGCGTCCGGTCAGGCTTGCGAGAGCAACACGTCGCTTCTGAAGCAAAGCAATGACCTTGACAGCGCAGTCGCTCTTTATGGGCAACATCGTCAGTGGTCTCGCTGTTGTCACGAGACAAAGGTGTTCCGACGCGTCGAGCTCGTGCGCTGCCCCTCCATCCCACCTTCCCTTCTTCCCAGCCCTCGAGCGCGGTTGCTTTCACCACCACACACCATGTATCGCAAATACGCTAGGTGATATACAGTCATGGTTGTTCGAGTCTTTGACATTACTTGACTTCCCGCGCGTTCCATAAGAACCCTCCACCCAACCACCAGCGCAATGAAGTCCTCAGATCCCGGCCGACCCAGCAGCCGTCGCGCCGCCTCAGGTGCCTGGAACCGCCTCAAGCCCGTCCGCGAAGATGTCCTGGAGACATACGGACTCCCTTCCAAAGGAGAGACACGGTAGATATCTCTTCTCTCATACGTCCGCTCGCAATGGCTGACTCCCTAGGCTGAACGACTTCAAAACACAAGAAATCTACTTCAACCGCATAATAGAACGCTACATGAAACTCTGCGCCCTCAACCGCGACGAACTCGACCGCCTCTTCATATCCGTCAGCATCCCGCCTCCCGACACGACCACGACGACCAAGTCCACGACAGCGCCCACTGCGAATTCCAAACTCACATCCTCCTTCTCCTCGCTCTCCCTCTCCAAACACGCACCCCCAGAAGCCCGTCAACAACCCACCACCCGCCCACCCCTCGCCTCAACATCCACCAACACACCACATCACCAACCCATACCGCAAAAAGCCTTCACGCCCTCCATCCAAGAACTCTCCACCGTCCTCGCCTCCCTCCGCAAATTACGAGAAGCCATAACCGCGTCCTCACGCACCGACGCCTTCGCCCTCCGCGCCTACACCTTCGCTATCCACGTCAGCATCCTCTGCCACGACTGGTCTTCCTACCTGCCCTCTCTCCTCTCTCTCCTCGGGAAGATCCACCCCGTTAACCCGCTTTCGCCATCGACCCTGCACGAAGTCGTCGGCCTGTTGATCCTCGACCAAGCATGCCGGCAGTCCGATTACTCGGGTGCGCGCGCCACGAAACTACGATATGGGTATAAAGACTGGCGCGTGGAGAAGGTGTTGCAGTGTCTGGTAGCCGATGACTACGTGGGGTTTTGGCGGGTGAGAAGGAGTGTGGATGGGTATCAGAGGAGGGTTATGGAGTGGGCGGATGGAGGGGTTAGGGTGCATGCGCTTAAGTGTTTGGGAAGGGCGTACTTGAGTGCGGATAGGGCGTTTGTGGAGAGGTGTGCGGAGAGGAGCTGGGAGGAGTTGGTGCAGGAGGGGGTGGGCTGGGAATTGAGTGCGGATGGGGAGAGGGTTTTGATTAAGAAGATGAAGGGATAAGGAGACTTGAGTAAGTTGTATGAGATTTGATACCCGCTCGATAGAGATGTGTCATGGATTGGTTGTACTTCAAGATGAAGTGTTGAACATTCAGGGTATCATTAAGACTTTTCTATAAGACCACATCACTCATCCTCCATCTCCTCGTCCTCATCTTCATCCTCCTCCTCGCCAGCATCAGCAGCATCCTGCCAAACGTCATCATCCATATCATACGCATCCAAAAGATCATCATCCATCTCCTCATCCTCATCCTCTTCTCCTTCGCCCTCGCCCTCGCCAGTCTCCCCCCTAGCAGCAGCCCTCTCCTTGCGCTTCTTCTCCACATTCTCCTTCTGAACGCGTCTCCTCTCCTCCTTCTCCTTATTCCTCTGTGTCCACTTCTTCTCTAATTCCTGCTCCTCTTTCTTGCTCTTCTTAATGTATTCATGCCACATGATCTTGCCGCCGCAAACGTCCTCTTCGACTTTTGTCAGGCGCAGCTTCATGCGGGGGCCCAGTTCGACGAGCTTGACAGCACGCTTCTCGACGCGGGGTTTTGAGCCGCGGGCGCGGGCGTGCGAGGTTTCGTCGCCGGCTTTTAGCTTTTCTTTTTCTTTGCGGGAGAGGACTTTTTGGCGGACGGGTTGCGCGACTTCGACTTCGGCGTCGGTGTCTTGTTCGGTGTCCGAGGCGGATGTGTAGCCCGCGGCTGAGGGGTCGAGCATGTAGTCTGCGACGTCCTGTAGGTGGAGTTAGTGGATGTTCTATATGCGTTTTGGGGAGTTACTGCTTACCTCGAGCTTTCCCAGGTTAGGCAGTGCGCTCTTCTTCTTCTCCTTGCTGCCAATGAGCTTCTCGGCTGCGTATAACCTGCGGATGGCTTTCGGCACGCCTGTGACCTTAGTTGTGATTGCGTAATGTCGCAGGCTGATTGTAACGGAGCCATTCTCTTCCGAGGGAGGCTCACGGTTGAGCAAGAGGACGCGCTTGATCGAGTGTAGAGGCGTAGTGTGCGGTTGAATGGGCGGGAACAGGCCCTGGAACATGTCTGTCACAAGCTTCTCCAAATGCTTAGGAGGTGCCTTGTCGCCGAGTCGTTCTCTTTCCGCATCGCTGGTAAGGAAGTTGTTCATGACAAGCAGAGGCGCGACTAGGAAGTCGTTTGCGCCAGCTCGTGGGCGTCTCATGGACTTGAGAATGTCTTTGCAGAGACTGTAGTTTTCGACTCGGAAATGGAGGGTAGGTCCGCGGGGGACGCGGCATAGTCTGAGGTTGACGTTGCCGACTTCTGAGCGGGAGAAGAGGAGAAGATGGCTGACACCTAGCGGTCCACACATGACCAGGAAGTCCTTTGAGGCTGTTAGCTTAGGTCATACTGGAAATCATGTATGCATTACCTTCAGCTTATTCGCCCTTCGCTCCTTCAGCCGAATAGCGGTATCGGGCTCCAGGCAGTGGCGCACATCGTTTACGAGGTCTGAGACAGATCTTCCTACTCTAGATTTCGTTAGCAATCATGTTGGCATATATCTCGATATGAATAGACTCACTCCTGCGCGCCAATACGAATGACCATAGATTTCGGTGTTCCCGCTATCGGCTTCTTGGAAAGCTCCTTGTCGCGCACCGACTGCTTCTTCCTCGCGGTTCCTTTTCCACGAGCCATTGCGAAAACTCAGTTGTCTCTGACCAAGTTGAAGTATTGACGGGTATTGTAGATGACTAAGCGTATGATTCTTGCGCTGCGATCGTGATCTCTACTCGAGTAAGCCAGAGGAGAGCGTTGTGGTGTTGCTGAGTGAACGAGTTCGTCGCATGCAGTCGCAAACTAGAGCTCGCCGGCTTTCGAACTTTTAGGTGGGTCCGCCAAGATTTCGCGGTTTCTTTGGTTGGGAACCGCGGTACCATGATTCTGTCGCACAACTTTTCCAGACTCGACAATCACAACCACAACATGCCTGGCGTCACGAAGAGAAAGCTCCACGCAGACGCGACCACCGCCGCCGGTGCGTCGTCGAAGAAAGTGCGACCATCGAATGCACCTGCGAAGAAAGTCCAGAAGAAGCCTGCACCACCACCAGAATCCGAGTCCGGCGATGACGATGACGCCGAAGAGAGGGACTCAACCGATGCCGAAGAAGCCCAAGATGTAGTAGACGACAGCAGTTCAAAAGATCAAGCAAGGCCCTCTACCACCGCCGACGCAACGAGCGAAGAAGCGCAACCCGCCGCGAACGAACCGAAGAAGACCTTCGCCGATCTAGGCGTGCGCGAAGAGCTCTGCGATGCAGTCGAAAACTTGAAATACGTACACCCGACGCCTATCCAGGAACAAGCTATACCTCTGGCCCTTCAGGGTAGGGACGTAATCGGATTGGCCGAGACGGGTTCTGGAAAGACGGCGGCATTCGTCCTACCTATCCTTCAGTCGCTGCTCGAGAAGCCGCAACCACTGTTTGGTCTGATTCTGGCCCCGACACGAGAGTTGGCATACCAGATCGCACAACAGGTGGATGCTTTGGGTAGCATTATCAACGTCAAGTGCGCGACGTTGGTGGGAGGAATGGATATGGTGCCGCAGGCCATATCACTGTCCAAGAAACCGCACGTCGTAGTAGCGACACCTGGACGCTTGCTTGATCGTGAGTCATGCACATATACGAACCATACGTGACATCCGTACTGACCACATCCGCGTAGATCTGGAAAACACCAAGGGCTTCAGTCTGAAGCATCTGAAGTACATGGTTCTCGACGAAGCCGATCGCCTGCTCGACCTCGATTTCGGCCCCGTACTAGACAAGATCCTGAAGGTACTTCCTCGGGAAGGACGACATACATACCTATTCTCTGCGACTATGTCCTCCAAGGTCGAGAGTCTCCAACGCGCCGCCCTACAAAACCCAGTCCGTGTGAGCATCAGCAGCTCCTCGCATCAAGTCGTCTCGACCCTACTCCAGCGCTACATCTTCCTCCCCTTCAAATGGAAGGATCTCTACCTCATCCACCTCCTCAACGACAACATTGGCCACCCGACCATCATCTTCACCCGCACAGTCAATGAAACACAACGTATCTCCATCCTCCTCCGCACCCTCGGCTTCGGCGCCATCCCGCTACACGGCCAACTAGGCCAGTCCGCCCGTCTCGGTGCCCTCAACAAGTTCAAGTCAAAGAGCCGCGACATCCTCGTTGCCACCGACGTAGCAGCCCGCGGTCTCGATATCCCCGCTGTTGATCTCGTCGTCAATTTCGATCTGCCAAGCGACTCTCAGACTTACGTCCATCGTGTTGGTCGAACTGCAAGAGCGGGAAAGTCGGGTAAGGCTGTGTCCTTCGTTACACAGTACGATCTGGAGATCTGGTTAAGGATTGAGAATGCGCTGGGCAAGAAGATCCCGGAAGAGGCCATCAACAAAGACGAAGCGATGGTGTACGCTGAGCGCGTCGGTGATGCGCAGAGGATCGCAGTCAGAGAAATGAAAGACTACCATGAGCAAAGAGGCAGCAGGGGTGGGCGCGGTGGTCGAGGTGGGTCAAGAGGAGGACGTGGCGGCGGTCGCGGGAGAGGTCGCGACACGATGGATACTGAAGAGGGTTAGATGTAGCATGCATAGCTGCATCGGCGTGTTCCTTTGGGCTCTGGGCGTTTTGATCTTTTCGCGTATACCCTACGAGTTGCTTGATCCCCGACCATGTCTTGGAGAAGATGGCACCCTTGGTCAGGACCGAAAAGTTTGTTTGCTTTGTTTTGGATGGGGGTGTGAGAAGGTTATTATGTGTTATGCGAGCATCGAATATGATATATGAACACATCGCTTTATCTTGGATACTTTGATGGGCCTAGCGGGTAGTGTGGAGGGTATAAAAGGCGTCTTTCGAGCTCATTTCTCTTCTCTTCTTAACATTCAAAATTTCCTCTTTTCTTCGAAAAAAGAATTCGATGCTGCTATGGCTCTGAGATCTTTTTTTGCTCCGTTGTATCCTCTCTCAAAAGATCGACTACCACTCTCCATGGTTCTGCCCGCTGTTACCGTCCGGCTCATACTTCATAATCAAAAGATATTCCACATTTTACATGGGACACGGCATTGCAGCGTTTGGGAAAGAGTCGCACGAGTAGCTTGAGCCATCACTCATGCAATCCTGGAAGCTCGCTACGATACATGGTCTAAAATGCACCTCGCAACCGACTCTTCTCTCTTCCCCCCACATACCCAGATTTTCTCTCCTCTTTCGAAAGATGAGGATCGGTATTATCATGACTTCAAAACCCTGAGTTCCTCCTGCTTATGTCCTCCGAAAAAATGAGGAAGAGACCAACCATGACTCCGCCTTTCGGTACCATCCTGCTCATACTTCACCATCAAAAGATCTTTCTGTTCTCTACATAGTATACGATATCTGAATGTTTGAGTTGAGACTCGCTGAAAAGGGATGATCATATGGATATGCGACTTTGGAAGCTCGTGACTGTGGATGGCTATATAAGCTGCCCTCTCTCCTCCACTCTTCTTCCTTCCTCAAGCTCAACATCTTTCTTCTTAGTTGATCCCAGAAAAAAATCGAGCCAGAGAGTTTATGTTTCCAAAATACGAGGATACGTGTGCTATGTCTCGTTCTGAAAAGATGATCAGTTTGTGCCCATGGCACTGGCTCTCGGAAAGACTCAGTTATCGATCTCGGCGATACGTTTGTGTCTATGATACCAAACAACAGTCTTCCATACTCTAAAAGCATCGATAGAGCACACTTGCGTTGTGCAGCATACAGCATAATCTTACATCAAACACATCGCCCGTCAACAGTACAAATATACTGTTCGTTTCCGTTTGTCGCACAATTCAAGTTGTACGAGAAGAACGTCGTGTAACATAGCAAATTTGACAAGTTCGGCATAGCCATGTTTTCTTTGCGGTTGGTTTTGAGTAGTGCTTTGAACAACACGCATAAGGCTGAGAGTAAAGTTCTTGCGCAGAATGACATATTTATCCCAACGCCGGAGTCACCCAGATCGGGAGTTATTAGTATCGTTTTGATCAAAACCTCAAAATGCAGACTAGATCATTAACCGCCCATAGAGCAAATTTTGGAGGCCACATCGTTCTGTTCGGCGGCGTTTCCCAATCATGAGGCATAGTGCCGTCTTTTTGAAGTGCGGTAGACTGAACGAGGCTTTGGGTAAATGAACAGAGTGCGGGAAAGCAGCCATTCTGTTGTCCAGGTGACATTTAGGGAAATAACAGCAACAGTCCATGTCACGTCCCGAATGATTTTTTAAAACTCAGACTCGAGCGAGTGAATAATGGAGTAGAAGAGGAAGAAAGGACTGAGGAGTATTTATACGTCGCCGTGCTACGTTGTGCCATCGCTGTGATAGTTCCAGTGGACTCTGCCGAAAGCCATGGCGGTTTAGGTAATTGTTTTTGGAATTGAGCAAGTTGCAGACGACAAAAGCCATTAAAGCTTTCTCTGCTTGTTTTGGGAAGACCACGTATTCGCATATCTTAGCTGTTTCCAGGTTTCGAACAGACAGGAGAAATATGAATGCTCCGACGCTCACGGCGAGTAAGACGGAAGTGGAAGAAGGTCAGGAACGGACGATCATGCGTAGGAGTGTGATACATTTCGGGAAACTTGCTGGCAGGGGACATGTCTCCTTCGACTCTATTGTTCGGATTTTGGGGATGTTGATAAAAGTTTCGAGGTAATAGACAGCTTTATACAATAGTGGTAAGCGACATGTTGGTCTGATTATTGGTTTTTTCGACTGCCAGCGCAGCACATAGATAGTCGGGGTTCCTTTCTTGAGAGATGAGAATGTCGTGGAAGGCGGGGAACACATGCCCTGCTGCTTTCCAAACTTTGGTAGCCATGCGTTTTGCTGGGATTAGATTGAATTCGAAGATCAGCCGTTTGAGTAGATCATGGAAGGAAGCATTAATCTCGATGAAGCTCTGAAATAGACGAAAAAGAGCTTGGAAATCTGCAAATGTATGTCTTGTATACGGTTTTTGGGAGAGAAGCACAGGAAGCCCATTAACTTTTTTGTCGGTATCTTTTAGTATCCTTGTGCAAAGGAGTGGATGATAGAGGAAAGGAAGCAGGGTGACTAGGCGAGCTTTCATAAATGGCCCGGTGCTGTAGTGTGCTAGAGTGGATCGAGGTGTCGAGAGACATGGACCTGTACAGTGTGGCTTTTGGAAAACGTAAATTCTTGTCGTGCCGAAAGACATTGCGTTTGCAACTATTCCTTTCCGAAAAGCCCAGGCACTCGCATGTGTGGGCTTTCATGAGGATTTTGAAAGTTGGAAGGAAGATGGATTTGTCTTTGCTCGCACGGAGGGTGAAGAAAGCAGCCACATGGAAAAGTGTTCTGAAGACTTTAGTGTTGGAAGTGCCGCCTGAGTTTGGCACCGATTTGTATTTAATGCGAGGCTTCTAGAACCTTTCGAAGTGCCTAAAAGTCCCATCGGTTCCGTCGATGAGTTTACGGGACGCCAACGCGGCACATACGGAATGCTGAGACGAGTTTTGGAATGGAAGAGCTTTGGACCGGATTCAACAACCACATTTCAGATGCTTTGGTCCAATTTGTGCCCATGCAGTTGGGGCAAGGGCTTTTTGGAGAACACCAGTTCCGCGTAGATGATAGAAGGAAGACTCGATCCAGATCAACGATACTTATATATCGCTCCCGTCTCCTAAATCGGCGTACCCGCAGTACCCTTCTCCATCTCCTCACAAAGCTTACCCAACTCCTCAATCACAACCTGATGGTCATCCCACTGCTTCAGCCCACTCACAACAACCACCGCAACCGGTCCATCGCAATTCTTGATGTAAATCGGCACACCACCACCATGAATCGCATAGTCTTTCGCCGTCTCGCCAAGCCCCATCTTAACCTTGAACTTCTCCTCATCGCCCTCGAACTGGTTCTGTAGACGCCATGTGCTTGCGTTGAAGCGGATGACGGCTGCGCGTTTGCGGCTGACCCAGAAGTCGTTGTCTAGGGCTGTACCGGAGTGGGTTACCTACTTCATATTAGCATAGTAATTACACGTGTTGATCATGGTACTCACGGCGTGGAAAAGCACATGACCTGGCGTGCTGATGGTAGAAATATCTACGACAGCCGGTCGCTCAAAGGTAAGCAGGCGTGTGCGGAGGTTGTACCCGAGCTTGAACGCGATGCCGGAATCCCAGTGTGGCAACAGAGCGGCCTTTTCTTGCTTCTTGATGGCTTCGACATCGCGGGGTGCTTCTGAGAGGCCCACGTGCTGCGGGATCTGGATGTCGTCTGTCGCCATCTTGAAAGTTGTTCGTTGCGGTGGTTAAAGTGGTGTAGATGAGCGATCAAGGTATGTGGTAGCAGGCTTCAAGTAATTCCTGTTCTGCCCGCAAAGTAGTGGCTGATGCAGAAGGATATATCTCCGATAACATGTTGAGATGCCATGCCGAGTTCTAGATCGCCGATGTCATCCGTTGGCAGAGCTTTTCATAAATGTGGCTCTGCCGGCAGGCGGATGCTCCGCATTGTTGCGCTAATTCCCCGCCATCATCGATCTTCCGCAGAGCCGCGTCGGGTCGCGCTCCTACTCTCTCGACACGCTCAGCTACCGACGCGTTTTCACGCGTGTTATATGTCGCAGCGACCTAGGCATGTCTTTGAAGGGCCACGGAGTAGTGATGCGACGAGAGGAGTACACGTGTTTACCTCGTTTAGAGGTTGTGACGCTGGCCCTGCCTTCCCTACGGCAACCTCGATCGGGACTCACGACGACCCCCAGCTTTACATTACCAGGTGCGAAGGAAGAATAGAGTGCGCCTTTGACTCAGACTGCGGTCTGGTCTTGGATTGGGCTAGGTTGATTATCAGGTGCGGCGCGTGTGATGGGTAGTCGCTACGCGGCACGCAGTATGAGAAAGAGAAGGACAGGACATTGCGACTACTGAGACCATCGCAAACACTCACGTCATCATTGTAGCCCCCACACAGGCCCTTGAAACGACACGTCGATGAAGACATAATCTGCCTTCGCGAGACGCTGATGCTATTCAGGTCCGCGATCCGACGTACCTCGCTGACATCAGCGAACGCAAATACCTGATACTCGACGGCAAGGCGAACGTACGTTTCAACAATGTTGTTACGCAGATCTTTGGAGGCTCTGTGCAGCAACTCTGTCGCGGTCACTTGTCCAGCTTGTCGAAATTAGAGACTTCGGGCGATCTGGCTAGAAGGAGCGAGTCTAGCGGACAGCTGGACTCCTCTTTGACCCTTTGAGAAGGACTCACGTTGATCGAGACGGACCTTTTTCCAACACAAAGATATCCTTCAGTCGTCCTATGCAGCGTCCATTCAAACTTCCGTGCCGCAGGATCGGTATGTTGTTCTGATCCAAAGATAAAGTACCTCGAATATGCCTTACGCCCCTCGGCGTCAGAACAGGCTGGCAATTTTAAACCTGAGGGAGGCGTCAGGCATCCGAACAGTACTGTTTTCTCGTCGGCATGGATCCATTCCGTTTGTCATTGTGGGCTGGTCAAAGTGAGTGCTCTATTTCTGTTCATGTGTTTGAATATATGAAGAAGGCATGGCGCCCCAAAAGCGAGATCTTGCACGCACGTTCAGCAACGACTACACTCATACCACCTTGTACACATCACGATTTTCGCATCCATCAGAATACTGCTTCTCCGATTGGGTGTTCGCGGCAATTGAGCACCTCTTTATCCGATTCGCTGTGAACTTCCCCGCTTCGCCAAGGCTTCCGACATGGTTCACATCTCGCGCGTTGTTCTGGGAGCAATCGCAGTCTTCCTTACACACATCACTATTGGAGCCGCTACAACTGGGCCTGCTGTCTCCCTCCATCACAGGATGGCTACCAATGACGAAGTGGGAACTGGATCAACCAGCCCCATCGATTCGGCCAACCCCGTGGTGAAATCATCATGCGCCCCCTCAGACAACAAGGGAAACGAGGGAGATACATGCCAGCAGGATTCAAATGACGCCTCTCCAGCAGGGACCATGGAGACTACGAAGCGCGTCAAGAGAGAGGAAGATATTCCCAGAGCCTATCTCCTCAGCACCATTGACGGCATCAACAGAGCCCAATACGAAGAGTGGGCCAAGAAGCCGCCGCTTGGTGACAAGGAAGGTGACATAATCGCTTTCGATGAACTCGAATATGTTTCTTGTCAATATCTCAATCTTACTGACGCGGAGGCCGCTATTGTGCGCCAGGATCCTATCATAAGATTCATCGAGCGAATTACTGAAGACGATGGCGAGCTGCGCGTCATCCCTCCGCAGGAAGATCCGAGTTCACTACTTCCAAGTTCACTTCATGTCAACGCTCAGGCACTCAACCAGAGGGATGAGAGTGCAGCTCATCTCAAGTTGCTATCAGCCAGGAACCAGAGAAACGACCCCACAAAGCTACCGAACTATGTGTTTGAACCTTCACTCGGCAAAGGTCAAACTATCTACGTCCTCGATAGTGGTTATCGTAAGAGCCACCAAGAATTCGATGCTTCGGAGCGCGAGGTTCGAGACTTTACTGTTGCTAACCGATACACATTCGCTGGTATTGGGCTCACGCCAGATCAACAAGGCCCAGAGGATATGACGGATGTCACTGGTCACGGCACTATGGTGGCGAGTATCGCAGCCGGATACGTCAGTGGTGTGGCTTCGAAAGCAAATCTTGTTGTCGTGAAGATGAGGAATTGGGCCAAGAACCCTTTGAACCCTGACTCACCTGATCTTAAACCACGCGGCGTTACGGACTCAGCGCTAGAGTATGCCTTCGCGTGGACAAGAAAGGACATTAGGAAACAACGGCTTGAAAATCCCGACCCTAATGCAAGGTATATCATCAACCTATCTTATGGTAAGTCTTCCCTTCCACGACCTCGTCCTAGACCACACTAACAACAGTTCAGGCTGGGACAAAGAACAGCATCCTGGTAAGATCGCGGTATTGGAGTATGCACTCGCGGAATGCAAGAAAGACGGTGTCACGCTTGTTATCGCCGCGGGTAATGATGGAGAACATCGCACTCTAGATTCCCTCATACCGCAAACCTATGGCACCGACGATAGGTTTGAAATGATCACTGTGGGTGGCGTGGACCAGACCGGGAAGTATTACGCACATACAGTCCAAGGCATGGAGGGCCAAGGCGGCCAAGTCGATGTATACGCCGACGCAGTTCAAGTTGTTGGTGCGAAGCATGACGACAAGGATGACTCCACTGCGCCAGTTGATGGAACTTCCGCTGCGGCACCAGCCATAGTAAGTATTCGGCAACATCTCCAACCTAGCACAAGACGCTAATGACGGAAGGCCGGACTTGCTGCATATCTCTTCAGCATCCCGGGACTGAGCAGCAACTGGGGCGACAACACCGCACCGGCAGACATGAAGAAGTTCATGTTGAAGAACTCTGAAGTCAGGAACGACAATCCGTTCAAAGAAGGCGAGAGATATCCTACATCGCCAAAGCCCGACAAGGACAGCCTCAAAGTACCATACAATCTGGCGCAGAATACGTACGATATCTTCCTTGCCTCAAATCATCGCGAACTAACTCGGCCACAGACTATGCGATCTTCCTGATGCGGCAGCCAAGCGTTCTCTCTTCACAAAGCGAGCCCCAACACCCGAGAAGTCGGTTCCAGGCCGCCCGATCATTGAGGGTGGCGAGGTCGTCAATGAAGATCTGAAGAATGTTCGTCACCTTGTTCAAATCGCGACGAAGACCATGAATTAACAATATCCCAGGAAGTTTGCAACGTCCACAACCGCCCCGCTCCCGACACCGAGCCAGAACCCGAGCCGGCACCAGAAGCACCCCCAAACACGGCGGGATGCGAAATTCTCGGAAAGGGCGTAGGAGCTGGGGAGTTCAAGATCACAGGATCTGGATGGGGCGACGAAGCGTCGCTCAGGAAGAAGTTCGGTGATTGGGCGTTCGGCTATACTGGTGGCGATTCTTTCACTGCTACGTTTATGACTGCCATGGAGCCGGGTGAGGTCGAGAAGGCTGTGAGGGAGATGTCAGGGCTTGGCGATGTTACTTGCACTTAGAGGATGGAGTTCGAAGGGCGGCGCATGTGAGAGCTTGGTTTGGATGGCGAACGAGACGTTTGGGATCTGGGCTGCGCTTCTCCATGCATGGTTGGGAACGATGCTTCATCAGGATATGCTATCACTTTCCGCAGCCCCATCGAATACTCACGGGCTCTTCTCTCATATACTGGCCTGGATTCGTGACTTGATGACATGGCTGCGTGAATACCAACTTTTGGAACAAGGAAACACATCAAATCTCACACGCTGACTTTCGACATTGA
This sequence comes from Alternaria metachromatica, assembly GCF_023757995.1. NCBI lineage: Eukaryota > Fungi > Ascomycota > Dothideomycetes > Pleosporales > Pleosporaceae > Alternaria > Alternaria metachromatica. Next base: position 775,216 of record NW_026055502.1, read on the forward strand.
GTAGTAGAGAATGCATCGGCGCACCTCTCAGGGGCATGCGTTCCTCTGATGGTTACTTCGGTATACTCGCCTCAGAACCCCGTACTCCATGATCTAGAGGAGTGGGAAGGGAAGCGGCATGTATTTATACAGCAAAAGAGGCTAAGCGCACGTCTCACATGACGGCGAAACACCCGCTTTCTGGATGTCGCGCAGGCATAAAGGCTTTCTGATGGATTTTGAAGTGCTCGAGGAAACGACGCAACCGAACATGGGACAGGCCCGCTGTGTTTTGTAAAGCGTATGGATTTCGTAGATTGGAGGTATGGAGAGGCAAGGAAAGTCTGGCGTGTTGAAGTTTATATACTGCGGGTTGTATCATGTATTTCGCTAGCAGATCATTTGAGACTTGCGGGGGTCTTAGTCCTCATATCTCGTTAAGATGTCGTTTCTCGGACTACTGCAAAAATCATCACGAGGAGTTGATAGTTTTTGAGAAGCAATATCAATGTAGGCTGCGAGTGGCCGGAGGACATGGCATTGAGTAGTGCGTGTTTTTAGGAGCAGCGACGTCGTAATGTTTAAGGAAGAAGATGGAGGAGCGAAAGGACAGCATTCTATATCGAGCGTCAACCCACTACCGTTAGATGGTAACCTGGGAAGTCGAACGAGCCCGCCGCCATATGGTGTTATCGTGTGCATTTTGATGTACTCGGCCCAGAACCATGTCTTATTCTGTTGTATTTTTCGATGATGGGTGTATTTGGAAACACCTGGCAGGCAGGATGCCGTCACATGGCGACTCACTTTCGATCTTTAGAAAATGATAGTAATTTACAGGTATGTGAGGAACATGGGAGTTCAATGGCGAGAGATTTTATTGTCGAAAAGCATCCGCCTCGCCGGAACATGGTCTCGTCTCTCGTACATTTTAGTGCAGACTTATCCGTCTCGCGGTATCATGAAAGAGGTACGAGAGAAGTCGAATAAGTCATAGTATTGTACTATTAGGGCCTTTGGAAAATGTGAGCGCCAGAGGCAAGGCGGGCGACTTATAGAAGGATGCCATGGGATGTTTTTTGGTAATTGGAATAGCTCATGTAGTATTGGAAAGGAGAAGAAGATCCCAGCATGAGAAGACGGTGTTTTATAGCGAACACCAGCGATCGTACTCTCCGCATTCTCCTCGTTTGCCGGCATGTGTTAGTGACGTCATACGCCCCGTCTTCGCGTCGCGTCGCACATACTCTTTCCATCACGGCTCTATTAACGCCACGCGATCTCTTTTCGCGCATCGCGTTCTTCTTATCATCCTTTCGAGCGACGGAAGATCTGGACTGTTCGGTAATTGCTGCCCCGATATCCGAGTGCGGGTTGACCCTGGACGATGCGGGGACTCCGCGTCGGCGTCATTCTTTGAAGCTATTTCCGCAACTTCTAACGTGTTTGAAGTGCGGAGATGAGACTAGCCTGCTGATGGCGTTGCTAAACCCCTTGCGACAATTTGCAGAGATCATATCTTCCGGTGGCGTTGGAGATGGCTTCGGTATAAGTACTGAGCGCTTGGCGCAACACTCGCGATCGTGTGAAGTATATACTAATTCGTATCTCAACCACATCGGATCAGCTGCTTGGCAACCCTGAGTATCTCTTTCCAGTATGAAGTTCCAAAAATCGTTACCATATCTTCTGGGCTTCGGCACCGCGGCCTCGGCGCTACCCCAGAGCCTTTCCGAAAGACATGCAGGCGCAGCTACAAGAGCAACTGTACCAACAGTCTGGATTGCAGGCGACTCAACAACCGCGCCAGATGGCGGTCACAACGGTACAGAAGGCTGGGGTCAATATCTCCAATATTCTTTCGGCGCCAACGCGAAAGTAAACAATTCCGCTTATGCCGGACGATCCGCGCGCTCGGTGCGTCTTTTCTCTCTACTTCATCCACAGCACCGAATTGCGGACAAAACTGGCTAATACTTAGCGAACATAGTTCACACGCGAAGGCCGCTTCGACAGAATAGCCAAAGCCCTCCAACCCGGAGACTGGGTGATAATCGAGTTCGGCATCAATGACGCCGGCACGCTTCAAAATGGGTCTACGAGCTCAACAGGCGATAAAGGTCGACCACCTTGCCCTGGTGTAGGCGATGAGACTTGTGATGTTACGTTCAAGTAAGCTACCCAAGAGCATTGCCTGATCACAAATGCTAAACTCGGTGTCTACCCAACAGCAACGCTACGGAAGTTGTCCACACATTCCCGTCCTACATTAAGACCGCCGCATCCACTTTCCTCTCCCTAGGCGCATCCGGCATCGTCATTTCATCGCAACTTCCGACCAACGTCTGGGAGTCTGGGAGTTACAGCTTCACACCCGGAAGATTCGCTTATTACAATATGTATGTAACATCATCCGCCCGACCACATCAATGCCTACCATCTGCGATTTTGCGGAGCAAAGAACAAGTCTGACTAACATTCGACACAGGCTATCGGTCCTCGAACTAGGCGGCCCAGCATCACATGTGTACTTCGTGCAGCATGGAAGTTACGCAGCGCAAGCGCAAAAGCTGTTGGGAAAGGACGTGGTGGATAAGGAGTATCCGATGGATCATACGCATACGGCGCCGTTTTTGGCGGATGTGGTACGTTCTTGCAACTCTTCTCGCTCATCGCGACTGTGTTCACGTCTTTTTCGAACATTTGTCTCTTTCGACTGCTTTTTGTTTTGTATTTGAGAGAGTATTTGACTAACCAGAGGAACAGCACAGCCAGGCTTTTGTACTGGGACTGAAGTGCGGAACTAGTCCGTTGGCGGGGTTGGTGGTCAATGCAACGGCGAGGATCGAGATGGAGAGGGGAAGTTGTTTGCCTGCTAATGCGACGCTGCCGATTTAAATGTCCGGTATGGCCTTAAATGCGTGGTCGACTTCAGCGGAACACATGGCTTCTTCACTCCTGCCATTTGGAAAAGCTTCGGGAAGGCGAACGCGCAGTTCTCATCGTGCATGCCCTTGGTTTCTTTTCGGACTCCGGAGAACCATGAACGATGTGCTCATATTCTTCGGTGACACAGCGTCTTACTTTATAGTAGAGATAATGGAGCAGGATAAGCGCAAATGGTCATGCATTTGCCACCAACTTCTTCTGAATTCAATTCGCAATTTCTGAAGTACGCGAGCTTCAGAATAGAAGCGGAAGTACAGAGGTCGTATTGTGGGTATTTTCCAAGAAACGGCAGAATCAAGGCAATGCCTCCTGAGAAAGTTTGAGAATGGCGAACGCGCAGCTCTCATCAGTCGATCGTAGAGTTCTTTTGGACTCAGAAGAACATGTATGATGGCGGATGTGAATTTAGTAATGCAGCGCAAGATCGTGTCTTCTTAATCAACAAACGAGAGGAGCCGAAACAGCCATCAGCCCATTTTCAATCATCTTAGACTTTACCATCTACGTTTCGAAGTTTGAGAGAAGTATAGTAGATGTTTTATAAGCAACTCTGCAAACCGGGGAACACTTGCTGAAGAGATTTGACTAAGGCGACGCGCGACCCTCATACATAGCTTGATTTCTCTTTTCGGACTCCGCAGAACATTGTCAAGCCCTGCATCGTTTTTTGTGAGTCATGAAGGTCGCTGCTGCGCCGAAAATGCTACACAGAAGAGGGATAAAAGCGAACATGGTGTTCTGGTCTTGGTGCTTAGAGTTTATCTCCTACGTGTTGAAGCACGTGAATGCATGAAGAGAGAAAGAAAGACAGTTTCGCTGTCATTTTGTATGGAACGCCATACGCCAAGAGTTAGTTTCTGGGAAGATTGGAAACAGGCGAACCGCAAAGTCCTCATAATCGAGGTCTTGAGGGTATTTTGGACTCCGCAGAACATCGTCTGGGTTTGCGCGACTTTTGGTGTTAGGGGAAGATCGAATCTTTGCAGAGTTTTTGTAACACAAGAAATGAGCAGGAACGGCCATTTTGAGCCGACATCATGATTTTGGAGGTCACCTTCCGAGTTTTGAAGTACGTGAAGGTAGGAGGGAAGGAAGGAGGACAGTCTCATGGACACTTTATACGGAAGGTCAGATGCAGAGCAGTGCCTTAAAGAGCTTCTTGGATTGCGAACAAACAGCTCTCATGTGTACTGATATGGAATGTTTTGGTTCTGGACGCCAGGACATTTGGATGACCGAAGCGCCGTTGGGTGACATCGCGCAATCCCTGTTATAGGAATTATGTTAACACAAGAGGAGAGAAGAGCACATAGGTTCATAATATCACCATTTTGAAGACCCAGGACTCATAGATTTAGGCTCAGTAATTTTTGGAGTAAAAGAGAGGAACCTAGTGATGCTTTTGTGCAAAACGTAGCGGAGAACCAGGTACAACTTTGGCAACACAAGAGGAGAGCAGAACGCCCATTGCTTTGATTTTTGACTTTTTAGGAACCCCTGGAATCATTGCTGGTAGCAAAGGTATTTTAAAGTGGAATAGAGGAGCATAGTAACCAGGTTTTGTGAGACATGGCGGCCTAATGAACAAGTACGATCTCTTTGACACGAGAGGGAAGCAGACCGCCCATGGCTTCAGCTTTTATCGGCTTTTGGAGAACCAGGAATCATGTTCGAGAGCATCTCGACTTTTGGAGTAGAGGAGAGGAATGCGGTAATGGTTTAAGATGCAAAGAAGAGAAGCACCATATATAGAGAATGCAAGTATGTTCCACAAAGACGAGCGCACGACTGCCATCAGGAAGTGTATGAACTGTTTCATGTCGGATAAACATGAGAAGGTCTCCGGGGATTTTAATTTGCACATATCGTATTGCGCAAGAATTGTTGATGGAAAAGCAGGCGAAAAGCCAGAAGCAAACATCACAGTCTGCTTGTCAAATTTAGGAGTAATTGGCGGTTTTTCTGCAGGTGTTGGAGAATACGTCGGAAGGTGAAGAGTATCAGGCGGTTTTATATGGAGGATTGGAGACCATGGCCCATTTTGACAAGCCGTGAAATAAGCGACCGCACAGCTCTCATCGCCAACGGGTCAGATAGTTTCGGATTTGGGACAGACATAAGGATAATGTCTGCTGGTTTTGGTGATACAGCAACGCGATAGTTGCTGCAGTTTGAGGAACAGCAGAGAAGGCAGGCCCGGACATTCGTCTTGTTCACGGATGTTTTGGAATATTGAGCTCACATCGTTGGAGTGAGAAAAGTAAAGAGGAGAAGTGGAAGCGCGCCGTCGTGGAAGATTTATATGGAAAACCCGGGACATAGAACGATTTGATGGTGTTTTTGGAAAGGCGTGCGCAAGGCTCATCGCATAAAATGTTGCTAGGTTTTGTGTCTCGAACAAGTATATATATTGCCATCGTAAATTTTGGAAGTTTCGGCAAATACGCAGTGCTGGACGTTGACTTTCTGGACACATGTAATGTGTGTTCGGAAATTTTGAAGGAGGAAGCGGGGGCAGAGACGGCCATGTGTCTACACACGATACATTTTGGAAATCAGAACCAGGGTCTGAATGGAAGATGAGAAGATATGGAGGATGGGGAGCAAGTCAGCTTTTAGATGCACTTCCAAGCGCGCAAAAACGGAGTCAGTGGGAAACGATGTAATGAGGGAAGTGTCACAAATCACATGAAAAAAATCCGAAGATGTTTTGATGATGACAAATTGGTATCATTACGCATTACTTTCTTTCTCAATCGTCCATCCGCCAGCTATCATACAACATCCCCTTAACTAATTACATGGCTCATAGGCCTCATCCACTAACTTTACGTGTCCACAACGCTTCAGTAGCTTCGCGGCATCCACTTGCTCATTTCTCATCGCACAGACTTAACCAGCCTGGTACAGACCAAGAGCAACAACGTGAGGGTTGATCATGCTCAAGTTGAAGGGAGTCAAGAACGGGTTGGCATCAGTCAGCGCAACGAACATGGTACCGTTGACGGATGGGTCACCCTCGTAGACCTCAGCAGCGGGCTGGTATGTGAAACCAGTGTTCTCGCCGGTGACCTCAAGGGGCGTGTATGTCAAGTTCAGCTGGCTGACCCAGGCAACGTACGCGGGGGCGCCGGCACTGGTATCCGTGACGTAAGAGTTGTTGGGGCCGACAGCCTGACCGGGCTTCTCCCAGGTGAAGTTGATCTTCTTGCCGGGGAAGGACAGGGGTTCGCTGTGGTTGCGCGCGATGGCAGGGCCGCAGGAGTAGCCTGGGTGCTCAGTGCCGTTGATGTTGACGCAGGACTCATCGGCGGGGATGGTGGAGTCAGAGGGGTCAGCGATGCGGTCGCCAACTACCTCGTGGGGCTTGGTATCGTTGGGCGAGAAGCGGTTGGGGTTGGCCTGGTTGTCGATGAGCAACGTGGGGAAGTTTTGCCATGCGAGACGAGTTGTGTTCTCAGGGCACGAGCTGATGTAGGGTGCCAGGTAGGTCCATGCCCAAGACTGCGGGATACCGGTCTCGAACCATACGGGCTGGGGCGCAAGGCCGAGCATTTGGCGGAAAGACATTTGCTGGCGGGCCTCGGTGGCAATGGACTGGGAGAGGAGGGAGGCAACCTCGCGGGAGTCCAAGTGGGCGAGGAAGCCCCAGACGCCAGACTCGCCCCAGCGGGTGAGCTTCTGGTTGAAGTCGATGAACTCGCGGACGGTGCGGTAAGGGTAGTTGTAGGTGCACTGGGGAGGAGCAGTCTCGCCGAGCATGTTGGTCAAGAGGGTGGCGTGGCCACTCTCTTGCTGGGCCATGAAGGCAATGTAGGCGCGGTCCTCAGCAGTCAGACCAGCGTCGAGGAAATCCTCTGCGGAGAAGATGGCGAGACCATTGTTGAACAGGTCGAGTTCGATCCATTCCTGGTAAAGACCCAGGGTGATGGACTCGTAGTCGAAGTCGCTGTTCACCATGTAGCGGGGCTCACTGCCGTTGGTACCGAGACCACCAGCGGGCGTATAGGGAATAGGCATGGGGTTCTGGGGCTTGCCATTGGTGTTGTAGTAGGTAGCAGTGGGGTTTGGGGGCATGGGGGCGATGGCAGTGCCGATGGTAGTAGGCGCCTTAGCAGCTCCAGTGGTAGTGGGAGTGCCATCGAATGGGCCATGGCTGGTTGCGCCAGTGACATCTGAACTCCTTCGGGGAGGAGCTGAGCCAGGTGCGGTGGGGATGGCAGCAACCTGAGGGTCAGGACCGAAAACCGAAGCGGGTGTGGCAGCTGGCGTGAAGGTAACGGAGAAGCTGGCATCCGCGTTGGTGTAGCCTGGGACATCTTCAGTCGGCTTAGCAGCGCTGTAGCCGTCCTGGGGCGCAGGAGCGGCAGCAGCGAAAGCTGCGAGGACCGAAGTGGTGAAGAGGCTCTTGGTCAACATCTTGAAGTCGATTGTCGGGTCGAGGTGTTGTGCGGCTGGGACAATGGACGGCGTCTGTAATGGTTATATACGCGCATCGCGCATCAGTGACCGCATCGCGTCAACGCTACTTCCTACTGATTTCACATCGATGACCACAAGCGTCGCCGCCGAAATAGGTTTAACACCTATGATTTCATGACTGAACGGATGCGGTAGTGCAAGCCGCGAATATCGAAAAGTCGGCCACGACATGGGAATCTCGGGATTGGCATCGGGAAGACATTTCGGACGAATCAGAAGATGCGCTGCTGAATCTTGCCTGCTCTGTGCTCCTCAATGCCTGCTGGAAAAACTGGGCGGTGCGTGAACGCGTGCGTACAGGGGGCGTGTTTTCCACGATTTGCCGCGTGCAGACAACGTGACGACGTGATGACATGGTGGAGCGTTTAAGTTTTGAGCCGCTAGTGCTCCCGCCCCGCAAGAGATCAACAACGATAATTAACAAAACCGGGTTCCTTCCAAGGCTTCGGCGATGTCGCCAGTGCTCTTTGGGGGTAGCTTAACGCTTAAGCATACACCCGGTCTACGTTTCTTGCTGAGAAATCTCGACCCGCGTACATCCAGATACTCGCCCCCGCGGAGCAACCAACCCAGCAATTCAAATCGCACTGGCACGGGAGCCCCAGGCTCGGGTAAACATCAAAAGCTGCAGGTACAGAAGCAGGCCCATCTCCGCTTGGCCGCTTACCGATGCGGCCATCTGAGCGCGCTCCATGCATGCTGCAGCATGTGGATCGTAGATGTGGAAAAGCTTTGGCCGAAAAAATAACGTGCATCTACGATATGGACAAGGAAGACGGGGCATTACCGATGCAGCTTGCATGTCTACCCCTTACCTAAGCACATCGGACGATGACGTTGGATCTGCGCAACGCGCGCCGATGTTTGACGAACGGCGAACATCATGTGTGCCACGCGAGATGATTATTGGAGAGATGCGCGTAAACAACGCACAACGCACAGCGCACATGCAGTTTGTGGAGCGATAAACGTGCGAGCTGGGATGCAATAGTGGAACTGGTATTATTCGCTGATGATTGAATTATTTCGCGCGCGACATCGGACCCCAATTCTCCCTGGGCGCGAGCTGGTAGCGGACGTATTTGCCCCTGTCGTGATCCTTACCAAGCTTCTCGTCAAAGTTGACCTCGAACTTGGTGTTGAGGTAAGCTGGTAGATCTTTTGCGGAGGTCGTCGCCGAACCGTCGCCGCTGCTTTCTCCATTGCTTTGCGCTTCAGGCGCCGGATCGGCCGGTACTTGAGCAGGTGCTATGTCGGCAGTTGACGTTTTTGTGTACCCTGTTGCGTTGGACTTTGCAAGAATGGCGGCGCCTGGGCTTCCTGCCTTGGGCAGATTCTTCAGCGGCGCTCTTTGCCGCACCCATTCGAGCATAATGTGCCAAATGTCCTTCCACGATGCATCGGTCTTGATGGAGCCAGGTTTGCAATGGCTCATCGTCACCCTAAACCCCGCATGTCGTAGCGCACCACGCATGGCCGCCAACGGCGGCGCTGAACAGTGAACTATCTTCGCTACCGAACTTGGGATGATGAAAAATGGGTGGTGGTCTACCTCTGCAGGATCGGACTTCGGAATGAGGGGATCTAGGACCTGAGTCTTTCCCCCATTCGACTTGTCCAGCTTGGTGCCAAATGTGATCTCCTCCAATGCTGTATGTAGCATTCCTTCGATACGGTCCGTTGTCGCGTACGTCTGCTTGTCAACTTCGTTTAGCTGCGCTAGTACTCTTTCGATAAACCCGACATTATGCAGCGGCCCGCCGTACATTGGTCCTGACAGGTGGGTCTTGTGGCCGCAGTGCTCGCAGTGTTGGTCCGCGGAGGGCCCTTGTGCAAAGCCATGCTTGTACATTGGGTCGCCGTTCTTGTTCTTCAGCACTTTGTTGCGAGCAAGGAACTGGGTAGTCCATGCACCGCAGCCGCTTTCGCAATGGTAGACAAGCATCGTCTTGCCGGCGAGGAGCTTGACGTCGGTGGGCGCCTTGCGCACTCGTACAAATACTCGTATATAGTAGTCGATGGAGAGGGACAGTAGTGGCTCGATAGCCATGCCATATCGACCGGCCGAAGATGCGATGGCGTGTAGGACCAGGCGTAACCCGCCTTCGTGGCAGGGCTCGCCCTTGAATGGCAGTCCACCGTACTGCGAGTAGGTCTTCTCGAGGTAGCCGTGTGACGCAAAGATGGCGGAGTCGGTGCACGTTACACACAGTAATCCGTCGTCGTTGATGGCTTGTATGGCCGAGTCGATAAAGGGAGCGGCAGTGCCGTATGGGTCAAGGTCAATGACATCGTAGCCCTTCTTGTCGCAATAGCTGTACATGTAGGCTATGGCATTGCCAGTCTTCGCTGTCACCGTCTCCTCGAGCTTATTGTGCTTTACGTTGAGCTTTATGGAGTCGACAGCATTCTGTGACATGTCGTTTGCTGTAACGGCGGTTGCAAATGGGACCTCTTTCGCGAAACGTAGGGCACGGAGACCGGTCGCGGATAGGGCATCGAGGATCTTGAAGGATGGTCTCCAGGGCGTCTGTCCTCCATTCGCACCAGTAGCGTCGTCCTGATCATCTCCACCTTCTTCTTCTTCCTCGGCAGCACCATATTTATCCAATGTCTTCTGCTTCTTTGGGTGGACCGCACCTTCTTCACCATTAGCCTCTACAAGCTTCCTCTTTTTAGACAGACTTTTATCTGTGGTAGGAGCCTTAGTCTCACCATTCCCACGATTCGTAATATCTCCCGCCGCCCGTTCCGCTTGTATTCGCTGTCGCGTGCGTTCCCGCTTCTGTTTGAATTGCTCGTGCTTCTTCAGTTTCCGTTGTATTGAGTCCAGGCCGAACGTCTTGATCGCAAGTACAGTCAAATCGCGATTGAACTGCTGGATGGGATTGTAGAAGACTTGTTGCTTTGCATGTTCCTCCTTTGATAGCCTTGGGTCGGTGGACGTGGGGATGTCATGGGGGACGAGAATATGCGCGAGGCCCTCCTTGATGGTGGTGTATTCTTTGCCGTCGTGGCTAATATGTTGGTCGGCTTGCGGCGTCGCATCAATAGTCTGCACAGTTGCGTCGGTCATGGGGATGTCTGAGGAAGCCATGGTGAGGGGGGTGTGGAATGCGCGTGGGAAAGAGCTACTGGTTGCCCATGCTCTGCGGGGAAGGCGTGGAGGGACTCGGAAGGCGCGTGAGCAGCGTGTCCAGATTAGAATGGAGGCCAGATTGGAGGTGAGTGTGGAGGTCGATCTAAATCCGGCGATAGTTGTGGCTTGAGCAAAGAGTCACGGCGCATCCACGGTTCTGTCGCGTCGAGCTCCAAATTTTTGGCTTCGGAGTTAAGCTTAAATTTAGCGTCACCGCGCGACTTCCCCGCGTCGCCTGTCACGACTATCACTACTCAATGTATACAGCGAGTATACTAGATGTACATTGTCATGAAACTAATGAATCGGCGCACAGAATGGTGCTATCGATATACCAACACCAACATGCAGCAAACAACATCCAAGGCGTGCATAGTGGTTCCGCATAGACCAATGGGTGCGTGGCTGCCTGGACAGGGCTGAGACTCCTGCTCCGCCTCACCGGCCCCTTGAACGCCTCATCCACACCTAAGTATCGTCTTTCCTTCTTCATCTCAATCGCGATTTCTATCAAATTACTCTCTACGTATTTTCCCTTGGCATTTCTTCGCACGCTCGAGAACATACACCATGGGCAGACCTTCCGACCCCCCACCCAGCTACCGCGACGACCCAGACGCCGTCTCCCTCCACACCACCCCCGGTGACTACACCTACGACGATGCGCCCGAGATCTCCGGCCTCCCGCCTTCCTACACCGACAGCGAAGCGGGTACCAGCAATGTACTCGCATCCTCGATCCCCATCCACCACATCGCGCCCCCAACCTCATCAACGAACCACGCCAACCCCTCTTTCAAGAACGGAAACCCCGTCGTAAACACCACGATAAACGTCCAAGACCCGCTCTATGACAGCGACCCCGCCGCCCTCGAAAACTCCATCCGCCTCCTCGCCGAAGCCGCCCCAACACCCCTCATCTACATAATGGGCACGCACCGCGAAACGACCAAGAGGAATAACGAGACCAAGTCGCGCTGCATAACCGACTTCCGGCTCGTCATCAACCTGTCGAAATACATCCACGCAAACTACCTTCCCAATAACTTCGGCACCATGTCCCTCACGACGGCTGAGAACAGCGAGAAAACGCATCGCGGCACGATTCTCAAGTGTAGGGCACCGGGCTCAAAACAAGATATTGAGGTGGGCGGGACTCAGAAACCGGGCTTGACGGAGTGGTGCCACAGATACTGCGCCTCCCCACGCGCACTTCGCATCTTCCGTGTGCGACGCGACGTCACGGGTCTGGATGAAGCATACCTGCGCAGCCGCATCGAAGGCATAATCCGATCTACAAACTACCGCGGCAACATCTCCATAACCTTCCCCGTCGAAGACGCAAACGTCGATTTCTACACGAGCCACCGTGTGAATGCTTGGAGGCTGAAGACATGGGTGCGATGGGTCTTCTACTTGACCTTCCTGTGGATATTCAGCTGGCCGATCTTGTTCTTCGCAACGCGGCGCTGGAGCGTTGTTCGAGCTGAATGGCCGTTTTCGCGAACGAATAGTATGGGGAGGAAGGAGTATACGACTGTTAGTGAGGAGGAGTGGATGGGTGAATGGCATGTGGCGATTAGGAGACTGGTGTTGGAGAGATATGAAGGCGAGGCGAGTGAGGAGATGATGAGGGCAGTTATGCAGAGGAGTGAGGATCCGCCTGTGCCTGGGACGTTTAGGAGTGGGCATGTAGGTGTGGACAATGCGGTGGGTGTCCTCACGCAGGGCTTCCAGGTTGCGAGGGCTTTGAGCAACGGGGAGGGAGTGGGGAGGGTAGGACAGAGTGGGTGGGGCTATGATTATTGATGAGTGTGTTGGCTCAGATGGTAGGATGGCGTTTGGGTAATCTACAATATTCGGATCTTATTGCTGTTGGTGACATAGATACACGGAAATCCGTTGACTATTTCATATTATCATACAACTGCTACCACAGTGCTCTCATAGAACAGTCAGGTGTCTACACTCTTCGATTGGGGACTGTTCAGACTCTCCATGTTTCCATGGAATTGACCATGTGATACGATGGCTACAGCAAACCTATCCGATCTCTGAGAGTTTAAGAAGCGACTAACACGATCACTCTCGCGCCCATCTACCACATCGCAGAGCGTACGATGGCAACTCATCGCCAACCAGACCCATCTCTCAGTGACTCTGACATCACAGCAGCTCTCAACATACTCACAAGCCTGACGGAAGCCACATTGACGAGCGATTGGCCATGTTTCAATCACGCTCGCGCCACTTTCATATGGCATATGACAACCGCACAGTCCGACGAGGTCATTAGGAGAATCTCGGATCTCAGCAGATCCGAACGGCCTGGATACCCTACATTGGAGCAATTAAAGAATTTAATATCAGAGCAAGTGCTCAAGTCGATATCAAAGCAGGGGAACACTTCCACGACTGCGCATCAAGCACGCTACGAACAGCCTTCCGTAGAAACCGTTGACGACTCTCGATCGGACTTAACAGAACGGGGGTGTTCTTGAAATAAGAGGTAATTAGCACGTAGCAATGGCACCTGCTTGAACATCACGGGGATGTTAGCAGGGATTTTAGAATAGCGTTTGGGTTATGTTCAAACCCCTGATCGTTTCTCGTAGCGGCGTATCTCGCTAATCTAAATCGTTGATTTTCTGACATCACACCTAGAATGTCGATGTATGTAGTCAGTCTATGCCTCACGCGGTTCGTGTATGGGAAATTTTGCCTTTCAACGTGAACATAACAGTGGCATCCTGAGGTCGTTCACAGAGCCAACTGTCTACATTCTTCGATTGAGGCAACCTACATGTTTACGGTTTGTAGTTGATTCGATCTTGTGATCAGATGATTTTAGCAAACCTGAACGATCACACAGACTTAAAAGCGACTAATACGATTAGCATCCCCTTTTCGCTCGATCATATCGCGCAGCGCAAGATGACGACATTTTATGACCCAGAATCACCCCTCAAGGTTGCTCGCATCACAGCCTTCGTAGACACACTGCTCAGTCTAACGGAAGCCGTAAACATGAGTGATCTCTCATGCTTTGTTAATGCTCGCGACGGCTTCGTAGAGCAGCTAACTGACGGGCAGCTCGACCATATCATCAGTAGAATCCTACAGCTCGACCTTACGTTGAAGGGCAGATATGACTATTTGGATTGGTTAAGGGGGTATCTCGACTATGAGGAACACGTTGACTTCATCGAGTGTGAGTGACACCCCAGTAAGCCCAAGACTTTCGACTCCATGCTAATCTTGTTTATGTACTCTAGTGAGCACAGGGGAGCTTATGCACAAATTTGCTGACCATTGGGAGCTTATTGATGAGAAGCCTGGCAAGGATCAGATTTGGAGAAGGAACGTCAGGGTTGGTATACTTATAGGTATGCTCGGCGACTGCGTTGCATCCGGTATACTCGATTCGACGGATAGTAAGTCTCCTGCGGAAGATGACATGCGGAATGAACTGATGATTAGCAGCATATGAAGGACCTCAAAAAACTGTGATTGAGATGCATGCAGCGATAATCATGAACAGAATCAGGAACAAAGCGGTGGCAAACATAACAAAAGATTCATGGCGTCAGCTGATGGGCAGTCCTGCACTCCAGGAGCCGGGCAATACTTCATCCGAGCAGACACACACCCATGCGTCCGGGCAGGCTCATAGTTCTACATCTGAGCAGATGCGCGATTCGGTTTCGGAGCAAACGCACTCTTCTGGGGTTGTGCAGACGGACCATCAAGCAGGCTACGAATTTCAGCCCGCAGAACGTAATGAGGACGGTCCATCGAACTGAAGAGATCGGAGTCTTTCTTGACATACAAGGTATGTAGCACGTAGCAATGGCCACATGCTTGAACAGCGCACCCACAGTCTCGTTGTGACCATCTAAACATCAGCGTGTAGCCCTTGTATAATCGTCTTCGCCTCGTCCTGTAACCTCTTGACCAAACTCTCAGCATCCTCAACACTATGCACAAGCCCTACCGCAGCCCCGGCATACGTAGCCAATCTTCCTTCTGGACCCCACCCTGCATCACCCAACTTCTCAGCCTTTTCATGAAGCTTCTTCAGTTCCTCAAACGGAACACCTGCTTGGTGATCATGCCAGCTCTTATTCGTAATACCGCGCGGGCTATACTGCTCAGGCCAGCCCACTGTACCTCGAAGATGATTGTACAGCATAGTCTTGATAGTGCTCTGAGCACCATCCGTGGCGCGTACGACTTCGTTTTGATACCCTTTGCTGATCCGCGCTTCGGTAGACGCAAGGAAGCGCGTACCCATAGCCACACCGTGTGCCCCAAGAGCAAGTGCAGCAGCTACACCGCGACCGTCGGCGATGCCTCCAGCAGCTATCAGTGAAATACCGGAATCGCGGATGCCATCTGCGACTTCTGGGAAGAGCGTCATGATGCCCATGCCGTCTGTGGCTCTTCCGTGACCCCCTGCTTCTGCTCCTTGGATGACCAGCACATCTGGCGGATGGTCGCTTTTCGCGGCTTCTATGCTCTCCTTCAGGGTCCCGACCTGAATCCAGATATGCATATCAGGTGATACCTCCCGGAGGCGCGCCGTCCATTCATCCAACTCTTCCTGCCCATGTCGAGGCGCGAACAGCCACGCAGCGCAAGGATGGTGTTCTTTCACTGCCTTGGTTGCTGAAATGAGATCCCCATTCCAGAGCTGGAATCCAACACCCACCGGTAATCGCTTTCCAGCCAGATCTGCGTCTGGGAAAGTAGAGCCTGGTACGTCCTTCAGCAGTTTGCGCAATTTCTTCAGATCCGTAGCGGTATCTTCGGGTTTCGCGCTAGGCCCAATGAATCCTAGGCCACCTGCCTTGGACACTGCAAGAGCTAGGCGCGGACCAGACATGACGCGCATCGGCGCTCCGACGATGAAGGGTGATTTGATCCAAGAGAATACATTGCTGAGATGTTTACGCGCTGCACCGGAACTCATCGCGTTGCGTATTGTGTTCATCTAGACAACCTATTGTGACTTGAGACGAAGTATTGGAAGGTTCGTGGGTGCGTGACGAAGAGAGCCGATGACGTTGGTTCAGCACCAGCGCCCACCATCGTGGCATGCAGCTTTACATTACCTAGCCATGCTGGAAAACGATGGTACGTTTCCACGGAGAAGGCTCCTTCGTGGTGCTCGAGTTACGTCAGAGCACACGGAAAAGCACGAAAAGGACGCGCCCCAGACGCGGGCGCGTTCAGATGACTAATGAGGGGAAGGTGTCGGGCCGACTACTCATGCTAGGCGAACACACCTGCCCTCGAAGTCCCTACGACCTGCGTGGCGCTTTCGCACAGCAACCTCTATGACTGAAAGAGCCGTAGTAATGCCGAGTATCTGAATGTCTGTCACTTCTTGAGCAGCTATACTGAACGCGCTTTTCCTTCATCGGCGGAGTAAATCCACTCCGCTAAGTACCCACCGGATCTTCCGGTTTACTCGTCCGAGATCTGGCACCGACAGACATACTAGTCCTACTTATTAGGTTCAGCATAGATGAGAAGAAACCTTCCGCGGTGGTTTCTTGAGACATCCAGTGGAGACAAGTCGGGCGCTGTCGTTGCGTTGACATGTCAGAGATGTCAGATAGTCAGAAAGTACATAATCGCACCCTGGCTAGCCTGACATGGTAGCAACAATATCCTAACTCCGCACTACGTACCCCATGCGACTATCAGTTAGTACCACCGTATGGACCGTATTGCGTGCCTTGCAACGGTCCTGGCCATGTATCTAGATTCTACTCATGTTGAAACCGGACGGACGAACGGCACCGCTCTGTTGATTTATATATTCATCATTGGTAGGATAGATCTTACAATCCATCATCATCACCTTACGACAGCACATTGATCAACAGCAAAGCCCTCAACTCATCAACATGCCCATCAAAGTAGGACTCATCGGCCTCAGTTCCGTCACTGGCGAAATCTCCGCCAGTCCAGGAGACAGCTGGGCAGCCAGGTATATACACTACTTCCCAACTCCCAATCCCAATCCCAATCCCAACTAACCCACGCACGCAGTGCTCATCTGCCCTACCTATTGGCCTCACCTCACTATGAGATCACCGCCCTCTGCAACTCCAGGGTTTCATCCGCCCAAGCAGCTATCAAACGCTACAACCTCCCCTCCACAACCAAATCCTACGGCAGCCCCGAGGATCTCGCCCAGGACCCAGATGTCGACCTCGTCGTCTGCTCCGTCCGAGTAGACAGACACTACGCCCTGCTCATGCCAAGTATCAAAGCAGGAAAAGACGTCTTCGTCGAATGGCCCCTCGCGTCCAACCTGTCCCAAGCCCAGGAAATGCACGCCGCAGCCCAGAAAAGCGGATCCAAGACTATCGTCGGTCTGCAATCTCGCTCTAGCCCCTTCATCCGCAAGATGAAGCAACTCGTCGCGGACAAGACCATCGGCGAGATCCTCAGTTCCACGTTGACTTTCGAAATGGGATGGCCTGGTGACGTTGAACCCCCCGCCAACGACTTCATGACTAAGAAAGAAAGTGGCGGGAGTTTCCTCAGCATCATCGTTGGCCATACCGCAGATGCCGTATTCCACGCTCTGGGCGGCCTAGAAGAATGTTCCGCGCTATTGACAACACGCTGGCCCGAGACCAAGTTGCTCAAAGCAGATATGAGTTTCGACCGCATTGCCAAGCGCGAAACACCCGATCACGTCATGCTGCAAGGTATTCTCCTTAACAACTCCGCGCCCATGTCCATGGCCTTACGCCACGGGAAGACGTTCAAAGACACCCCCGGTCTCGTATGGCGCGTTTTCGGCACGAAAGGCGAGATTCGATTTACTTCTGCCACGATGCTGAATCTTGCTATGGGCGGAGAGAAGATCGAGGTGTATGATCATGGGACGGATGTTGTGGAGACGGTGGAGGTGGAGTATGACGAGGTGGTTAGGGATTTGACGCCGATGGCGAAGAATGTGGGGATGTTGTATGAGGGGTTTGTGACGGAGAAGAGTGTGGAGGAGGGGTTTGTGGGGTTCAAGGAGGCGGTGGAGTGGCATAAGGCTCTTGATCAGATGGAGAAGGGGAGTGAGGGGAGGAAGTGGGTTAAGATAATGGGTTGAGGGGCATAAGTCGGTGAGCCCAGATTTAGAGGATTGAGATAGGTAGAAACATGGCACATTCATTCAGAGTCCATGATCTTTCGTGTGAGCGGATAATGCGCATATACATTGACTTCAAGTTCTGTCTAGACTAAACCTCCCTCCCCACACTACCCTCCACATGGTATCCAAAAAAGCCCACATGTCAACCGCCATAGTCCATAAACAATCATAAAGTTATCAGCCAACCTCAAAGTCAGCCGCGCTAGCTAGCGCCATGCTCAAACAGCATTCATTTGCATGAAGGGTATCCAAACCTTGCTATCCAAAATCAGAAAAAGCAAAAAGCAAAAACGACCCCTCCCTCAGAAAGTTGGCCGCCAAGAATCATCAGAATCGTAAAACCACCAAACTTTCAATAAGCTTGATAAACTCCCTGCCGCATATGGTCAGGAACAATGTTCTTCTACTCTCGCAGCAAGCCGCCAATGCCGAGACCTACACCTTGATCGACGCGTCCGCGCTTCGGCGGACTTGTCTGAGTGCGGAGATCCGCTGTCGAGGGCATGCGGCCGCGCTTTAGCTCGCCGGCACGGGTTAGACCGGAGCCTTTCTTGACTTGGCCGAAGATTTTGCTTTGGACAAGATTCGTTGGCTGAGCTGATGGTGGGGCAGACATCATGCCTTTGGTGGGTGGTGCTCTTTGCAGAAGGTTGCGTGCCATTTGGCTGGCCTGGGATTCGGGGACTTCGTCTTCCTCGCGGTCGGTGAAGGCTTCTTCTTCGTCGACGCTGGAGGCGGTGATGGTGGAGTTGCTGCTTTGGCGACGGGTGTTGGATGGCTTGGCTTGGTAGTGCGCTGGTGGTGCAGATTGAGGAATGTTGGTTGGCACGAAAAGTGGCGGTGTGCGGGGTACCTGCGGGTAGGCAGCTCTGCGGTTTGGGGTTTGTGGCAGCGATGACATGGACTGCGCGCCGCGCTGGTGACTGAAGCGTGATCTGGGTGCGTGTTGCCTGATGGGGGTCGTGGGCGCAGTAGCGACCTCCTGACTCAGCATCTTGTCGGCTAGGAGAAGAGCTTCGAAGTTGTTCTGACTTCTGCTTTCCTCGGACAGAGCAGGCGGCACACGGTTGACGCGGTTTCTGGGAGTCGGCTGATGAGGTGTGCCGTAATTGGACCGCGGTGAAGATTGTTCAATCTGCTCCAGAAGAGGTGCGATGTGGTCGCGATTCTTCCGGATTCGCGTCTTCAGGCGGTCATTCTCATCCAGCAGGCTAGCAAGCTCGCCTTCGCGGTGCTCAGTGAGACGTTTTTGCTGCTCAAGCATGTCGCGAAGCTCCTCGTTCTCACTCTGCAACATCTGGTTCTGGCGACCCATCTCTGATAGCAAGACTGCATTGGCCGCATTGGCGGACTCTTGATAGGTCTGCTCTGGGGTGACCATGTTATTGCGGCGCTTCTCTTCCGCTTGCTGCAGAACGTCAAGCTCTCTCTGAGCCATGGCTAGCTCGACAGCCATGCGGCTGGCAGACTCCTGACTCTCCATTACAGCCATGTTGTATTGAAGCTTGTAGTGGGCTGCGGAGAGTCGCATGTCGCGTAATGCATTGGAGATGGTGTTGACCATGGTTCTCAGCTCCTCAGCAGAAGCACTGTTGACTTGGTCCTGCGGGTAGAGACCTGCACCCATGTCTGTCAAAGCAGACGGCTGATTGGGCAGTTTGCTGGTTGGTGGGGGAGACGTGAGCTGTGGAGTCGGGGGAGTAGGCGTCCTCATGACTGCACGCATGTTTGGGATCTGAGAAGAGGGTGGAGGGGTCATGGAAGAGGTAGTCCGGGGTGCGGGGGAGGTAAACTTGTGGTCTGGGGATGCAAGTTTTGACATTGCGAGCGCTGCCGACTCAGCGGGCGATGGCGAACAAAGCTTGGGTGGTGTTTCGGGTTGTGCGTTCTCAGTCGTAGGCATCAACGAGTCCTGGTACTGCGTTCCGTGGGACTCCATTCTGCCTCAGGCGCAATTGGCCCACGCAGTGCGACACACGTCAGGAAGATGTGGAGGCGGTGTTTGGTCGAGCAGAATTGCGCTTTGTCCAGTCCAACTGTGACACGCGGGGGGAGAGGTGTCAAAGAGCTGGGGGAGCTGGCGTGGTGGGCGACGCGGTAGAGGTGACGAATACGATACGGTGGGTGCAGGGGTGCGCGTCGATGCGCGTTTGCCAAAAAGAAGTCGCGGGGGTTATGCGACCGTGATAGCGTGCAAACGGCAGCGAACAGGTGTTTGCAGAAGACAGGGCGCTCGTAACGGGTGTGTTGGGTGTGTGGGTGACGATGTCGTCGGTGCGGAAGGCGCGTGGAGCGAGGTTGAGGAAGGACCCGCCGGTCGTCCCTGCTCAATACCAACCGGCGCTAGGCCCGACCTGTCAGCGCAACAGAAACATGGCTCTCCCTTTGGTTTCACGGGGCAACGGTCGCCTCCCGCTCGCTCAGACGCCCCTCTGCACCCGGCGCGGAGAATTGGTTCTCGAAAAGCAACCTGGCGACAAGTGGAGGACCCTTAATCTGGTTGGACGTGTGTTTCGCCTGTGCCGTCTTGCATGAACGACTTCCCAACCCTTAGGCGTTGCATCGTATAGCGCGCTGTCTGACAGCATCACCATGGACCAGTCCTCGTCCATTCCGCGCCCGTCTGGGATCCCACGGCCGGCACCGGCTTCGCGACTCCCTGTGCTCAGGCCGTCCAACAGCCATTCCCAGCTGCGCGCGCCCGCCTCGACGGAACAATTGCGCAAGAAGCCGTCGCTGTCGTCCATATCGCGCCCGACCACGTCGACGCTGCAGAAGAAGACGTCGAGAGCATCCCTTGCTTACTCCAGCAACCCCCTGACGGCCTCGAGCCCTGTGCCTGACAATACAGCCTCCAAACGCTCATCCATCGCGCCCTCGTCGAACCGCAGGGCGAGCGGCATTCCCAACTTCGGCTCTAGGCGGACCTCGACCGCCGCCTCAAGTACCAGCGATGCGCCCGTCTTCAAGCGGCCATTTGCCCGTCCACCGTCGCGTCAGACGAATGCATCGCGCTCATCCTCGATCGCTCCCGCCAAGGAAGATGATACACTGGGAAGCCTAGAGGGCTTTAGGTCAGCCTCGAGGGCATCCTCGCGGGCAAGCTCGAGAGCCGGATTCCGTGACAACGACCCCGAACCGGAACATGCGGACTCAGCTATCGACGATTTGTCCAGTCCCATCAGTCCTGTGAAGCCGGAGAAAAGGAAGGGCCGCCCATCGCTCTCAGAACGGACGGCAGAGACTCTGTCCAACCTGCCATCCTCGCCAGCACCCGGCAAGGGAAGACGTAGATCGAGCTTCTTCAATGCCGACAACAGCATGGCCCCTCCGGTGCGACCCGGATCCGCCATGTCGAACAGCAACGGCAGCAGGCCATCTACGAGTGATGGCGCCCCGCACCCGATACCAGCTACACCCAAGCGGTTTGGTGCTCCCTCCAACAGGCTGTCTATGACTGCACCTGGAAAGAGAAGCGTTAGTGCAAATGTTAGCACACCCGCTGCAACACCGAGTAGGCGTACTTCGATGCTACAGCCTATGTCGACTGTCAAGAAGCAACCATTGGCTCCGACACAAAACCTACAGAACACACCTAAACCGCGTCCGCTGACGAATAGCAAGAGTCTCACGGGCATGCGAACACCCCGATCTCGGCCGTCCCTGAACAACGTCTTCGGTCAGGCAATATCACCGCCCGGCACTGCCACATCCTCACCAGCCCGAGATACACCAGTCAAGAAAACACCTGATACCGTCCGAAAGGTTCCAAGCTCTTCAACTGCCCTTCGCGATCAAATTGCGAAAGCAAGAGCGGCGAAGAAAGCAGACGTCGAAGAAGCCCCAGCTGAGGCACCGCCGAAACCCGCCAGCTCGTCCAATGCCCTGAGAGAACAGATCGCAAAGGCCAGGGCAGCTGCAAAGCAGGCAAAGGCTGAGCCGGTGAGGAACAGCACTCCACCTACCGATGTCATCGTGCCCGACCCTGCCGAGATTGCGACCTTTGACTTTGGTCTCGATGACGATCCCTTCAACCAGCGCCCCAAGGGTGGCAAGTCTGTGCTGCGCAGACGGATCGATACCGCCCGATCAGATGGCCGCCTCAACATCGCTGCGATGGGACTGAAGGAGATTCCTGACGACGTACTTTCCATGTACATTTACGACCCCAACGATACCAAGGTGGCCTGGGGCGAGGTAGTAGACCTGTCTACTATCCTGGCTGCAGACAACGAGCTTGAGATTCTTCCCGACAGCATGTTCCCTGATGTATCAGTTGAAGACATGATTGATTCGGATGAGGCTGGACCTCAATTTGGAGGTGTACAGAGCATCGACTTCCACGGTAACATGCTGCGAGAGTTGCCCGTAGGCTTGAGACGACTTACGCAGCTCTCGAAGTTGAACCTTGTAAGTCACACTATCAGTAAAATCTACCAGATTCTGTAGCTAACATTGCCTAGTCACGGAACAAGTTGCCTATGGAGATGTTGGACGTAATCGCTCAAATCCCGACCTTGAGGGAATTGAAGCTAGCAGAAAACGATCTCAACGGAGATCTCTCATCGGCGATATGCGATCTCACAGCATTAGAGGTCCTCGAGCTGCAATCGAACAAGTTGACAAGCATACCGGCAGACATGCAGCGTTTGACGCAGTTGCGGACACTTAATGTGTCGGACAACCAGCTCCGATCCCTTCCTAGCGAAGTCTTTTCTGCAACCCTTGTCGAGCTTCAAGCGTCGAAGAACCGTCTGGAGGGTACGCTTCTCAGCCTGAGCTCAGTACCTCATCTACAGGAACTCAACGTCGCACAAAACTCTCTCACGTCTCTGTGCGATGGCGACGTGGTTGAATTGCCTGCTCTCAAGACACTCAATGTCTCCACGAATAGACTTACGTCGTTCCCTGAAGTATCGACCTGGATCAGTATGACGACGCTGCTAGTCGGCGAGAATAAACTCTCAACCTTACCAGAGGGTTTCGTGATGCTTCAACAACTACGTACTGCAGACTTCACGGGCAACGATATCACTCAGCTTGATGAGAAGATTGCCTTGATGGAACATCTAGAACATCTCACAGTCGCAGCTAACCCGTTGCGCGATCGTAAATTTCTTACCATGGGCACCGATGATATCAAGCGCGATCTGGCATCGCGACTACCAGCGGAGGTCTCAGCCGACGTGGATGACGAATTCGAGAATGGTGTCACAGAAGAGGCTCAGCCGAAGTGGCAACTTACACCCTCGGGCACACTAGACCTCGCGGACAAGAGCATGTCTGAACTAGAGTTGGATGAAGTCACCATGGAAGTCATGGTCAACGGACTGCGTCAATTGCATCTGCAGCGCAACAAGTTCGAGATCATACCGTCTATAGCGGCGCAGTTCGAACACTTGACATTACTCGATCTGTCTAGGAACAGCATTGAAGTACCTCTGTCAGCGCCCATCGAACTTCCTCAGCTACGCGATCTCCGTCTCGCCAGTAACAAGATCAACTCTCTCACGCATCTGACGACATACCTCACGGCGCCTCTCCTCGTGACGCTGGACGTATCGATCAATCGTCTCGCCGGTGCCCTTCCAACGCTCCATGTAGCCTTCCCCGCGCTCACCACCCTCCTCGCATCCGACAACAGGATCTCCGAGGTCTCGCCTGAAAGCTTGCACAACCTTAGGATTGTAAACCTGGGCAACAACGACATTGAGCGTCTAGAACCGCGAATTGGATTGCTGCAAGGCACCCTGACAGGCTTTGAAGTGGAAGGAAACAAGTTCAGGGTACCTAATCGACAGGTGCTGCAGAAGGGCACTGACGCTGTTCTTACCTGGCTCAGAGACAAGATTCCCAGGGAGAGTTGGACGAGTGCACAGAGCTCCAACACTGAGTTCTTCGATGCGGATGATGGTGGATTTTGATCCTTGATTCTTCATATTAGGGTGGTGGTTTGAAGGTTCTTGTTGTACCGGGTTGGGTCTAGAGTGCACTTGTGCGGTTTCACTTCTTTGGATACATTTTAGCGTTTTGTAATGTCTTCGTGTACATTGTGTGCTCACTACAGGAGAGTACTATAGGGATGTTTAGATTATTGTCTACAGTTTGTTTCAAATGGATGTAGCGATACTTCCAAAAACAACCGTTCCCAGTCAGTTGTATCAAAGTGATCAAATTTCTCATCATCGTTGAAGGAATGAAGCACCCAGTACAGCGATAAGAATGATGAGCATGCTCAGAGTAACCACACTCAGTCAACCAGGACACCACGGTAACTTTCGCGACAGAAGACTGTGTTCCAGTAGCGGGTCGTCATTGGTGTTGCAGCGCACGCCGACCCATCACGCTAGAGTCGGCGTCGGCAAAACGTGCCGCCGAAAACTCGGTTGGCCCACTAGCGCTAGGAAGGCTGTCGAAATTGGCGAGCGAACTTCGAGATTTCTTCCTCGACAGCCGTACGATAACTAACCCACAGGTCAGCCATCGAGGTACGTTTACCATCTTCGGAGTGCGCAATCGAACGAGCGCAATTAAACCAACTCGCCGTCGACACTGCGCGCTCCCACACACCTCCACGAGCGAACGACGAAGGCTGATTAGGGCAGACAATCCGACACAATGGCGATCAAGCACAACCAGCAGATTCAGAAGAACCATTTCCACAAGGACTGGTGAGTTCGCGATTGGGACACTGGGCGCGTTGATGACATTGGGCTAACATTCTCCAGGCAACGCTACGTCCGCTGCCACTTCGACCAGGTAATTCCCCTCTCACGTCGCTGAGAGTAGTGGCGCCTGTGTTCAGATTTCTGACAGTACGATAGCCTGGCAAGAAGAAGTCCAGACGCAATGCTCGCGTTGCCAAGGCTGCGAAGGTAGCCCCCAGGCCCGTCGACAAGCTCAGGCCCGTCGTCCGCTGCCCTACCATCAAGTACAACCGCCGTGTCCGCCCCGGCCGTGGTTTCTCTCTTGCTGAGCTGAAGGGTATGTTGCTCTACCCAATCGCGCAAAGCGCTCCTAACATATAGCAGCCGCCGGTATCCCCCGCAAGTTCGCCCGTACCATCGGTATCTCTGTCGACCCTCGCCGCCAGAACCTTTCCGAGGAGGGCCTCAAGGCCAACGTCGAGCGCCTCCAGGAGTACCGCAAGCGCCTCATCCTCTTCCCCCGCCGCAACGGCAAGACCAAGTCTGGTGACGCTTCCGCCGAGGACGTCAAGGCCGCCAAGAGCGCCGACAACCTCGTCCAGTCCACCGCCGCTGCTCTGCCCATCAAGAACGTCGTCCAACTCGAGGAGGGCCCCATTGGCAACTACGAGGCTACCGAGAACGCCTACCGCAAGCTCCGTGACGCCCGCTCCGAGGCCCGCCTCGTCGGTGTCCGTGAGAAGCGCGCGAAGGCTAAGGCCGAGGAGGCCGACTCCAAGAAGAAATAAGCTATTCGCTGAAGTAGCTGCTTGGTTCTTTGCTATGGCTTACGACAATACAAAAGTCAGGATTACGATTCGGCAATGGGTATTCCCAGCGTGGGCTTTCCCAGCATGGGCGGCGTCATGGTTAGGTCTGTCAAATAAATGACAGCATGTGAATGATACCTAGTTTTGCAAATGCAAGCCGTGCCTCCCATTCATCTCTTCGTCATTTCTTCTACAGTCTCTCCCAGCGACATCCACTCTTTGCCGTAGGGTACGATAGGATTGTTCGTGATGTGTCATTTGACCGAGCAGTATGAAATTGCCATTCACCTCGAATTCTAGTATTGATGATCACCTTGCGCAAACGGACGTCGCTAGCGCGGTTCTTGTTGCTATGAGCTCCCCCACCTCACACCGTATCTGTCACAACACCACAACACCACGCAAAACGTGTAAGGTACAAGCTACGAAGTCTTCAAGCACTCACTTGGTAAGTCTCCCTAACAGTTCCCAGTAATCCCGTAGCAAGCACGCTCCCGCAAAGGTAATCCCTGCGCGCTCAGCTCTCACATCGTATACATCTTAGTGTTGTATTGGCATCCACGTACACCGTGAAAAGCCGATGTATCCTCCTCAGATCGTTGAAATCTGAGAGATATTGATGCAAAGTCCTACAATTACTGACTCATTGTCCAGATCTCAACGTCCTTTTCGCTTTCACGCCTATCTCAGCATCACGGTAACTGTTAGTCTCTCTGACCTTTCCCCCTCGAAAAGATATCAGACTCAAATCCAAAATGGTGATCAAGGCCAAGAATCACCCCGCCGCGGCACAAGCAAACGAAGAACCGTGTGATCTCAGCGATCAATCAAGCACCAACACCAGCCCCATCATCTACACACCCCCAGACTCCGGCACCGAAACCGACGCCATGGCATCCTCAGCAATGAACAAGGGCGTCTCACCTTCTCTCCAAGCTCCCGCACAGCCAGACGATGGCAGTGGTTCCTTCACCATCACTACAACTCACGGTCCCAAGCCCGTCCTCCAAGACCCCAGTGCCGCCAACATTAGCAAGCGCGAGTATATCTACTTCCTCCCTTACCCTCTGCCGCCAAACACCGAGATCCCTTACTCCATCCACCTCCCGCAGAAGAACCCGCTGAACCTACCGTCTCACCAGTTCGAGCCTACATCTACTTTGGTACTGACAAGCCCTAACCACACCTTCGTCGATGTTCGTATCTACAAGTCGTTCTCCAAGGACGCCATCAATTCCAACAGCGCTGGTCCCGCGCCCCTCAAAGAGAGCACCAACGTAGGCAACTCCGCTCACCTAGACTGGGCTTTCACCGGCACTTCCACCAGCGTACCCATCACGCCTCCTCCCACCGGCCCACAGCACGGGAAATCTGCCAAGAAGCTCAAGGAAGAAACTTGGGTCAACGTCACACAATCTACTTGGACTCACTGGCTCGACTCACGCTTCCCTGTTGGCCACAAGAGCATCCCTGTTGATGAGGGCGACATGTATCCCATCGCTCCCGGATTGACGCTGGAGCATGGACATGGATACCATCCGGCACTTGGTGCGGTCAAGACCCACGAAGAGATGTGGAAGGATGTCGACGCCGTATCTACGAATGAGAAGGGCAGTATGCTATGTGTGGTTATGCGGTGCCAGGCTGATCACGCGGGTGTTAGAGGTGTGGTCGTGAGGTTGGGGCAGTACTGCCAGGGTATTCTCATGTGGGGTAACAAGGTTACCGTTGAGCGATGGGAGTGGGAGGACGGTGAGGGCAAGACTGCGAAGGAGAAGGTTGGTGGGAACGGCGCAAAGTCAGAGGTGGAGAAGTGGAATAGAACTGTGAGGGTAGGGGATGGGTTCTTGCCTTGTGGCGTTACCTTCAGGCCTGAGATCTTGAGTGTGGGTGCGGTTGTCAAGTTCCAGGACTTTGAGTGGATGGTGGAGGAGTGTTGGGAGTGGAAGTAGGTGGGTATGAGCGTAGGCAAGATATCTCGTGCATGAAGATTAGAAGGTCATGGAACCGAGTCGACGAAGTTAAGATGGACTTTGTATAATAGTATGCGATACGGATCGCGATGAGTAGGGATACCCACATGTCACTGACAGCAGTGACGACCCGAATCTTGTAAATTACACAAACGCTGTCCTGACCACTGAGCATACGCCAAACGGTGAACGTGCCGCTTGAGCTCAGACCTAAGAGCGTACGTCAACCGGCATTGCAGACTCTCCTGCAACGCAGAAACTATGATCAGCATCGACGATCGCAGAATTTCGGAACTCTCAATGCAGTACCCTTGTCTCGACTGATTGAAGCAATGCACATCATCATGCATCTCAGAAGTTCCTTCCCTCTCCTTGCATTGTGGCGGCCCCGCACCCTGGCCTCTCCAACCATGGACACAACCTGGTCCAACGTTCAGCAACCTCTAGCTCCTCAAAGAGATTTATTGAATGGTGATGATACTGTCATTCTGGGTGCAGGCGTCATCGGCCTTGCGACAGCCTATCAGCTCGCACTCGCTCACCGAGAGACTGCTAATGCGACGACCAGGTTACACGGCAGAATCATCGTCGTCGAACGAGCTGCGCATATCAGTCCTGCTGCCTCTGGTCAAGCGACAGGTGGACTTGGAGATTTCGGCTTCGCGAGCGGTGTCGCTGATTTGGGCGCGCTTTCCTACAGGCTGTTCCAGGAACTTGCTCTCGCGAATGGAGTGAAGGAGTTTGGCTTTAGCGAGTCTACAATCTATCGCATCATCCCCGAGGACTTCACGGGTACGCCTAAGCCACCTGATACTTGGGGTCCAAGTCCTCCCAGTGAACGGCCTGTGTCTGCGCTCCCTGACTGGATCAAACCCAGGAGCAACTGGTCAGTGCAGCGCATCGCTGGCCCCTCTCATGCATCGCATCTGTATGTTCGCGTCTCTATTATCACGATGACTTGGACTGACCGATAAGTGACCCCGGCCAGTTCTGCCAGTTTCTCTACGAAGAGTGCAAGAAGCTGGGCGTTGAGTTCGTGTTCAACGCGAATGCAACATCAATTCAGGCAGCACCAGGAGCGAGACATTTCACAAGCATCCAGATCGAGCAACAAGATGGTGACTCACTCAACATCCCCTGCAGAAGCCTAGTCATAGCAGCAGGCCCTTGGTCCCCACACGTCTTCTCAACACTCTTCCCTCACGCCTCTTCCCAACTACCAATGAACTCCACAGCGTCAGCCGGAAACCACTTCCGCATCCGCACACCTGACTGGAAGCCTGAGGACGACGAGAAGGGAAGTCAACAAGTCTTCTTCCAAAGTGAGGTTCCAGGCAGACAGGGTCTCGACATCACTAGTTTCCCGGGAGGTGAGTTGTACGTGGGTGGATGGGGAGCGGCACCGGAAGAACTTCCAGAGCTTGCGGAGGATGTGCGCGCACAGTCGGGTGAGATTGAGAGTATGAAGAAGATTGTGAAGGGGTATCTGAGGGTGCCGGAGGATGAAGACTTGAAGATCTTTGCGGAAGGAAGGTGCTACAGGCCGCTTGCGATGTTCAGACATCCAATTGTCACGAAGGTGGACTTGGAGTTGCTGGGTATGGATGATAGCTCCCAGGATATGCCGCGTCTTTCGACGCAAGAGGATGGTGTTCAGGATGATCGGTATAGCCCTGGTGGCTTGTTCCTGAACACCGCTCATTTCGATGATGGTGTGACATTGTCGCTTGGAAGTGGGAAGATTATGAGCGAGCTACTGATGGGTCTACCACCTTCGGTTGATGTGTCGGGACTTGGACTGAGCTGAGTTCGTTCTATGATCTTACTGATGGTGAGAGAATAGCCAATCTTTTTACAAAGAATTTGGTGACACAACTAATCAGACATGTGCTTTTGCGTCTCTACGCCAAGGAGTTAGTAAGCAAATGCTGGTAAGGTGAAGGCTGTACGGTAGCATGACAAGATTCTCGAACCCTGAAATGCTCTTCCCGTTACTATTGGCGAGGTGAGCGGCGGTCTACCGCTCCTTCCCAAAGGGTCCAGCGCCAAGGTTGCCTAATCGTCAACAAACGCTTGAAACCATATCGCCTGTCAGACGCGCTCTCACCTACCATCCACCACAGTCAAACTTGATACCCACATCTGCTGCAGAGAGCGACCGACGTTCCGGAAACCCCAAAGGACGCAATGAGCTCCAACACCCGAGCCGATGGTCTGCTCAAGACCTTGCAAAATATGAATGAAGTGGACCGCGGCCGCATCGTGGAGTATCTGCCGCCCGAGGAAGTGCGCGCTGCCTTCTTACTTGTCCTCCGCGAACAAGATGAAGCCTCAGGTATGTTCAAGATCACCGCCTTTGGTACAAATGGGGACCCAAGCTGACTGATGGTAGTTCCGCAATCTCAACCTCCCGTTCAGGCTATATCGACAACACCCCAGTTCATCCCCACAGACGATCCAACTACTGCTCCTACAAAGCGAAGGAGTTCTGCGGCGAGCTTCAATGACTCAAAGCGAGCAAGGACCGACGCAGCTGAAGAGCAAGAAACTGTCACTACTGCGGCTCACATGGAAGTGAAGGAAGAGCAGATGCCAGCAAACGCTGAGGTGGCGGGACAGCAAGAAAATGACAATTCTACCGCGCACATACTATTCAAGAAAGAGCACGAGATAATCGACCTCGGCAGTGACGATGAAGAGAAGGAGGAGCTTATGGCCAATTACCAGCGCACGATCGAGGATGAACAGGCACCGGCGAAATTACCTAGGAAGCGGAAGTCAATAGTCGATCGGAGGTCGAACGATGTTCCTAGACAGCGGAAGCCCCAAACGGTCCGGAACCCGGTAGATCTGCCAATATACCTGCGGTTTCGCAACGAGCAGGGTGAATATGTCTTGAAGACACTTGACGACCTTCCGGTCCTTGTCCGGGCCCAGCTGAAGCGACGTTACGAGTTCATGTGCTTGTCTTCTAAGTACAGAAGAGATTACTACGCAAGCTGCACCCTCAACCCAGCACGATACACAGACAACCCGGACAGACCTTGCTGCATCCGAACGGTCCTCATCGGTGCTATGACTCCTGCCGGTACAGTTAGGCAAAGCTTTAGCCAAGGAGGGGACTTCATGGACGCGGCAGATGACCGATGCGTCAAAGCCTACGAACCCTGTGCTCACTTCGCTAACCACAACGGCGAGTTTGTTATACGTATCGTACCTTTGCCGAGCACTTTCCGGGCGGGTAAGACATGGACAGACCTTGGGTATTGGGTGTTGTGAGAGAGAGGTGGAAAGTAGTGTAGGTTGTTGGTCGGTCGAAGCAGCGGTCAGAAGCTTCTTGATTCGTTGTCTCGACTATAAGTTGAGAGACCGCTACAGAGGAGTTCACAAGATATGTGTAGCTCTTTGTACATTAGGGATGGAGGCACAGCATCTAAGGATTAGTCCTGAGATGTCGAGCAACTAGGAAGAACCAGAATGATGAGAAACGTTAAGCGATGAAAATGCACTTACGCATATCCAGACCATCGTGAATGTAGCCCGCGACTTGACTCCTTGATAGCCGCCGCCGACTCTGGTGTTTCGTTGGAGTAATCAGCACTAACAACGCACGCTAAGAGCGCATTGGTGCATCTGGTACATCTACAATTACCCTCAACGTTGTCCCACTCCAGCCAACACCGTATCTTCCTCGACCGCGGTGAGTCGTATCGATCACACTGCTTGAGTAGCGGATAGAGAAGAAGCAGCAATTGTAAATGCAGCCTGCTATTTTGATCAGTCAAAGCAGCGACTAGGCGCCAATGAACCCCGTCGTGACGCAAGAATCAAGGGTACGATCAGGACCTCGGGGAAATGAATTGTAGGGTGATGGGAACACACTTACAGATATCTGGTATATGGTGAGCGTAGACTGAGTACTGACTCCATGAACGCCGATGCTATGCAATGTGGATAAGCCCCGACTAGGGGTTGATCGACTCCAGGTATAATTATAGTAAAAGTGTCGATGTCAACATAAGAGCGATGAACGCGTGTCTTTCAAACAGCATCCACAGACACCCATCCACCAGTCCAGATGCCATCTGTTTTGCATCCAGGACAACTCGCATGATCGCATCCGGTTGGCTTCGTGAAGTCGTACTCTTCCCATGTAATCTCATCTGCCTTTGCATCATCCGCCATAAGTGTATCCTCTTCCTTCTTGACTTCGGCCTCCGCGATGGGCATCGCAGCAGCAACCGGTGCTTCAATACTCCTCTCGGACATATCCTCCGTCTTCACGACCACCACCTCAGCCTTATCCTCGACACCATCTTTCCCACCAACCGCAACCCCAACTTTCTTAAACCTGCCACCCGCCGCAGCATTACCACCACCCCCAATCTTAGTAAATCGACTTCCAACCCCCGGCTTCTTATTCGCATTCTCCACATCTATACTCCGCATCTCTAACCCTTGTTTCGGTTTGTTGCTCTCGGTGTCGTTGGACGCGGTGAGCTTCTTCATGTCGGCGAGACGTTGGCGGTGGTTGTGGTCGTAGGAGCGGAGGTGGTTTTCGTAGTCGAGTTGTCGCGGGTAGCCTTTATCGCAGATTGTGCAGTTGAAGAGGCGGACGGCCGCTGGAAGGGGGTTGTTTCGCTGAGAGGGGTGTTAGTGATGCGTGGGTGAGAGTAGGGTTGGGGAGGGCGTACTGGTGGCATGGTCGCGTCTATGTGTGGTGTGTCGCGATGGGGATATGTGGGCGAGGTGATATATCACCAGTGATAGAATCTCCGTGAGCGATTCGTGGGATCGTGAGGTACCGGGGTCGTTCAGTCGTGGCGTCGCGTAGTCGCGTGTGGTGATAGAACAATTGGTGTTGCGGCTCAACAGCACGCGCCTCGGCTCAAGCATGCAGCGCCCCACTTATATCTTCACCGAATCAACGTCATTCCATGTCTCAGCAACGTAGCATTTCCCTTACCTCGCAACACCACGACACAGACCGCAAGATGGAGAAGAGCCCGGGTCTGCCACCGGTAGAGGATGAAGAGATGGGCGTTATGGGCCTTACCGAAGTCGACCCTTCGCCCGTCGACACACCAGAAGAGTTGAAAGTGAATCAATATTTCCCGGTTCCGGATGAGGAACGGCCTGAGAAGGAGACGGAGGAGATGAGAGGGATAAGGAGGATGAACACTTTGGGATTGCGGTTAGGTGACCATGGACCTGCTTGGTGGCGTATGTCTTCCTACAGCCCTCATCCAAGAAGCTACAATGCTGACACCACTCCCCAGTCCTCCGCATACAAAAGTACTCCTCCTACACCTTCACAGCCTTCGCCGCCCTCCACATAACAAACGTCTCCATAATACCGCTCGCCACCCGCTCCGTCCTCGAATCAAACCGCTACCTCCTGCTCACACGACCATACTACCAATCCGCGCTCACGGAACCCCTCCTCGTTGGCCTCCCCCTCGTCGCACACGTTACCTCTGGCATCGCATTACGACTATGGAGAAGGCGACAAGCGCTGAAAAGATACGGCGCCGAGACACGAACGGATAAGCGCACGATTCCTTGGCCAGCACTGAGTGGCACGAGTGCGTTGGGTTATGCTTTGGTTCCTTTTGCTAGCTTCCATATTTGGACTACGAGGATTCTCCCGTTATACGCACATGGCGACTCGTCGTTGATCAACTTGCAATATATCTCCCATGGCTTCGCACTACACCCCGCTGTTTCCTTCACCGGGTTCACAGCACTGGTAGGAGTCGGGGTGTGGCATTTCGTCTGGGGCGCTGCAAAATGGCTAGGCTTTGCACCCAGTCAGGTCAAGCACACGGAAGAGAACAGAGCGTTGATCCGGAAGAGGAGATGGTACACTATCAACGGCATTAGCGCGGCTCTGACAGCACTATGGCTAGCGGGCGGTCTGGGTGTTGTTGGACGAGACGGCAAGATGGTGGGCTGGGTAGGCAAAGAGTATGACGAGCTGTACAAGTACCTTCCGATCGTTGGACGATGGGTAGGACAATAAGAGGAATGTGTGGTGCGAGTTTTGCATTGTAGTATACCCTTGATAGCGCATCGACAAACGTCTACACTTTCTCGCCAGTACATTCGCTCACACTTGCTCAGTAATCGATGTAAATCCTTCCTTCCAGCGGTCGCAGCACTTGTCCCGTCGCCTTCCCATACGAACTTACAAGCAGCTTCAACCCCTCAACATCACATTCCATCCCTCGTTCCTCGGTCGTAAAATTCAACACAACAAGCGCCATCTTCCCCTCACACCTCTTCCGGTAAATAAACAGATCCCTCCCCTCCGGATCGACCAGCTCAAACGAGCCATACACGAAAACATTCTTATGCTCTTTCCTCAGCCTGAGCACGTGCTTATAGAACGAAAGCACACTCTCCTCATCCTTCTCCTGCGCCGCCGCATTGATACTACCATAATCATCATGCACCCTCATCCACGGCTTCCCCGTCGAAAACCCACTGTTGGTACTGTCATCCCATTGAAAAGGCAACCGCGCATGATCCCTAGCCATAAGCTGTAATCCCCTCTTTATGCGCTCTTTACGCGTAGGATCCGTGCCGTTCTCCGCCAGCCTCACGGCTTCGGCCCAGTAGTTCTGGCTTTCGACGTCTTTGTATTCACTTTCTATGTCCCATGATGGCGGCGCGTTGATCATACCGATTTCCTGGCCTTGATACAAGAACAAACTGCCCGATTGACCGATTAGCCACAAAGCGAGTAGTTTGCCGCTGGCGACTCGCCATTCGGGTGCGTCGTTAGCGAAACGTGATATGCTGCGGCCATTGTCGTGGTTTTCGTTGAACACGGTTGTCCATGCGTCTGTGCCTTTGATGAAGCATTGCCACTTTTCTACTATGCGTTTCATTTCTGGTAGTGTCCAGCTAGCGTAGTCATACTTATTGTCAGAGCCTGGTGGGCCTTGGCCGAGGTGCGTGATGTCGAATTGGAAAACCATGTCTAGCTCCTTTTGTGCGGCGCTGATGTAGGGGAGAACAGAGGAGGGGTTGGGACATAAGGAGAGTTCGCCGACTGTTACGACGGGTTGGTCGTCGTAGGTGCGGTAGTGGGAGAGGACGGTACGATTCATTTCCTTGATGAACTCGTGGATGCGGGGCCCGTTACACCACATTTGGGCGGCGGGTTGAATGGCACTGGTTGGATCGGTGATAGGTGCATCGGTGAAGGGGAGGACTTTGGAGTATTTGTTTACGGTGTCTACGCGGAAGCCGTCGATACCTTTGTTGAGCCAGAAGCGCATTGCTGAGTCGTAAATCGCTTGCCGGCAGTCTTCGTTCTCCCAATTTAGGTCTGGTTGGGAATTGTCGTAGAGGTGGAGGTAGTACTCTTCTGTGTGTTCATCCCAAGTCCAGGTTCCACCAGCGAAATATGAGCGGTAGTTTGTGGGCGGCATGCGGTTGCCCTGCTCGTCATAACGTGCTGGCTGCCAAAAGTACCAGTCTCTTTTCGGATTATCTCTGGAACTCCGGCTTTCCTGGAACCAATGGTGCTGATCACTTGTATGGTTTACAACTAGGTCGAGGATGATTTTCATATCGTTATCGTGGCAGGCTTTGATGAGTTCCTCCACATCCTTGACAGTGCCGTACGGTGCATATACACCTTCGTAGTCGGAAACATCGTAGCCCTGAAATATTGAGACGCGAGGTCAGCGACGGTCTATATATCTCATACATCGTGTTCTTACCATATCAATCTGTGGTGAGTCGAACATGGGCGATAGCCAAACCACATCCACTCCTAGGGACGCGATGTAGCTCATCTTGTCAAGTATACCCGGGATATCTCCCCAGCCATCGCCATCACTGTCCTTGAAAGATGCCGGGTAGATTTGATAGAATGTTGCTTCCTTCCACCACACGCGTTTGTGGTAAGAGAGGTCCCTATGTGGTGACATGATAGTTGACGGACAAATTATGTGTACTGAGCTTCGGATATCTGCGACTGTAAGACTTGGTGGATGTAGGCTATTCGTAAGCAGATATGATCCAGGGATCGATGAGAAGTTACTGGTGGAAGCTGGGCAGTAGCAAGATGATGACCGCTTGGTGTACGGAATGGGAGATGAAGGAGAGAAGTCGTTGCAGACTCCAGAAAACTACACGTTGGTCTGCACTCCATCCCAATGATCATCATCATGCAGTCCATTGTGTGGTTGATTCTCATTCGTCGGTTTGGTGACTGCTTGTAAACGGTTGGCACCATGGTGCGAGTCGTGTTAGCCCCGCAATGTGGCGTCCGTGTTCCTTCCGTGCTGCCTCCGCATCGCCTCCGCCTTGGCTCCGTGAAAATCAATTGGTTCCCCGAACCACCATAGGTCATCCGCGTTGCTTCCGATCACTCGACAACAGAAGAATTCGTAGTTACGAGAAACTTGGCGTTTTCTGATGCCGTTGGAGTAGTTTTGGGCGTAGTATGAGCGATTTCCTTACCGAAGCTGGGGCACCATGGGGAGGTCCGAGGTGCTGGGTCCTCGCTAACCCGCATCAAAGGCAACCCTGTTCTGACCATGATCATCTGTGCTCGGAGATGGTTATAAGCCTGTCACGCCTCCTCAATAATATGGCATCGATTCCAATCTCTTTCACCCGAGCTGCTACTCATTGCGACAATGACAGACAAGGACTTTGAGCAACCTACGGCGACACAGCTAGCAGCGCCGAATGAGGAGGCGCAACATGCAGCTGACGACGAGAAATCTATGAGCCTCGTTCAGGCGATCAAACTTTACCCAAAAGCCGTGGGTTGGTCAGTCGTTCTGTCGAGTGCTCTGATCATGGAAGGCTACGATCTCGCATTGCTGGGGAGTTTGTACGGCAGCCCTCAGTTCAATCGCAAGTACGGAGTTCTCAACGCTGCTACTGGCAAGTACAGTGTTCAAGCCAGTTGGCAAAGCGCACTGTGAGTATCGATGGAACGTAACCCGAAGTTTAATTGTGGCTGATAGCGTCAGATCTAATGGCGCACGAGCTGGCGAGGTCATCGGTCTTGTCATCAACGGCTTCGTTAGCGAGCGGTATGGGTATCGGAAGACCATGATAGGTGCCCTGATATCGATGACTGCTTTCATCTTTATCCTGTTCTTTGCGCCCAATGTTCAGACCCTCGTCATCGGCGAAGTCTTCTGTGGAATCCCGTGGGGCATGTTTCAGACCCTCACAACGCAGTATGCATCGGAAGTTGCACCTGTACGTCTGAGACCGATTCTGACCACGTTCGTCAACATGTAAGCATTTGCATTCACCTTCTCCGAGACCGAATGCTAATGACCTTCCAGGTGCTGGGTGATGGGGCAGTTTATAGCTGCAGGCGTAAACCGCGGCTGCGTCCAACGTTCCGACCAATGGGCGTATCGCATCCCTTTTGCTGTGCAGTGGGTCTGGCCCCTACCGATCATGGTTGGTGTCTTTCTTGCACCTGAAAGTCCGTGGTGGCATGTTCGTAGAGGCGACAAAGTAGGCGCTAAAGCTGCATTGCTCCGCTTGACCTCGCCGGAAAAGGACCCGAACTTCAACGCCGACGAGACGATCGCCATGATTGAGCATACCAACGAAATGGAAAAGAACATGTCAGAAGGCACCCGATGGACGGATCTGTTCAAGGGAACAGATCTTCGACGAACTGAGATCGTATGCTTCACCTGGATTGCTCAGACAATTTGCGGAACTAACATCATGGGCTACTTGTCAGTATTAGACGTGAAGCCAGCAGGGACTCTGGGCTAACATCAAAGCAGCGCATACTTCATGCAGAAAGCAGGCCTCCCCACCGTACAATCGTTCAACATGTCGATGATCTCACTCGCTCTTGGCCTGGTCGGTACTGCTGGCTCGTGGTACCTCATGCAGAAGTTCGGTCGACGAACGATCCATTTCTCCGGCGGCTGCACACTCTTCATCATCCTGATAATCGTCGGATCATGCTCTTTTGCCGGTACTCAAGCCTCGAACTGGGCTATTGGCGCGGTGTTGATTCTCTTCGTCTTCGTATACGACTTCACGATCGGTCCCGTCACCTACTCAATCGTGTCGGAGATGTCATCCACTAGATTGAAGGCGAAGACCATAGTACTCGCGCGAGCGCTGTACAATATCTCGAATATTGTGGTCAACGTATTGACGAACTACCAGCTTGGTGATGCCAACTGGGCCTGGGGAGCGAAAACGGCGTTCTTCTGGGCAGGTACCTGCGGATGTGTTGTGGTGTGGGTGTACTTCAGGCTCCCAGAGCCGAAGGGCCGGACGTATGGAGAGCTCGATATGTTATTCGAGCAGAGGGTCAGCGCAAGGAAGTTTGCTAGCACGCAGGTCGACCCGTACGGGCATGGGCGTGTCGCGGATGAGAAGGCTGCCGTGGGCTCGGAATGGAAGGAGTGAGAGAAGCCATAATTGCGGCGTCGATGTAATAGTTTTACGCGTCTGAAACGCTGATGAGCTATGTTCGCAAATAGTTGTTCGTGTTGGCGATATCCTGCCTCTTCAGTGACGCGCATCTGTTTAGAGATTAGTGTGTTGACATGACGTAAGCAGCCTCGGCATTACGCGACGCGTCTGACCAGCGGGCGGGCTACCTTGGGCTGCGGCCACTCCACACCACGCCTCCTCACATCTCTAATCAACATCATGAACCCCACGTAGACACTCAAGCTTGATGCAGAACACCGTGTCTAGGGCAGTCCACCGGAAACAAGTTGCAAAGGCATGTGACCCGTGTCGCCGCCGCAAAACCAAGTGCAATGGCGCGCAACCTTGCGCAGGATGTTTATCCGCAAAACTAGCTTGCACCTTCAACGCACCACGGGGTCAAGGAGGTCGCACAGGTTCCAGGGCTAATGTACTCAACGAACTGAGAGCGATACCCCATGACGATGCCGACATCTTCGACCCACAGGATGCTGCCCCGACCGCGGTCATTACCACCGCTGTGGAATTGACAAGGGAAGTCTTCAGAACGTTGGTCGACGTCTACGAGGAGCGCATATACAGGATAGTAGCTCTCATACCAGCCGAAAGACTGCGACAAGAGTTCATGCAAATGCAGACTTCGCCGACATCTCGACAGCTCATATATGCCTTTTGCGCATACATGGCAAACTTTGCAGAACTCTCTAATAATGCCAATTGCGGATCTACACAATCTTCACAGTTGAATTCAGAAAGCTCCTACTTAGATCATATCTTGCTCTCGCTGCAGCGAGATAGGATTACGCAGCTTGACCATCGATCAGTTTACACCTCCTTCTTTCTGTATGGAGCTTACGCCGGCCGAGGCGACTATCGTCAAGCATGGTTCTATTTGAGAGAAGCAACAACCTTGTTTATGATGCTTAAAGACGAGGACAGGGATTGGTTCGACACGAAGACAAGGACACGGCTGTTTTGGATTCTGGTAGTGTCAGAAAGGTACGCTAAACACTCCCCGTCTTTCTCACGTCTGTTCTGCCACTTTGACACATCGTGGTTCATCATATGAACTTCTGGCTTCATGATATCATTTGTCCCTTTCTCGTCTATCCAATCCCACCTGCGAGCGAAGACAGCGACGATTCGCAGTACCCATGGGCATCGTAATGACCTTAGTGCTTACTAGTTGTTAGAGCGCATGGCGTTCGTAGGAATCGGCCCATCACACTATCTGTCACTTCCTCAAGCTATCCGCTCGATGGCCATGATGATCTCGGCTTGCTCCACCTCACATCAGTCTTCCGACCCCTCGATGAAGTCTTTTTCGCAGTGTGGAACGGTGCTGCGCAAACCTGTAGTAAAGAGTGGTTGCTCCAGCTCGAGAACGATGTTCGCACCGCGCTGCCCACTGATCTCGAACTTTCGAACGAAGAGATTGCAAATGTTCACATATCGCAATTCTGGCTACAGATCAAACTGTGGGAGCTGTTTCCCCGCTTCGGGTTTCTCTCTACGGAGTCTGTTTACGATTGCTTAACATTCAGATATCCCATCCTGGTGGGCAAAGACCTGACCATCCTCTCAATGAAGCTACCTGTTCAGAGTCTGCAGATACATGGCGTCGGCATGGTACGTCACTCGGCTGCACGCTTGTCTCATTGCTAACAACATTAGACGGAGAAGGTATTCGACATAGCCTGCGCTTTAGCGGACGTTCTTCATTTCGTGCCTCGGTCTACATCACATGCCGAACTCAGCCCCCCAGATTACTTGACCCAGTTGATGCTGTTGATAGCAAAGCTACCGGGTGGCTCGTCTAAGTTCATACCCTTGCTGCTAGCGAAAGTCAATGAACTACTTCCGGATCTGCTGGAGCACGTATGCGAAGCAATACAAATGCCAATCCCCACCAATCACAACCCTATGAGTCCAGACACACGATTTGTGTATGAAGAGGAGGTTGGTAGAGGCCTTCACGCAGACTTGAGGAGGACATTTTAGCGGGAAGGAAGAAAGATGCATTCGAAAACTGCAATCGGGACAAGCCAGACTGGGTCTCACGAACATATCCAACCATAGGATATCGGACACGACCCCGAAGTACTATCCTATCCACCAATCTATATAAAGAGTACCGACCGGTCTGGACTTCCCAGCGACCAGCGCCAGGACAGCCCGCCGTCGACAACACTCAAACCCAAACCCCAAGCAAAAAGAAACAAGAAACCCTGACCACCCCAACGACCAGCGTCAAGATAGCCCACCGCCAACCACAACCCCACCAGCATGGCGACCAGCGCTCATGCGAACCTCGGCCTCAGTGCCCGCCGGCGAGAGATCGCGCCCTCGATGTCGCCATCGATCACCGTCTCCAGCCCACCACCAGGGCCGCACACGAAGATGAGCTCGCTGCTCAGGCGATTGTATCTTGTGTCCCTCTTGGACACCACTGTGGCCTCTGGCTGCTTGCACATCCAGGGAGGTCGCTCGCCAGGGTGATCCCTCATGTATGCGAAGGCCCGCTCCAGTTTCGTCGTCTGACTCTCATGAGTGAACCAGCGGACAAGCGGAACGGCAACGGCGAGGAAAACGGCGAAGAAGGACCAGAAGAGCGCTGTGCGGAGGTATTGCCAAACGAGATCGATCTCGTATGCCTTTCGGCGGCGGAAGGTTTCGTGCCAGTCTGTGAAGCCCGACCCAGGCACGTCTGGGTCGAAGCGGTATCGGTCGAAGAAGAGGTCGAGGATGCGGCCGAAGGTGTTTTCCCAAAATGGGTCGTTTAGGCCCGCCAGCAGGCCAAACGACACCATCATGTAGGTGTTGTGGGCTTGTCGAAAGGAGATCGACAGGGAGAGTCGGCGGATGAGGACGTGGCCTAGGGCCCAAGAGAAGAGGGTGCCGATGGCAATGCGTAGCTCATTTGAGCTCGCGGCGAAGACGGTGATGAGCACCAGGCTCAGGAAGATGCGCAGCTTGTTCTGCGGGGACAGCATTGTTGCTGTTGTGGTGGTGGTGATGATGATGGTGATGGTGGGAAGAGGGAACTTGGATATGTCTTGAAAATGAGCAGGTGTGGTATTTGCTGAAGAGCAAGAGGCGGAGGCGGATGAGCTATTTATATAGTACTGGCTTCTGGGCGAAAGTGAGACGGTTGACAAGAGCTACTATTGTTACAATAGGTACGTATCCGCCTTCACCTCTACTTTCTACAATACCGACTGAACAATAGCGGACTCATGAAAATCTCGCCTTCACCCCGAAACGCCAAAAAAGATCACAATAACAAGAAGGTGACAAAAGACAGAGGTCTCCATGTACCTCGCCTTCACCTTCACCCCAGCGTCATGTAGGCCCCAGGAACACACATGTACGCAGCTCACATCAAGACGCGCACCCACGTATACCTCAAACCTCATCACCAGCTACCGCACCGTCGCTCAAACCTCAGCGTATGCCCCAACTCCTCCCCTAATAATCACTATACCTCCTCTTCGACAGCGCACTCACCCTCGACACCCGCCTACTCGCCACATCAAGCCCCTCCCCCTCAACAAACAACCGATTATGCACTATCCAGTCCTCAAACTCCTGCTCCCTCGTCTCTTCATCCGGGTCAATCCAATCTCCCATCTCACTTCCTTCCATAGTAGTATTAGTCGTATCGCTCATCCTGTTCACGACGCCATCGCGTGAGTGTGAGACCGAGGAACTGGATTGCTTGCTGCGCCAGTGGTGCGGGAGGGGGCTTCTTCCTCGCCCGTCGTCGTTGGCGGCGTCGATGTCGCTGGGGTGGAGACGCCGGATTTGAGACTTTTTGTACTCGTGCGCTGTCTCTGCGAGGGCTTTTGCACTGACACCGGTGTTTTTGTTGTTACTGTTGTTGGTCTTCCAGTTCCGTGGCAGCGTGTACGAGAACGCTGAGCGTATGCCGCTTGGCTTGCGGCGGAGGGAGCCGCCTACGCGACTGAGCCAGGTTTTGGGGCTGGCGTCTTTGGAGTCTGAGGCTGCATCGGCGGGTGGGGGTGTGGCGAAGGGGGATTTACGGGGCAGCTCTTCGCCGCTGGGATATTGCATTAGGTGGCAGGAGTGGTCGATTAGTGCGGGCTCTACGCCGTTGGGGAGCTGCTCGTAGGTGGACATGCCGATGCTTACACCGCGTTTGCGGCGGAGGGAGAAGAATCGTGTGGGTCCTGTGAAGGGGAGGTGCTGGCTTGGGGTGGGTGTCGTGGGCTCGATATGTTGCTCAGCGGTATCGGATTGGGACTGCTCGTTCCGTTGTGCGGTCTGGCGAACTGCCTTCTTCTTGTCTTTGCGTTCTTGGTGGCGCTTTCGAATCTATTGTTTTGTTAGTAAGTGGCCTTGTTGGACAAAGATGCGAGGGTGGATCTTGACAGTAGACGTGACTGGGATGTGATAGATGCCCTTCAATATTGAATAGCCAGAGACTTTACTTACCGTACCGATCAAACCCATCTTGGGCATCCTGGGCAAACGTCTCACGAAGTCCTTGCCGTTGGAGATCAAGGATGAGGTTGCAAAGGAGAGCAGCGGACTTTCATGAGTACAGCTGTCAAGTGCAACGTTAACATGTCCACCGACGGCTTGTGAAGTTTGGTTCCGTGGGTGGGGACGCCGTCAACCAGAGGATATGGTTGATCGAGGGTCCATGGACATGTCATGGTGGCCACCTCAACACATCATGAGCACGGTAGAGATGTATTCTTGACGTTTCAATAACTTTTACTATGGGAGCATGCTTTGATGGTGATCGATTGATTATTCGCAAAGTCCACACATCAAAGCATCTTAACGCATTTTTCGCCCATGGAGTACTTCACAATTCATCAAACTCGAATGCATTCTCCCTGTCAGCTGTGCACTTTTTATTCCATGCGTCTATTATTTCGCCGTTTTATCTATATACCGCCCAAGCGACGAAGCAATTCCACTGTCATTCTCTGACAGTCAGGAACAGACGCAAGAGCTAGGACGGACACCGGGTGAAAATGGAACATGCACACTACTAGCCAACCAGGAAAAACAGGAAAGCGTATGCGACTTGTTCAAGTGGCCTAGGCTTCTTGAAGTGATTGTTCGTCGAGGTCGCGTACGACTTCAAGATCGATTTTCGCAGCCTCAGCAATGCGGAGAAGAGCCGCCATTTGCATCTGCAAAGTACCCTGTGCCCACCCATGCTGATCCTCGATCCGATCATAACAAGACTTTTTCCTCTCCCTGAGTTCTCTCGCTGCGTCCCTGTGAAAGGCGAGAAGCTTGTCGAGGAAAGCACATTCCCTTAGTTGAAGAGCATCGTATGGTGACCAATCCACTACGTCCTGTGACTTGTCTTGCAGAGCTGCCCTCTGATCCAACGCATCTTCATGAGCCTTGATATGGGTAAGCAGCATATCCAGAACTCCCTGCTGAGCTTTGAATCCGATGGATGTTCGGGCGAGTTCCACTTTCTTCGTTCCAGTATTGAAGTCGATCTCTCTCTCGCAGAACCGCATGGCGTCTTCGATGATTTTTGCGAGCTTGATTTCGTCTTCTGCCGTGAGATCTGTTGCTGCTTCGCTCGAACTTCCCTAAGTTTAACGTCAGTTCGAGGGTCGTAGAGAAACTCAAGATAGTAGCACTCACCAGTGATAGATTCTCCGTCAACTCAGCAAGCCCGTCGCTGCGGCTCAGACACTGATTGATCATTCCGTCGACAACAGTGTTGAGCCCTTCCTTCAGGTTCTGGAGCACGCCTAATTCGACACCGTTGCCTTGCTTTAGGCCTTCAATGATGGTGTCCGACGACATGGTGAGTTCGCGCGATTGTCGCAGGCGTCGCCGCAATATGGGTTTCGGTCGGTGATGTGGTCGTGTTGTGTGGGTCGGAGTCAGAGAGTCTTCCAGAAAGAGCAGGAGCGACTAGCGCCAAATCGCTAGGCTATCAGTGAAAGTGAAGGCGAAGATAGAGACCAGCGATTGCTGCATTTCGCACTCGAATCGTCCGCATCGGCAATCATTTGCTATCTTCGGCTATGCGCCCGTATGAGGTCATACGTTGGGCCTACCTAGTCGGTTCCCCTCAAGGCTGCTAACAGAACCACCATAATCTCATTCAACGCGTTGAAGAATCCACCATATACCTCAGTCGTCAAGAGAGATTCCTGCAGTCTTGGCCAGGGACCGAAGACTTTGCAACTGCCTATCATGCCACTCTTGCTCCTCGGCACAGCGCTCGTAAGCCTTACTTTTCCTCTCCTTGTGTTCTCCCTCAATGCGTGCTTGTTCTTCGTTCAAATGCTTGTTGCATTCATTCAAGAGGAGAAGTTCCTTATCCATGTCACGTTCGATGCGGGTGAAGTAGGGACGCAGGGAGTTTGGATAGGATTTCAAGCTCTCGAACAGGGTGACTCTTGCGTTGAAGTCATCTCCGTGAGAACATAAAAGCTCATGGCTCGTCGTTAATGCCTTCGTGTCCGCCTTGGCCTGTGTTTTAGACTTGATCCTCTCCACTTTCCAATTTGACACGCTGGATGCTTTGGCGGTAATGCAGTTGCGAATCACATCCTTGATAGTGGATGTGAGTTTGTGTCTCTGAGCTGTAGAGAGGG
The DNA here is from genome assembly GCF_023757995.1 of Alternaria metachromatica. Classification (NCBI taxonomy): domain Eukaryota; kingdom Fungi; phylum Ascomycota; class Dothideomycetes; order Pleosporales; family Pleosporaceae; genus Alternaria; species Alternaria metachromatica. Next base: position 819,416 of record NW_026055502.1, read on the forward strand.
CTGTAGCTGGAGAGGTAGCTATCGAAGCAACCTAGACCCAGAAGTCAGTCACTGTCACAACTCTGAAGAAAGTCGCACATACCGGTGAGTACCTCGGCCCGCTAGTCATACCGTTGAAACCCCGCACGACTGACAACCTTGTCACATCACTGATCTGAATGGCAGGCAACGGAGCGATCGTGCGTGCATGCGCCGTGCTTTGAGAGCGAGGGACCGGAGCAGGCGACCTGACAGCTGCCGATGCGCCAGTAGCTCGAGCTCCCCGCCCAGCAACCACCCGTTCATTCTTCATATTCCCAGTCATACCACTCAAGCCCTCGATTAGCTTGCTGAGTGTTTTGCGCTGCCTCAGATATACCTCCTTAGCCTTCTTCAGCCCGTCCGCCTTCGCAGCTCTCATATCCACCTTCCCAATCTTGACCGCTCTGAACATATCCGCGATGAGTACGCGTTCTTGTGCATGTTCCACAAGCAAAGCGTTGTGAACCAGGTTCACGGCTTGGTTGGTAGGCAGGCGGATATAGAGTGCTTCTCTCTTTTCGAAAGCGGCTTCTTGGGCTTTAGAGCGGGCGTGCTGTTCGTCTAGCGATATCTTTTGGGCGTCGAATGCTGCGTCGATGGTGTTGATGGTGTCCTGGTATTCGGAGTCGCTGGTCTCGATGGATTGGATGCAGAAGTGGATGTTGTCGCGGATGGGCCTCGGGAGATGTGCGTAGGTTTCTGCTGCCGGAGTTGGGTAGGTGTCGTAGTTCTCCTATAATCATAATGTCAGTCCGAATTTTGCGTGTTATTCAGCGCTGGCATGCATCCCGTACCTCTGCGCCCTCAAGGTCAATCAGGGCTTCGTCACTGTCGTGCTCTTCCTCCGGCATTGCGTTAGCGCTCGGGAGCCCAGGCATCGTTGCGCTCTTGCGAAGTTTGTGAGTGATGTCGCTCTGCTATGCTAGGACGCAGAGTGCGGTCGAGAGATTGCAAAGTTGCAAGTTGCTTCTGTAAGTGGAAGGAGCCCACTAGCGCGAGACGCGGGTCCATCGATGAGAGTGAAGATGAAAACTCGCAGCCTCATCGTTTCCGACACGATCGATGCGCAGCCACTCGGGATGCCCAGATACTCTTTCTAATACCAAGTTCTGTTCCGTTGAATATCGATTTGGGCAATTTAATGCAATTGTGCCTGGCCGTCAGTACATGCTTACTGCTGTTTGAGCGATATGCCAACTTTGGCGCCGATGCAGAGTATTGCAGTTATCGAAATCTTCTCTTTGCATGAAAGGTGGCGACCTCGTCGCTCCGGCTATAGTCAAGGCGCAGCCGCTCGACCTTTGCCATGCTCTTTCTTCCACCAGAGTTCGTGCCGGCGTTGGCTGTCTAAGTAAATCATCGTGACTCTTGCTCGTGGAGAGCACATGCGTAACTCGATGTGAGCGGTATGCCGGCGTAAAGGCAGTTGCTGAGCATTACAGGCATCGGCATCTCTCTTTCGTAGCGACCTTGATTTGCAGCAACGCATCCTGCTGAAGCATGACGTACAATGAACGAGTAGAGTATTGAAAGAAAAGAAGGAAGTGGAGTGAGATGCGCCAAAAAGAAACAGATAAGAGCAAGAAAGTGGACACAACACACCCTCCAGTATGAGGTAAGAGACCCCAGATCCTTATCGACAAAGAGGAGCGGTGAGATGCCAACATCACAGGGCTCGACAGCAGCATGTGATAGACATGAAGCGGAACGACATGTGCACTCAAGAAATGACGGAAACCTAAACACGTCAGTCGACCTGTTCTCATCCACTCACCTCAACCCCAAGATGCCAAACAATGTCAATCGTTAGATAGAGTTGCAATAGAATACTTGTACATGCAATCGAAAATGCTCTAACCCAGCACCTACGTGTCTACCTCAACCGAAAATGGCCATCTGAATCATACAAAGTCTCATTCCAGTCCAGCACTGAACATAAACCCTCATTTCCCTACGCAATGCACCGATCGAGTACATAAACGCTGGAATAGCTGCTTCACCGAACTCCTATCCTTACAGTCCGGATCTATACGCGGAGCAGCTTGGCAGCGTAATCCACAATCAAGCTCTCACTGGGGAAGCTCATCTCCTCGAGCTTCTGGGCATATGGTGTGGGCACCTCAGCACCGGTAACACGGGCAGGGGGCGCCTCCAAGTAGTCGAAGGCGTACTCGCAGGTAAGCGCCATAATCTCGGACGCGACGCCGAAAGACGGGAATCCGGACTCTACGCAGAGCATGTGGCCGGTCTTCTTGACGGACTTGACAATGGCCTCGACGTCGAGGGGCTTGATGGAGCGCAGGTTGATGACTTCGGCTTCGACGCCGTACTTGGACTTGAGTTGTTCGGCGGCAACGAGGGATTGGCCGACGCAGCGGGAGAGGGTGACGATGGTGAGGTCCTTGCCGGGGCGCTCGATCTTGGCCTTTCCGAACTGGATGGGGGGTTAGTTTGGAAGTGTGGTGGGGAGGTTGGTGGGGTGTCTTACGGGAATGACGAAGTCGTCTCTCTGGGCCTCCTCGCTCATAGGGAAGGAAAGACCGTAGAGAAGCCTGAGGGTGTTAGTACACAGTCTCCCGTCCTGCAACTGTTGTGACCTACTCGTTCTCGAGAACCACGACCGGGTTGGGGTCGCGGATAGCAGCCTTCAACAGACCCTTGGCATCCTCGGCGCTGTATGGCGAAACAACCTTCAATCCAGGAATGCTTCCGTACCACGCAGTGTAATCTTGGGAATGCTGAGCAGCGACACCGGACGCGAAACCGTTGGGACCACGGAAGGTGATGTTGCAGGGCTGGATACCACCGGACATGTAGTGGGTCTTTGCGGCGGAGTTGATAATCTGGTCAATGGCCTGCATGGCGAAGTTGAAGGTCATGAACTCGCACTGTTGTCGCTGTCAGATTTGCTTTTTTGGGTCATGATGACTGAGGGACTCACAATGGGGTGGAGACCAGCGAGCGCAGCACCGACGGTCAGACCGGCGAAACCTGACTCTGTGATGGGAGAGTCGATTACCCTCTTCTCACCGAAGCGGTCGAGCAGGCCCTTTGTGACCTTGTAGCTGTGGCTCAGTCAGCACCGTCCATTGATATTCCGTTGTGCATAGCCTGCGATGTATTCTCTGCGCAATTGGCCCCTCCTCTTCCTTATCGCAGATATAACATCGTTCTTCTTCATGGTGGGACGTACGCTCCGTTGTATTGCGCGACTTCCTCTCCGAGCACGAAAACCTTGTCGTTGCGCTCCATCTCCTCGGCCATGGCCTCGTTGAGCGCCTCTCGCACTGTCATCTCCTTCTGGCCTGACGCATATCCTCTCCTCGCAATTGACGGTGTAATGGCTGCGGCGCGGAAAGCTGGTCGGAAGGCGGGCGCTGGCCGCGACGCCGAGACGAGGCGGGAGGTAGGTCGGAGGAGCCTTGAAGCAGCCATTGTGGGGTGTGTGTGAGGGTGAAGGTGTGGTGAGGAAGTGCCGTGGGCGAGTGATGGCCGCTGAGGCTTGTGGTGGTTGCTGGGGCTTGCTGGACAATTTCTTGATGCGAAGATCCGAGTCGTTGGGGCCGGCGCTAGCGATCAAAGCTCTCGAGCAGGGACCACACTATAGCGAGAACACCCGACGTGCGTCTGGATGGTCCCTGGATGGTCCGCCTCAACAACGTCGCTTTCACCATAGTCACCCCTTCCATACGGCATCTACTGGATAGTGATGCAACAGTCGCTTGCATATTGTACGATAATGATCAAAACATGAAGTTGAGGATTACTTCTTCTATTCTCTATAGCTCCACATTTCGCGTTACCATGACCGTCCCTAGACCGTGCCCTACTTCCAAATATTACAGTATATATGCGCGTCTCCAATGCGCGTGATGCAAATGCCAGGAGATGATGCTCCTATATCGAAGGAATAGCTCGCAGACCGACAAGGTCCTAGATGCGAAGAGAAGTCTAATGCAAAGGGCGAGAACTGAAAACTTATGCGTCGGCGGGTTTCCTTCCGACCATAAGGTACATGGGTGTGAAGAGCTTCTCCCTGCCACCAGCAACAAGGCAGTCGGCTGCGAGAGCAAGACTGTCGGCAGTCTTCTGGGTACCCTTGGGGGCGAGACCGATCACCTCAAGACCACCGACGAACTTGTGGATGAGGCCACGTCCGACCTTGGTCATGCGAAGAATGGTGGGGATGTCGCCAATGGTGCTGATGTACTTCAGCTGGCCAGAGAGCGGCCAGTACCATGGGTAAGGGTCGTCCCTGTCTGCCAGATCCTCGTTGTGCTCCATCACGAAGCCAGCCTTCTTCATAGCATCGAGCGCGACCTCAATCTTCTCCATGTTGGAAATACCGTCACCGATCTCAATTCCAAGACGGATCTCGCGGTGGTGGGGGTTGTCGTTGTCGTACTTGTCGGTCATGAGCCACTCGTATACACCAAAGACACCGCCGGGCTTGAGAACGCGGAAGATCTCGCTGTAGATGCCCTCGAGTGATGGTGCGTGGACAGTGGCCTCGATGGCGTAGACGGCATCGAAAGAGTTGTCAGGGAAAGACATTTGCTACTACAGGTTAGTGAGGAGTACTCAGGATGTGAGGGTATATCATACCATGAAGTCACCCTTGGTGAACTTGAGCTTGTCTGACAGACCCTCCTTCTCGGCGTAGGCAGTGGCACGCTCGATCTGGTAGTCGTTGTTGTTCAATCCAACGACGTTGACACCAGCGAACTTGACAATCTCACGGGCGGGTCCACCGACACCGCAGCCAACATCCAAGACGCGCATGTTGTCCTGGAGGTTCATCTTGTGGGCAAGGTAGTGCTCGTGGCGGGCAATGGCCTTGTAGAAAGACTCGCCATAGGCGTAGCGGGCGAAGTGGAAAGACTGTCCCCAGCCGTACTCGTACAGGTCGGTTGCGAGGTTGTAGTAGTGTCTTGTGAGGGTAGCGTATTCGTCTCGTCGTTCCTGGGTCTGTTAGTAAACACGGTATACAACAATGCCACATATGCATACCTTGCGGGTCTCCTCAGTCTCGTCGCCAGCGGCCTTGTTGTCCCAGTGCTTGAAGTACTCGTCGACAGCGGCTTGCTGGGCAGCCTTGTCCTTTTGCAACATGGCAGTCATTCCACCGCGAGCCTTTGCAGACTTGCCGTGCATGGCCTTGTTGAACTCGGCATCGCGAGAATGGTCTTCCTTTTCGAGCGCAATGGGAGACATGATGGGTATTAAGAGTGATATGGGTTTATGCGGGGGGTGAAGGGAATGAAACGGATAGTAGAATAAACAATTCGAAGAGGACAGGACCCTGAAACTTTATAAAGACGACCCCGGAGAGGAAAGAGCGGTATGGGTAGGAGATTGGGACTTGAATTTCTTAGGGGGTAACTGGCGTCGCCCAATCACGACCGACTCTGTACGCGGCCCTGGTCAACAGCGCTAGCGGTCGGTCGTCGCCACCCGAGCGCGTGAAAGCCAAGACCGTAAAAGGCGTATAGCGTAGTGCCTAGATTTCTACCGTCACTCCCATACCATCTGTCGCAACAACCACCGCGCCCCACTACGCGTACTCGACGTTCCCAGATTCGCTCGGCGAAGTCGCGAGATTACATTCAAAACTTAGCCACTGTCGCACACCCTACACAGCAGGCCTCACCATGCCGCCGCAAATCAAGAGCGACCTGAACCGTACGTCATGTCTTTTCTCACTGCGCGTAGCATACACTAACTTTTGTAGGATCGGGTTGGGAAACTACCGATTTTCCGTCCGTCTGCGAGAAGTGCCTGCCGGATAGCACCTATGTGCAGATGCTGAAGGAGGACTACGGCGCAGAGTGCAAGATCTGCACGCGACCCTTCACCATCTTCCGCTGGAAGGCCGACCGCACCGCGCGACAAAAGCGAACCAACATCTGCCTCACATGCGCCCGCCTCAAGAACTGCTGCCAGCACTGCATGCTCGATTTGTCATTCGGTCTGCCCATTGTAGTCCGTGATGCTGCGCTGAAGATGGTGGCGCCCGGCCCACAGAGCGACATCAACCGACAGTACTATGCGCAGGAGCACGAGAGGGAGATTGAGGAGGGACGTGGAGCGATGGAGGCATACGAGAAGACGGACGAGAAGGCGCGCGACCTGCTCAAGCGTTTGGCGCAGAGCGAGCCCTACTACAAGAAGCAGCGACGGATAGAGGCTGAGGAGGGCGAGAGTGGGCAAAAGGCGTTGCCAGCGCCTGGCGGAGGTGGCGCAGGAGGCGAGAGCAGTCATGTCCCTGGTCCGATCAGAACGCGAGATTCACGAGGTACACCTGCGCGAGGAGGCATGAGGCCAGGAAGAGGAGGTCGCATGGGCGGCGCATCCGCGGAGCCAAACCCGCAAGATTGGCTGCCACCGTCCGATCCCAACGTCGCATCGCTCTTCGTGACAGGCGTGGAAGACGACCTTCCCGAGCACGAGCTTCGCAAACACTTTTCACAATACGGTCAACTTCGGTCACTGGTATGCTCACATCGAGCGCACTGCGCATACGTCAACTTTGTCAAGCGGGAAGACGCCGAGACAGCGGCGGGTACACTAAAGGGCAAGGTGGTCATCAAGGGCTGCCCTATGCGCGTTACCTGGGGCAAGCCGAAGCAGTTGGACAGCTTGGATCAGAACGTCAGGATGCAATATGCAAAGGAAGGACGACAAGTGGCCGGCTCATCGCGACGGGCAGCTGCTTCCCAAGCCGCGATTGAGGCTGCACCACAGAACAGCTTGGACAGCATGGTCGTTGCACCTCCACCGGGAGCTGATGACGATGTTCAATACGCCAGTTTGGCTGGAAACTAGGTCTTTATTTCTTGCATTGGGTCGGCGTTTTGGATTGTATGGGTATCATGATTCATTCGATGTGCATAAAAGCCTAGGAGGAACAGCATTTTGTGCCTCCCAATGTACTCTTTCCCTTGCCCTTTTTGATATCCTCGTTGTCGCCTCGTTCGGTATGCTCGTGTATCCGCAGTTCTGCCTGTGTTAGCCTATTGATCCCGATACCATCCATAGAGAGCATACTGTAACTTTCGCCCTCTGGGTCCGCTGCTTGCCCTTGAACGACGTTTTCCCGTAAGAACTTGGCCACTTCCTCGGCGTGCACTAGTGACGATTGCAACTCTTCGCTACCGATTCGTAGATTGCGGTTCGCCTCGAACTTGTTACGGGCTTCGGTGCGGGCGGCGAAGAGCGTGTTCATGTCGCCTGTGCTGTGTGAGCGCGGGAAGTAGGTCAATGTCGCATTCCGTACCTTGAAAGGCGATGCGCGCGGATCGCAGCAGGTTCCGGTATGCAACTAGCGCCATCTTGTGTAGAGTCGGGGCGGTGTGCAGTGAGTAGAGCGTTGTAAAGAACGACCAGTTCCGCTCGGAACTTCCGCGAGGAAAGTTGGCACACGTGACATCGTTCCCGCCAGGGTCCCCCCGGCTGGCGATCCGACACCCGCTGACGTCGCGCAGCTGAAAGTGGTCCACACACGAGCAACGCTTCGGTGGCCTCAACGGTAGAAATCTAGCTCCCACACCGGGCTGCGATCTACCAGAGCCAACATGGTGTCCTTCTGGCCTTGGAAGGTACGTCGAATCTAAACACGCGCTAATACGCTTGCTGACTGTGACAGGGTAGCGAAGATGCCGCCTCGTTCGAGAGGACGCTCAACACTCTTACTGGCAAGATCAACAGGGCCGCCGCGCGCAATGACAAGCAGAAGCAGCTCTCGCGACGCGCTCGCGTCATGTGGACGCTGTATACCGGCTTCGCGTATATTCTGGTCGCGGTCGTGCTCACTTTCGTAACGGGCTGGCAGAATTGGGGTCCCATTGAGGGAAGTGTGGTGGCTGGCGGGCCTGTCTTGTATGTCCATCGTCATCGCAGCAACGAATATATCTAACCCTCCAGGATCTACGGCCTCCGCTACGCGCTCATGAGCTACTTCGACTACCGCATTCGCAACACCGAGGCGTACCTCAAGAAGCTGAACAAGGAACGCGACGCTACCATTGAGCGCCTCAAGGAAGCCACCAAGTACAACTCAACCCAACAATTGCTCGAGAAGTATGGCGCCTCGCCCAAACAACCCGAGCAGCCACAACAAGGCAACTCTCCCGGTCGCACGAAGTCCCAAGGCCCCCAGAAGCCAGCGCCGCCGCCAGGCCCCCGCACCGGCATGCCTCCTCCTCCAACGGCAAACATCCAGCGACCCCAGCCACAGCAACTCCCGCATACCCCGCAGAAACCTCCGTCGAACATCTCGTCACCCCTGGGCCCCTCCCCGCCACAGCAGCTACCCCCACCAGAAGCCCCAGGCGCCGAATTCGCCCCAAACGCATTCAACACCGGTGCCGTCGACCTAACCAAGCAATATACCGCCGATTCCCCCGCCGCCTTCACCCAAACCCACTGGTACGATCGCATCCTCGACGCTCTCCTCGGCGAAGACGAAACACAGGCTAAGAACCGCTTCGTCTTGATCTGTTCGGAGTGCCGACTTGTCAACGGGCAGGCTCCACCCGGCGCTCGCACGCTCGAAGATGTCGGGAGGTGGAGATGCGGTGGGTGCAGTGCGTGGAATGGGAAAGAGAAGCCGCGGGAAGATGATGTTACGAGGCTTGTGAGGGATTGGGAGGCGGAGCGAAAGGCGAAGGATAGGCTGAGTGGAGATGCGGGTGTGAAGGAGATGGAGCAGGTGGAGGTGGAAGATGAGGGTGTGGTTGTGGAGGCTGAGGCGGACAGCAGTGGTGAGGATACACCGCCGCCCAGTCGGAATACGAGGAGTAAATCCAAGGGTAGGGGAAAGAAATAGGGAGGGCATGGTGGGCATGGCGTCTAGGTATGTCGGGATGGCATAAAAGCGTGTGGCATGGGTATTATGTATACTAAACATCGATATGGCTTACAACATGAAAGTAAGCCTTCCTAGAAGACATGGGAAGACCTGAAGATTTCGAATCGTCTGAACTACTTCTCTAATTTGTAGCACGTGCATCGCTGGTCGTGTATAAATACCTCGCTTTACTCTCTCTCTTCCTGTTTCTTATCACTCACCCTTCATTCGGGATTTACTAAAACGCTTAAGGAATGTGCCGATGGTGTGCGCTTCCTCCTGCGCTTCTCCGTTATTTTCTCAAAAATCCTAACAGCTTTTCTCGATGGGCTGTGCTTCTGCCTCCGCCTCTTCCTCTGGGTTCCTCCAAAAACTGTCTCGATCTTATGCCATGGTGTGCGCGCCTTCCTGCGCCTTCCCATCATTTTTTTCTATAATATACATGCCACCAAGTAATGAGGTGTCCTTCCTGCGCTGCTTCATCATCTTCTCCAAAACAAACCGGGGTTCACCCAAATGGTGTGCGCTTCCTCCTGCGCCTTCTCAAAACACAGCCATCTATCCAAAATAGACGAATTCTCGAGGCATGTGCTGGCGACTGTCCTGTCTTTTCGCAAAACTAAGCCAGGTCTAGCAAATGTCTCCGTTTCTGGAACCACCAAAAACATATTGCTATGGACGCCATGGGTGTGGGAAGAGTCGAGAACCTTCAGTTGAAGTTGTGCATGGCCGGTCTAGGAAAATTCGTTATGAACATTACATGGTCGGTCGCTGTTCTCCAAAACGGCAGAAAGAAAGTGCATGTGGTGTTCAAAACTATCAGGTGTTCCTGGAATGGCTGAGAAGGAGTCAAAAATCATATGCGATGATGTCATGAGCTGTGCCTGTCTGTCCTAAAGAATTAAGCAATTCCAACATGGAGTGCGAAAAGAACTTTTCACCGATATATGTGTCGGTCTGGCGGATATATAAACCTCACCGCAATCTCTGGCTTCTTGTCTTCTACACTCCACAGCTTTCTGTGTTTCTACCATAACCGGACTTGAAAGAACTCATGGTGTGCGCTCCTCCTCCTTCTTCCTGAGTTTGACCAAAATCTAGTTGATAACATCGAATGGTGCGCGCTCCTCCTTCCGTGGACTTCAAACCCTCATCAAGAAAAGCGATGTGCGCGCGTGTCGCTCCGGAAACAAAAGATATCCAGACCACTTACATGCGTTCGTCCTCGCTTCTGCGACTTCCAAAAACTAAGAGTAAAGTACACATGTGAGAACCTGTGCTTCCACAAATACTCCCACAAACGTTCAATGTGTCGACTTTGACCCCAGTTCTACAACACATCAACGATCCAAAAGTTCTCTGCCGCTTTCGCGATGGGCAGTGCTTGGCGCGTGGGTGGTGTATAAAAGCCTCGTCTTCGCTGGTTCCTCCTGTCTTCTTTATCCCACACTTCCGGTTCCCTTTACCAAAATTTACACATCGCCTGCTCTATGGTGTTCTTCTTCCTCCTTCTTTCTCAAAAACCCCACCCAAATAACACCATGTGTGGTTGTGGTCTACCAAAACCGCTACCACACTATTCATGAGCGGTGCTTTGTTGGTAGTCGGAGTAGAAAAACCTCGTCTTTGCCGGGCCTTCCTGTCTTCATCATCCCACACACCTCTGATGTTTTTCCAAAACAAAATGGCTTACTTTCATGGTGTTCGCCTGCCTCCTTGGTCTCAAAATGCCTAGACCATTCCGCCATGTGCGATTGTGGTCCACCCAAACCGCCTACATACTTCAATGATGTTGTCCTGCCCAAAGATCTCCAAAAACGCATCAATGTGGACTTATGGCTGTCTGGACGCTTGGAAACACTGTAAATCGGAGATGCACGCGGCTATGTTCACAAAACATGAGGAGAGTGATACATGTTCCGGACTTGCGAAACCCAAGAAAGCAAAGCGAATGATTGTGCTAGTGGATTGGTGGTGTATAAAACCCCGCTCAGCTGCTGTCCTTCTTACTTCTTTATCACACCACATTCACTTGGTACTCCAAAAGAAAGCTCCTGGACGCTGTGATGTCTGCGTCCTCCTCTTTTCACCCAAAACCACTGAACCTTCTTTTCGATGTGTGCGCGCCTCTATCCTAGAAGAATTAGATGAATTGCTATGTTCTCTGTCTCCTGCTAGCCCCAAAGGTCACCAAAATAGGACAGGCTCCAGAAAATGATTGCTCAAAATGTATCACGTGCCTTTCATGGGTCTTCCGCTTCTTCTCTTCCCTCAAAAAAGCGATAGGATCATCCCACATGGTCTCCCGACTTATTGAGCTGGGGAACTTGCATATAAACACCTCCTGGGCTGGGGTGTCTTACTTCTTCACATCTACAGCTTCTTGTGCTTTATTCCAAAAAACGATTCGGCCAGGAGCATGGCTCCGCTTCTGTGGTTCTGCTGTTGCATCACCAAAAAGCCCCTTGAGAAAGTCTTATGGGAAAGCTCTCTTTCTCTTCTATCACCCTACCAAAACACAGTGAGAGCGATTCAATGGTCTGTCTTCTGCGCCTGCTTTCGCTTTACCAAAATGTCCCAAATTCTGCTGTCATGGAATCGTCCCTCCGCCTCTGCCTTCCCATTACCAAAAATCTGGTGATACTGGTATATGAAAGACGAGAGGGGCGTCTCTAAAAGCAAAACATCAGCAGCAGTGTTGTCCGCTCGGCCCTGGTCTCTGCGAAAGTGAGAGTGGGAAGTGCCATGGAAGCAGAAGAGCTTTACTACTATAATTCGCACTTCCGCAGTATTTCGACTGTGGAGTGACATATGAAGGTTCTTCTTCGCTGCTGTTCCTTCTTCTCTTCTACACACCAAATACCAAAAACCTCTTCATAAAAATGGCTTCAGAAGTTGAAAATGTGCGGCGTCTCCTCTCCTCTTTGTCTCAAAATCTTCAAAACCATACTCCATGCTACCATGGCTGCGCACTCTTGAAAACGAAGAAGTTTGGGCGCATGCTGTTCTTCGGATGATGTGGAGCAATACTTGGAATGTCTTCCGGAGAAACTTCATGTCTGAAAACGCTACGATATGCCTCGATGTGTGCGTTACTTATGACAAAAACATGAAATGATATCTAGGATGGTGTGGAGCAGCATATTGTGTATAAATACTTCTCTTCGCCAGGCTCTCTCTCCTCCTTTCTACAACACATTGGCTTTCTAGTGATTTCAAAAAGCGTGATCGGTACATGCCATGGCCTGCTCTTCTCGATCCTCTTTCAATACTTCCAAAACGACGGTTGGATTTTTGTATAGCCTCGGTGACTTTTCTAAATCTAATACCAAGACTATGATGTTCGCTGCGGTCTGCAAGCTCCTCTGAACTGCTTGAACTATCCAGCGAAGATGGCATGACAAGGGTAATGCCACTGGAATCGGGACTACCCCAGCGATATGTCGCGTTCCCTCGAAAAGTTGCACGTTCCGGCGTATGAGACGATAATCCGACGATATCTTGTCTTATGGCTCTGCGGACTTGGCAAAGGATATACAAGTTTCATCGACCTTGTGTCTCCTTTCCTCGAATGGCAATTCTTCAAAACGCCGTGTCCTTCAAAAAAAGTCTTTGCCAAGTTCCATGGGCGAGACCTTCGGTCTTTTGGCGCAACACTTCATCATGATTTGTTTATGGTACACCAAAAAGAGTATGTCGGCGCCACATGTGTGTGTGCCTCAAACATGCACCACCGCGGCGAATAGACCAGCCGGCGGTGTTGTCTTTCCCCATCTTCTCTTATGACCGTCACGTGCGACCTGAGCTTGGCTGCTGTGTAAATACCTCTTTTCGGGTGCCAACCTTCTATTTCCCTCACTACACAATCCTCTCCCTGCTTTACCAAAACTCTCCCGATGTCTTCCAATGACTCCGCCTTCTCTGGTTCTGGCAGTTTTTCCGAAAATATCACATTCAACATGCATGGACTCGCTGCGGTCCCAAAAACATCGATACACCGCTACATGATCCAACCCACGCAAACACTAAGTCATGCCGCGTTACTGCGAAGTGTCGGCAGACTGTGTATAAAGTCTTCCACCGGAACTGCTGCTCGCTTCCTCAATCACAAACTCCTCGTGAACAATTTTCCAAAAGCCTCAACATGAGACCCAATTTTTTGAGGATCTGCAGTTTCTTTAACAATACTTAAATCAAGATGGCGAAATCCCATGGCTGTGTCCTTGTTCTGGGCAGGATGTAAAAGCGCACAGTACCTATTCCATGCTGTCTAGGCTTAGAAGCTTCAAAACCAACGCCGTATGACCTGGCTATCCATCGGAGCTGTTGTGTCGACACCAGCTGGGGAGGAAATGATATCGCAACTGCCAGTTTCAAACAACCAGACCATTACGATATGTTGGCGTTTCGACGCATCCGGCTTTAGGCAAACACTCCGTCTAAGATGGACGCTACTCAAATTCAGTATGCAGTCTGAGAATGGAAGATTGTGTTCTGGTGGTTGCGGCTTTCATGACGCTGCGGGAAAGCGGGGCTGCTAGCGTCGAAGCAAGACATAAACCCCGCCATCTGGCTGACCTTCTTCCTCATTACACTATCTTTCTATTTCACCAAAAAGCGAATGTAAACCTTCCCATGCTGTCCTTCCTCCTGATCAGCCTCCAAAATTTTCGAAAAACTTCCTAGACACTCTGATGTGTCGAGCATCTCCGCGCGGGTCAAAAATACGAGCTATGCGTTTGACATGCATTCCATTGGCATCAAAACTGCATACAAGACTACCATGTAGCAGGTCGATGAGAGAAATTCACTCCGCTATTCTCCAAAACTCCACGCTCTGTTTTGGATGGGCTCGTTGGCTCTACCACGTCTGCTATAATACATCTGCTTCGTCCTCCTCTTCTAAAGCACCAGAAACACGCAAATTCTGAAACTTTTTCGATGAGTATTGGATGTGTTGAACCTTTTCAAAGCTTTAAATGCCTCAACCCGACGAAAGAAGATTGGCATGTTCTAACAAAATTCGTCACCAACATCACATGGACTGATCTTCTCTCGAGCGGCAACATGGATGGAGAAGAGACTCTGTTGAAAGTCTTCCTTAAAGTTTACTTGAACGAAGTCCTGGTTTTGCTGTCTATATCTCATATGCATACAAGATTTACACTAAACATCACGTTCATGAACGAAATGGATCAGTTCTCACGATGTCGCTGTGTACATGCTTATGGAAACCACTGGGACACGTTTGAACAAATGGGAAATCTACAGACGAGCCCCGAACGAGGTAGCGTCGGTGCTGAGGATGTATAAAAGGTACTGCTTCTGGGCTTCTTCCTCACCCATTCAATCCGCTCATTTTGAAAATCAATAACGCAGGTTTAGCACTCATGTCCGGCTTCTGCGAGAGCGAGCACCAAACATGGTTCACACAACTGATATGTCTTCTCCTCCTGTTCTTCTTCCCCTCTCCTTCTCGGCATAATTGGCCAAAAGACGGCGAGAGATACGTGACATGCTGTCTGAGTCTCTCCGACGCCACGCAGGAATTGCACGGACAACAATAGGATGTCAACCATTCCGCAACATTTACTTCCATGATTTTTTCCTCGAGTCTCCCCGAGTAGACCAAAAACCACGCAAAGACATTTCGATGTCCTCCCGAGCTTCCAGTCCGCAGTCCAAATATCGAATTTGAGCAATGTCATCTCCATGCTGTTTGAATCCAAAAATCAAACAACAAGCGGAACATGCTGCTTCTCTCGTAGATCTTCCACATTTGCAGGTCATCAAAAAGCATACTTGGCCTTAATATGAGCGTGCTGCTCTTCTTCCGACCCAAACACGCAACGGCAACAGTTTTGAAATAAACCACAACTACATCCATGATCGCTGTCTAAGCTCAAAGGCTATGTCATTTCCAACAGTCTTGTTGAATATGCACAAGGGATGACCGCATCGCCGCGTCTTACTCAGTGCCGTCGGCTCTGGCCATGACGTATCATCCGGTATCAGTGACCGCAAAGATACTCACAGAATTTGGATATAAAAACAGTGGAAGTTGCGAGCTTTCTTTATACTCAAAGCATACTTTCTTCTATCAAAAGAACAGCATCTTTGACATATGTTGTTCTGTTCAAAATAAAGGGCAGCCGTACGCATGTCTGCTCCTTCGTCCTACCCCCTAAAAGAAAGTTACAAAAAGCTGAGGATGTCCAAATGTGTTCCAAAGTTGCTAGCAATCTGATCTATGGCTTTTGCTGGTTGGAAACGCCTCTCCTATAGCAGAAAAAGACTCCTGGGTGGTTATACAACATTAGGGGTAGATGCTGCCAGCTTTGTCTCTTCTCAGATCATATTCCATCTGAACAAAACATGAGATATGACGGTACATGTTCCTCGATCCAAAACGGTATCGGACTTTGCACATGTCTGTTCCTCTGCTTGATACCCCAAAAGCGATACGGTTGTTGAATGTGCCCAAAAGTCCATCTCGACAGTGGGACGTCTCTTTCCAGACAGTCCTCCTCTCTGCTATACCACGTGACAGCGTGGGACAGAGGTCATCAACTGCGGTAGAAGCTCAGAGCTTTCTTCTCCTAAAGCCTCCTCCTTTTTACGAAAACTAGGAAGACGATGGCGCCATGTCGTTCGATTCAAAACGCAAGCGCACGCGATCATGGCGGCTCCTTCGTTCCACTTCCAAAACAACAGCAGCCTTCATGCACGGGTTGCAGTATCCAAAATCTCCATCTGAAAACACCATGTTCGCTTCGGACAGTCTTCCAATTTTTTATACCAGAAAATGGTCTCGTTCTGAAATATAAAACGCCGTGCAAGCCGCGAGCTTCCTCTCTTCTCAAACATTCCTCCCATATACTAAAATGGATTCGTATTAGGCGCATGCCGTTCTTCCCAAAAGACTCGACTAGACTCCGCTATGTCTGCTCCTTCCTTCGACTTCCAAAACAACAACGGATTTTCCACATGTCGGATATACCCAGAAGCTTCAGACCGACACTAAAATGTCTGTTCCTGGGGGTTCCCCTGCCTTCTGCACCGAAAAAGCTCTGTTACAAACAAAACATGGTCCTACGAGATGTATGACTGTCCGCTGGACTGCATCTACTTCGTCAAAAGACCTGGGAACCTGACGTATGATTCTGAGATAACTCAAAAATGCATCGAGAGCTTGCATGTGAGAGATCGGAGAAAGAGAGGAATTGAAACGACCAACAAGGTCTACGATTGTGAAAAGATAAAGTCACCGAAAGCATCAAAAGCGTTCCCGCAACATCACATGAGAGAGCAGTGCTCCCGCTGCATAAATACGGCGAACAAAACAAATGTTCTCGGCGCAGAGCAAGGACGTATATAAATACCACTCTTGGGTCTGCATTTCTCTTCAACACAACTCCTCTATTTCCCGCTTCCAAAACTGGAGGTGGTCTATAGGATGGCTTCGGGTCTGCTCTTCCTTCCCTGAGCTATTTTCCAAAACACATCGTCAACTTCGAAATGGAGTGCGCTGCTCGCGCTGCTCAAACACTCCAACAAGTCACCCATGCTCCCGACACAGGGCTGCGGACGTGTATAAATACTTCTCCAGCTTCTGTCTTTCTCGTCTCTACAACACTTCCCATTCTGGAGTCCAAAAAAAGAAGCCTGAGTTCAATGACTTCGGCTCCGCTCTTCCTTCCCTGTCTATTATCTAAAACTATGGGCCAACAACTTCATGGAGTGCGCCGGTCTTGTTCTCGAAACAATGCAAGAAGAAACGTATGTTCTTGGCACTGGACTGGGACGTGTATAAATACCCCGCGGATTCTTGTTCTACTCTTCTTTACAGCAACTCCAGTCTTGGAGTCTAAAAATCGGTATCGGCAAAACCATGGCCTTGGCTTGCTCTTCCTTCCTGGTTATTGTCCAAAAGTACACGTCGCCGACGATATGGAGTGCGCAGTTCGTTCGCAGAGATACTGACTGCGATTGCCTATAGTGATGATGATGATCATCATCATCATCACTATCACATCGCCAGCAACCAGACCGGAGGACTTTAGAACATCCCTACTATCGTACACACACAATCCAACCTCCCATCCATACCCGAGCCTCCCCCATTCCACCCATCTCAACCTCCTACTTCGCCTTCGGCTTAACACTAAAAAAACTACTCATCTTCTTCATCCCACTCGTATCGACCTTCTTAAGCGCCTTAACGCCCCTCCCCTCACTCTTCTTCTTCCTCTCCTCATCCTCCTTCTTCCGCTTCTTTTCTTCCCTTTCGGCAATCTTCTCTTCGTCTTCTTCAATCGCTCTCTTCCGCGAGATGTTGTCTGAGATGGAGCGTAGGGACAGCGCTTCGGATTTGAGGGTCGCGATGGCGGAGAGATGGGTGTCGAGGGGTGCGAAGCGCGCGGATAGGAGAGCGAGTAAGGGGGTGCGGAGAGATGGTGGGGTGTAGGAGGAGAGGAGGTAGGTTAGGGATGTGCGGAGGCGGAGGAGGTGGGGGATTTCGGTGGGGGTTGTGAGGGTGGGTTTTGTGGGGGCGTCGGAGGGGGGTGTTGTTGTTGTTGTGACGCTCGTTTGTGAGGTCGTCGTTGTGTCGTTCTCCTTCTCTGACGCTGCATCTGTTGCTGAAACGGTGCTTGGTGTGCTTTCCTCGCGCTTTATGCTCATGATGGGTATTTCCAGAGCTGTCTTGATAAATCTCTCCTCCATCGACGGTGGCAGTCCTTTCTTGACCATGCGTTCGGCTTTTGAGACGAGGATTTCGAGAAGTTTGGGGTGCGAGAGCCGGTACATGGACTCTTCGCCTGCGTCGACTGTGTCGCACATCCTTCGCATCTTGGTTTCTATCATAGTCTTCAGGGTAGGATATTGTGATAACAGCGCTTTCCAATGCGGTGAAGCGGATGAGAGCGTGTCGAGGTAGTCATCGAAGGCGAGGAAGTGCTGTTTCGTGTCTTTTGCTGACTTTGGTGTGAGGGCAGGGAGGATGAGGAAGAGGATGTCGATTGGTGTTGCGATGAAGAGGTCGGCGGATTTGGTGATGTAGCCGCTGCCTATCCGTGAGGCATCTCCTTCCTCTATGGTGTCATCCTCGCTCTTCTCCCCTGTTATCAACCAACTCTTGAAGTCTTTCTTCGGCGCAGCGATGCGCGTGAACTCGTAGAAGCCTTTCTCAGGGCAGAAGAAATATCTTGATGGTGTATCATTTGCGGGGTTGTCGAGGCTGACTATGCGCGCGTCTTTGGATGTGTCTTTTGGTAGAACAAACAGTTTCGGGGGGTTCGATGTGCTTGCGGGCAGCGGTTTTGCCGTGGTGGTAGGTTCGGGGGTGGATTCTTTGGGTGCGGCCTTTGCGGGTTTCGAACGTGTGCGCGCCATTGCGAGATGTCTGCTGGTCCAATTGGGCATATACAGTCTTGTACGTGGTGTATCGAATTCGTGGTGGAATCGGGGTTCAGGCGCGTCGCGTGGGCGCAACCTTACACGCGCAATCCCTGTCACGTCACGGTTTCGGATTAGATTAGTCTGGGGTGAACCACAGTCCGGTGTCAACAAACGCTACGGGGCCGGGCTATGCGCTTGTGAGTCCTGCCTGACGATCGACTGTTTCCCATCTTGCTTTTCCCGCTTTCCAGTATTGGCGTTGCTATGGGCCACTGCGAGATAGCGCATCCGATATTGCACCATCACAACAATGATCGTGCGGGAGAGCCCCAAGTCAAAAGGTAAGTCGCCCATGTGAGTGTGCCAGCATGCGCTGACTCTGTGACAGTCAAGAACAATCAGCCCAACTGGC
Organism: Alternaria metachromatica; assembly: GCF_023757995.1. NCBI lineage: Eukaryota > Fungi > Ascomycota > Dothideomycetes > Pleosporales > Pleosporaceae > Alternaria > Alternaria metachromatica. The sequence continues at coordinate 838,096 of NW_026055502.1, forward strand.
CCCCGCAGTCGCCCGTCGAAGCCCTTCTCAGCTCGCCATCCGGCCGTAAGAGGTACGAGAGCCGCCGCCAGCGCGACTCAGCATCGCCATCCCCCTCGAAACGCCGCCCAATGTCGCGCGGAGGTGTGCCAGCCGGCAGCGACGGAGAAGAGGATGAGGAGACACTCCAGCTGCAACTCCAGGCCATCGAGGCCAAGCTGAAGCTGAAGGCGCTGCAGAAGAAGAAGAACGAGTCTCAGGATCTGGATCGCAATGGAGCGTCATCACGAGCGAGCATGGCCACCAGCATGCGCAGAATCGACCTGCCGCGGCCCGAGACCAGGCAAGAGACCGACGTCGAGGTACCCCGATCACCAGTTCGGATGCGACAGGCGCCAACCGAGCCGAAGAGTCCTGCGCGCGTCATGCTGGGCATAGACAAGGGACTCACAGCCCGCGATGTTAGTCTCAAGCGGCCGGGAAGTGCTGTTAGTGGGCGCATGTCGCGGCTGGGCTCGTCGAAAGAGGTCGAGCCGCCCAAGATCAAGTCCTTCAGTGAGCGCATCGCAGAGAGCAGGAACAAGGAGAAGGAGCGTGAAGAGAAGGAGGACAAGGCTGAACAGAGACGGAGTAGGGGGTTTGGGCTGCAGAACATCGAAGCGCTGAAAGACCGGCCGTCGCTATCACGAACCAGCTCATCTCAGAGTACCGATACCAAGACTTCACGCGACATGCCTCCGCCGGCCCTGAGGAATCACAGCCGAACGCAAAGTCTACAGAACCGTACATTTGGGGGTCCGCCCACTCCAAGACCAGGCTCCACATTGTCCTTCAGGCCCGAAAGCTCACGCCCGACCTCGTCCTCTTCCAAGGCCACGTCTAGCAGCTTTGGCTCAACTCCGACAGCCACAAAATACGCCGAGATCTCGTCGCGCGACGAAAGCGCCGATGCTCCTAGTTTCGAATCGTTCTCTGGTCTCCACCTCAAGTCGAGGGAAATGCAACACAATGTAGTCACGCGCACGCTGGAAGGCAAGACGGTCTTGACAATACCTCAACTGCTGAAAACCGTCAAGGCGCCAGAATACGATCCGCCAGATTGGGAGAACGACTATGTTGTTCTTGGGGTTATCTGCTCCAAGTCGACACCTCAAAACTCCAAGAACGCAGCCAAGGACCAGACCAAGGGCAACCAGGACAAGAACTTGGACCAGAACGGCAAGTTTATGGTTATTCGTCTCACGGATCTCAAATGGGAGCTCGATCTCTTCCTGTTCGACACTGGCTTTTCGCAATTCTGGAAACTCCCTCTTGGTACACTAGTCGCCATACTCAACCCCGATATCATGCCACCACGGAACCGCGATACCGGCAAATTCTCGCTGAAGTTGTCAAGTTCTGACGACACCATCCTTGAACTTGGCACAGCGCGAGATCTAGACTTCTGCCATGCACAACGGAAAGACGGCAAGGAGTGTGGTCAGTGGATCGACGGTCGCAAGACCGAATTCTGCGAGTTCCACATCCAACTTCAGGTGGAAAAGGCCAAGAAAGGCCGCATGCAAGTCAACACCATGACCGGGTTTGGCGGAGGTCCAGGCGGCGGCATGTTTGGCCGACGCGGTGGCCCGAAAGGTGATGAACTCAAGAGGGAAGGCAAGTATCACGACCGAGAACTCCACGAGACCGTCTACATAGCACCACGACCCGGCGGCGCAGCCAAGCTCATCGACCGCGACCACCAAAACTGGGAAGGCGGAGCAGGTCGAGAAGACCGCTTCCGCAAGCAACTCGCCGAAAAAGAGAAGGAAAGAGAGCTTGCAAAGAAGCTCGGCACGATGGGAGACGGCAGTACCGGAGGCGACTACATGAAGCTCAAGGGCGCTGGTACCCAGAACCTCCCCGCAAGAGGCTACACATCGTCGCAAGGGTCCTCAGGCGCAAAGCCCGACAAGCCCGCCGACGTGGACTTTACCAGTCTACTCAACCGTACGTCAGCCGATGTTTCTTTGGCGCCTGTTAAACGTAAACGCACAGCATCGGCGAAATCATCCAATTCGAGCGACCCCGTCGGCTGGGGATTCAAGTACGGCCGCATCCCATCACCGAAGAAGGACACTTCTTTCCCTTCTGCATTCCGCGGTACACGCGAAGCCAGTCCAGCGAAGAAGAAGGCGCGTCTCTTGCTAGCCGGAAAAGGCATCCGCGAGCCCGGACGCGAGAGTCTGGGCGGTCTTGACGCCGGTCTTATTGCTGCCATGGACGACGACGACGATGATGATTTGGAAGTTGTTTAATTCTTATTTGGAAAACACTAGGGGAGGTATACACAAAAAAACATGAAGGGCAGGGCGTTTGGTCTGGGTAACAACAGCTCGCTGATTGGCTAGAGCTAAGCGAGCAACGGGGTGTATTTCGACTTTTCTGGGCTGATGGATACCGAAGGCTTTAGCGTGGAGCGAAGCCGCATTAACGACTTTCCTTTTGTTTTTACTTGTACAATATTATACCCGCTTTGTTACGCTGAATTGTATACTGCGTTCACTTTACCAATTTTCTGAGACTGGTCATCTTGAGAGGAGCGTGAGGATTTCCCAATTATACCAGCGACGCACGTGCGACCACACCATTGAAGGAAAGAGCAGGACCACCAACTTCCAAACTCGAATCACACCAAAATGGCGGCCCCAGACTCTGATACCACAGACAACAAAATCTACGCCCTGATCAACTACGAAGATCCCTACGTCCAACCCCTCATTCTAGCCGCTCTCGAAAAGCGCCTGCCGAAACCATCTTATGAGTTGATATCCTCCATTTCACAGCTTCCCAGTCCCTCCTTCCGCCTCCTCCAATGGGTCCAATACGAATCCATCGACTTCGACCACCTCATGGAAAACTCCTCCACCAGCCTCTCAAACGCCTACATAATCCGCAAAGCTCTAATCCGGAAACACTACCTCAGCACCACCATCGCGAATTGGATTACCAAGTATCTAGATAGCGTACTCAAGAAACATGTAAAACCAAGCGTGGAATTCGAAATCGACTACGCCGAGTTTCTGGATGATGCGCTGGTCGAAGCGTGGGAGTTGAAGGAGAGTTGGGCGCGGAACGAAGATCAAGAAGATGTGCAGAAGAAGGAATGGTGGATTCTTAAACCGGGGATGAGTGAGAGGGGGCAAGGGATTAGGCTGTTTAGCAGTGAGGAGGAGTTGACTAAGATTTTTGAGGAGTGGGATCCTGAGAGTGATGATGAGGATGGAGAAGAGGAGGAGGATGCGAGAAGTGACGCTGGCAGCAACATTATTGGCAGTAAGGGTGAGGGAAAGGGGGAGAAAGAGGAGGGAAACGGCATCATAACATCCCAACTCCGCCACTTCATCGCACAACCTTACATCCACCCTCCGTTACTCCTCTCTCCTCCCAACGTCCCCTCTTCAGAACTGCGCAAATTCCACATCCGGACTTACGTTCTCGCCACCTGCGCTCTCCAAGTCTACGTCTACCGACCCATGCTCGCCCTCTTCGCTGCACGGCCCTACGTCCCTCCTTGGGACGACGTGTTACAGGAAGATCGCGATGAGGCTATGAAGGCGCATCTGACGAATACGTGTTTGCAAGAGAGTGGGGATAGGGAGGGGAGTGTGGGGTTATTCTGGTCTCTCCCAGACGACATACCTTCTCAACCAGATCTCGGGTCTGTCAAACTAGAGAGTGAACCGGACTGGAAGGATAAAGTGTTCGAGCAGATCAAGGAAGCAACAGGTGCGACGTTCGAAGCTGCGGCGAGGGGCATGTCGATCCATTTCCAGCCGCTGCCTAACAGTTTCGAAATCTTTGGCTTGGATTTCATGGTAGGCCATGAAGAGGATGGGGGACTGAATACGTATCTGCTGGAGGTGAATGCGTTTCCGGATTTCAGGCAGACGGGGAGCGAGTTGAGTGGGGTGATTGAGGGGCTTTTTGAGGGGGTGGTGAATAGGGGGGTTGTGCCTTTCTTTGGGGTTAAGGCAGAAGGAGGAGAGCGGGACGATGGGATGGTCAAGGTGTTGGATATTGATCTGGGACGGCGGTGAGAAGGGTGACTTGTGCAGAGGGAATGGGACAGCATAGCATAGTCACGACGAATAAGTTTGGTCAGAGTTATCACTCGTATTTTCCTTGATCTATACTACGTTCCCTTCCATGTCCTCCCATTACCATCGATTCAACCGCAAATCGCCGTACACCAGCTCGGTGTCTGTTCATCGAGACGCCCAGATACCAAGCAACCGCATACCGTGATCCCGCAGTCGAATCCGTATTCCCTACTTACTAACTAAGTTACTCTGGGCAACGCACATATGCGTGCTGTCCAGTAAATGTCCCAGAGAAAACACCGAATACAATGCCTTCTCGGCAAAGAAAGGTGTCCACTACCCTTCACTACCAAACAAACATTAAAGGCCGTCAGTAATGCGAACCTTTTCGTAATGTAATCGTGGGTATCCTGATCCTGAACCTCGACTTGAATAGGTCGAAGAACACAAAAAGCAAACGCTCGCTATGCAAACAATCAGTCACAAAGGACCTGATGCAAAAGAGGATTTGGGAACGCTTTGTGGTAGCATCTCAACACAAGCTACGATGAAGACTTGTTCAAGACGAACGGGCTGAAGGCCGTTAGATGTTGTCAATTGACATGGATGAGGTGGAGTGCTCACTGCGAGCCCGCTTGTCTGCTGCCTCGCGCTCGAGCGGCTCACCGCTGCGCTTCTTGGATGTCTTGGTTGAGCTGCTGGAGCTGTGCGCTGACTTGACACGCGACCATGAATCAAACGAGATCTCTGCTACTGTATAAGCGGGGGTTTCACTGGCGAGAATTGAAGAGACTTACCCTTCTTGAGCTTGCGGGTCGTAGGCGGCGGCGATGTGAGCAGCGAGGGTGTTGGGACGGCGTTCTTGCCCTTCTTGCGGCTCGGAGTCGCGACGGACGCATCGATGTCGGTGGTCGCCTCCTCGTCGTCGGTCTCAACACCGTTTGCGCGGTTGCGCTCTTTGATCTCTGCTTGGAACAGAAGACGGGGTTTGATAGACGAACGAGTGAGCGGACGACGGGCCTCATAACCAATCTGGCGACGGACTTGCTTGTCATCGGCGGAGAGGTCGTCGTCTTCCTCTGCCGCTGAGGCGCCGGAGGGTGCGTCGTCGTGGAACTTGCGGAAGACCTTGCGGCCACGGAAGATGTACACCATGCCTTCGTCACGATCGACGGCCGCCTCCATCTTGGCAGTCTTTCGGTCGACGGCTTTCCTTGACTTTTGAGGAGCAGCCTTTGCCTTGCCCTTACCCTTGACGGTGATGAATGGGTTATCTTCAGTCTGAGCACCAGGAGTGGGTACGCGCTCCTTGGAGTCTGTGTAGATGGGGATCTTGTCGGTGTTCTCGTCCACCTGCTGGGCGAAGCTCTCTAGAGTGTAGAGGTTCTTGGTCTTGCGGCCCTTGCGCGGGGTCGGCATGGCTTCGTCGATGGTTGAAGGTCGGTTGGCGGGGAACAATATGCGCGCGGTCGAGCTGACGTCTTCGATGCGACGCTTGCGCGGCGTCTTTGCGGGAGTGGGGAGCATGCCCTGTGGAGAAGTTAGCATGTTGAATTAACGTTATGGTGCAGACGCTTCGACACGACGCGGTTGTTTGTCAGCCGCATCGGGCCCAGGCGGTCACCTCAGGTAACATACAGGAGCCATGTTCGCAAACAAGGTGCGCCGGGACGAGCTTGGTGCAGCCGTGTCGGAGTCAGAGTCGAGCGGGTTGAGGTCCAAGGGCGCACGACGGGTCGAGCGTGGGGAGCGGAGGTGTTGGTGTTGTGGGGATGCAGGCGACGACGGTGGTGAGAGTGCAAAGGAAGCGTTTGCGCGGGTTGCAGAACGCTTGGCGTGAGAAGAGGCCGTTGGCGTGATGTCGCGCCTGGTCCGTGGGCTTGACCGCTCCTGTTGGTGAGTGTGAGCGTCGTGCTGGGCGGCCACTCTGCGCGATCGGCGCGGTGAAAACGGCTCGTAGTTGTCTCCATACAGCGGCGCGGGCGGCGTGTGGACGCGGCGGGGCGGGGACGGCGTGCGCTCCATGTTGGGTGGGATGATGCGGGTGTTTGTTTGGGATAGGGCAGTTGTGGTGTTGTTGTAGCAATACAGGGCGAATTGTGGGTATCCAAAATCAAAACAATGCCACAGCAAGCTCGATGTCGCAGCGTCTCGACGTTGGGATGACAATGGATGCAGTATCGATATGCGCGCAAGTGGAGATGGCGGTAGGGCTGGTGATGGTGAAGGTGAAGGACAAAGCCGGGTGGAGACAATGGGCTATGTCACGACGGGGAATGAAGGAAGTCGCGAGGTTGGGACGGCAGGTGCAGATGGCTGGTGCTCCTTCCTTGGCGCAACGCGGAACATCAACAAACCCCTGCTAACCGCTGGCCCCGCCAAACCAAATACGCCAACGCTGTCAGTCGTTGAAACTCACCAAATCAATTCGTCTAGAAGAGTCCGACACAATACACAGCACGTCAACACAGCATGGACCCGCCGAACCTGGGCGCGCTTGACCTCTCCGACTCGGACACGGACGCGTTGTTTGACACGCCCGCGGCACGCAAGACCAAGAAGCAGACAAAAGATGCGGACAATGATGCAGCAAAGACACGGTCAAAGGAGTCGCATTACACGACAGAAGAGGCGCGCGAGGCAGCATTGCGCAGGGAGTTGGAGAGCATACGAAACGTCAACAAGGTCATCGAAGGCGTGGTAGAAAGCCTGCAAAAGGCCAAGGACAACATGGCTGTAAGGGACAATAGTAGAACTGCCGCAGTCTCTAGACTGACGATGAATAGACTGTATCACGCACCGTCCAAAACGCGTCTACCTTGCTCCAAACATGGACGCGCATACTTTCGCAAACAGAACATAATCAGCGTCTAATCTTGAATCCGCAATGGCAGGGTGCGTCGCAAGATTTGATCGATATCGAGGAGGAAGAGGTACACCGCCAGCAGGCTGCACAACGTCGGGCGGCAGATGAGCAGGCGCGGAGAGAAGCTGCGGCTAGGAAGATAGAAGAGGATCGCAGAAAGGCTGAGGCGGCTCCCAGGGCAGGTACTCAAGGCAGAGGCAGGGGCGTCCGGCCACGCGGTGCTTCGACATCGTCCACAGGGAACTATACCGGCGTAGGCGGACAGACCGGACGTGGTATCAGTCGCAGCGACTCACGAGGTCGAGCAGGCAGCGGCATTGGACGAGGGCTCCCGCGGGGACGAGGTAGAGGCTTGGGTTGATGGGATTGCACATACGCCTTCGCCTCACATCGAACGCATACATGGAATACGCAATCGACATTTAAACCTGGGTCGTATGTTTGCAGTCTGGTGGTGTCGAGTGCTGAGGTCAGCATAATTTATCGCGCAATTTCGGAACGCCTCACTCAGTTTCTCTCATCTTACCATCCCGGGCATCCATAGCTTATCTTACCACGGCGTGTTTCCCCCGAGCAACCGCGACGAGACCTGAAATCCGTACCTGCAGCTCGATGCAGCTCACGGGCCGTTGGTGATGCGGATGCGCTTCTCAAAACGGGAAGGTCTGAGAACCCCACTTGTCGTCAGTTGGACCCCGCCGTACATTTACTTGAGATCTTGCGACGATCCGGGGATTTAATAGACTCTGCTTTTCCTACTCTTCGACCTGCTTTCTATTTCTCCTTCTCTTGCTTTTTGCGATTCTGAACTTCTAGATCGCGCAATGGAGGTCCCGACAGCGACATCGCTACGCGACATCTACCCCGAAGACGCGCTCCCAGCCGAGACAAAGCGATGGGAGAGCCTACTCGCCAAGTTCAAGGAGCTCTATGGCAAGCAAGCCGACTTTGTCGCTAGGAGTCCTGGACGCGTCAACATCATTGGCGAGGTAAATTACCTGCAAGAAGTCTATTACCTGTCACTAATGATTGTAGCACATTGACTACTCCCTGTACGAGGTTCTGCCCATGGCCATTACCGCCGACTTCATCATGGCCGTAGCTGTGCGACCGACTGAGGAGAAGCCGCGTGTACGGATAGCGAACCTCAATTCAGAGAAATTCCCCACTCGCGAGTTCGACATTCCTGAGGGAGAGATTCCAATCGACGCTACCGAGCATGAGTGGACCAACTACTTCAAGTCTGGACTGAAGGGTGTATCACAACTACTGCAAAAGAAGCGAGGAAAGTTCACATCCGTCGGCATGGACATTGTCTGCGATGGCACAGTACCGAGCGGTGGTGGTCTCTCGAGTTCAGCATCCGTTGTCTGCACAAGCTCTCTGGCTGTGCTGGCCGCGAATGGCGAGGAGAAGATTGACAAGACCGAACTATGCGAGCTTGCGATTGTATCTGAGCGCGCAGTCGGTGTTAACTCTGGAGGGTCAGTCTTGCCTACCTTTTGCATTCCCACAGCTAACAAGTCGTAGTATGGACCAAGCAGCTTCCGTCTTCTCCCTCCGCGGCTCGGCACTATACGTATCGTTCAAGCCTAGCCTAAACTACACAAACATTGAGTTCCCCAAAACCGACCCCGAACTCGTCTTCGTTACCGCTCAGAGTTTCGTCGCCGCCGACAAGCACGTCACAGCGCCAGTATGCTACAACCTGCGCGTCGTCGAATGCACACTAGCAGCCGTCTTCCTAGCCAAAGCCTTCGGCCTAAAGAAAGAGCTCCCAACAGACTCCTCCCCCCTCGGCGTCAGCCTCCGCGGCTTCCACGACACCTACTTTGAAGACAAAGAGAGTGTCTCCGACAACACCAAGATCTCCGTGTCAGACTTCGAAACGCAACTCACAAAGCTAATCCAACACACCGAAGACTACCTCCCACAGGAAGACGGCTACACACGCGCGCAAATCAGCGGGCTGCTGGGTATCTCAGAAGACGAATTGAACGAACGCTACATGTCCAAGTTCCCCGTGCGCGCCGAGAAATTCATGCTCCGCCAGCGCGCCCTCCACGTCTTCACAGAAGCCCTCCGCGTGATCAAATTCCGATCGCTCCTCGCATCTCCCCCATCAAACGACCGCGCATACCTCCAGTCCCTCGGCGACCTCATGAACACGACGCAAGACTCATGCCGCGAGATCTACGACTGCAGTTGTCCCGAGCTGGACGAGCTGTGCGATTTAGCTCGCGCGGCTGGAAGTTGTGGCAGCAGGCTCACGGGCGCGGGCTGGGGTGGATGCAGTGTGCATCTTGTGCCGAAAGATAAGGTTGAGGCGGTTAAGAAAGCGTGGGTGGAGAAGTACTATAAGAAGAGGTTTCCGGATATTAGCGAGGAGAAGTTGAAGGGGGCGATCGTGGTTAGTGAGCCGGGGAGTGGGTCTGTGTTGTATAAGGTCAAGGATGGGAAACTTGCTTAGATGGAGATCTATGGGTGGCAGTGTGGGGTCTGCATGCCTTCGTATGGGTTCGACGCAGCGACGTTGAATGAGGGTGGCCCGTTTGGTAGGTCATAGTCACGGCTTTGAATATCTGACAATACCATTGGTTTGTCATGCACCACTCCATCATCACAGTTTCGTGGATGTGAAATATATCACGCAGTCAATTCGATGATGCTTTTCCTGTCAAAGTGCGGTTCACGTCACATTCGCTACTTTGGTTCTCTTCACACGTTACCAAGGCTGGCACACCGCGAGACCATGTTCGTCAACGTCAATGGTATAATAAAATCTGCAACACACACAACTATATTTCTACACCGTACCCCCTTGATACTCTACTTGCCGAAGACACTGCACCCGTCCATACAGCCCGACGCCCATCTTCACACCTGTATTCTCCCCACCCACATACCATCACCACAGAACTCCATCCACACACCAGGAGCGAAGATGACAAAGCGCAGCCCCAACCGCCGCAGAAAGTCTTCCCGAAAGCCTAGTCCCCAGTCCAATGCACCCGAAATGCAGTACCAGGACGCGGCCTATAACCAAGCGGGGCACCAACAAGGCCGGCAACATAATGGCATGCAATATGCGAGCGAATCCATGCCAGCTTTCAGCGAAGATAGCATTCAACGACAGCTAGGGGGTTACATGGTACTATCACAAACATATGCACCCGCCCAAGCGGACATGTGGCAGCCCGGGTGTTGGTACCCGTATACGCGTCCTGCGACGGGAGAGGAAGTCGCGGAGTGGTATGACGCGCGGAATGTGGACGTTGAGGAAGACTACTCGTACGGCCGCAAGCACGAAAACGGATGTGAACGGTTCTACCACCAAGGGGACTGCCAAGTTCGCCCTGGTCACGATTTGCCGCCTGTGGAGACTTCCCTGCCACCGCTGTACCAGTATGTTGAGGAAGACTACTCGTACGGCCGCAAGCACGAGAACGGGTGTGAACGGTTCTCCCACCAGGGGGACTGCATTGTTCACCATGAATGTTTTCCTTCGGAGGACAATGCTTCGCCGCCGCGGTACCGGTATGTGGAGGGTTATCATGATCCAATCTTGAAAGGTCTAGCGCCGGATTGGTGGAGGCTGTTTGGACATGATGTACCGAAACAGTTTATCCTTTCACCAAAGAAAGTGGAGGAACCAGACGCGGGCTCTGAGCCGAGGAAAGTGGAGGAGAAAGATGCGGAGTGGGATGCGGCGGCGTATTTTGGGCCATTTCGTGCGTGTGCCACTGAGTCATGCCCCTGGTCTGAGAAAGCGTATGGTGAAGAGGAGGCAAAAGGAAAAGACAGAAGAGAAGAGGGCGTAGACGGTGTGAATAGCACCACGACAAAGAAGTCAACTGAAGGCTCGGAGCGAGAATGCAGGGGAAGAGATGACTGGGACTGTGACTTTTGCGGCTTGGAGTGCTTTTGCTGGACTGTCAAGGAAGAGAAGAGACTTGCCGATTACATTCAGTCGCCTAGGATGAGGCTGTATAATGAAACATGCCTTAGTGTAGGAACAACGACAGGCAGGAGCTAGTTTACTGCTTTGCCGAGGACGAAGCCACGACTTATTCGGTAGCCTGCCGATGTGAGCTAGGATTGACTTCGTTACGAAGTTCCGTTCGTACCATTCGACTACCGCAGCTGGCTTTTGGGCGTAATGGAGGCGCTGGGGTGCATGTGACGGTGTTGTGTCGCTTAGGCGAAGCCACTCGTACGACTGTGAAGCGGATATCTCGCGTGCGGTCTTATGCGGGATGGCTGATTCAACGTGGTGGTGGCCGCGGTAGGCATAGCTCTAGGCTCCCTGGAGTAATCTAAATCTTGACAGATTCATCACGATTTGGAAAGCGCATGTCGTTTGGTGGTGTGACAGGCGTGGGGCGACGTCTGGTGATAAGCATGATGAAGAGGTTTCGACGTGGCTCTAGCCGACGTTTGAAATTGAATGTTTACGTTGCGCGATCTTCGCCGGCTGGCACGCTTTCCCTTTGCTTTTGTTATGAGCGTGGCACCTTTCGATGGAGCTGCTGTAGTGATTGTGGCATGGGAGCTGTTCGGGGTCGGGATTCTACTGGCCCGGATAAGTAGAGGTTCTTAGGGTTGCGATACTCATCTCTTTCGTAGAGTATCTCCTCGCGTATGAGTGGTATGAATTGCGGGAGGTGTAGTTGGCTCGTCGTTTCTGGGTTGCCTCTGGGTCATCCGGATAAGTAGACTCCTGTCCACGTTCAGTCGATTTGAAGAAACAAATCGCGGTGGCGTTCAGAACTGCACTGGAGTCTTTATGAACCTGGTCCATGCCCGGTTCAAGACAGCCTGATGGGTGTTGTGGCTGATGTTCCTCCCTTTTTAGCGGGATTGGGCCGAGAAGCGCACCTCAGGAGGCATCTACCAGGGGGCGAAAGGAGGCCGCTCGAAGCGGCGAACAAGGTGCTCAACGTGTGGCATAATTTGCTGTGATAATCCCGGATGAGATCAGGTCTTGCTGTGTCCGCTTACAGGCGGTCGGGTTGGAGTGATGTGATATCGAGCAGGTGCCTTCAGGGCTGAAGTGGGGCCATCTTTGCGTCAGCGCCAGCGCCATCCGCTAGTCGCGCCTTCCCGAGGTCGACTTCACCCCTCTTGCACCACTCATATCGGATGATGGGAACGCCATCAATAATGAAGCTTCATCATGCATCAACTACCAATGCGCACCTCACTGTTACAGTGCCTTGTTCAGACCGAGCCACCCTGACGCACGTTTCCGCAGATCGCTGTACCAGCCGTTGCTGCACCCCGGATTGCGAAGGCTGCCATGTGTGTTTGAACCATCTGCCGGCATATCGAAACACCAACGGACTGGCTCCTAAAAGGAAAACAAGTTACCCAGGATTCATAACACATAGCTGAGAGTCCCTCATCACACACCGCAAACTATAGGCTAACCATCCGAACTCTGAATGCGTCTTGTCCGCTTCCGTCAGAATCACTGCATTCACCAAAACCACGGGTGCGAGTTTCCAAACAGGCCCTCAACTATTGTATTGGAACGCTCTCTTGGAAACAATGGTCGATCAACTCCATCACTGCATGCGCGACAGACGTCCATAGTAAGTAGGTATCCAATCTGCACATGAACACCAGGCGAGTGAGGGCCACGCTACCTTGGAAGACAATACCGATTCGCAGAATATGGCACCACATATCGTACGATCTGCGCAAAAAGGTCTGCGACTTTACTGCACTATTAATCTTCAGCGCGCCCAGACCTTGACTTGGATCACTGCAGGGCTCTCGCCATGTCTGATAAGGCTATCACTCCAGCTGGTTATGTCCAATCATCCAACTTACGTGTGAGTGAAATTCGGCAAAGACTCCGGAAGGTGATGCTCAAGTAGGGTGACGACTTGATCTATAGCAAATCTGCACTGCACACGCTTGGTATATGCCGGGAATGGCACTGCCCTAGGCCTCGAACGCTCAAAATCCACGTGGCGATGTAGCATCCATATTGAGCTTGTATCGAGCTCCGAGAACGGTCGCAAGCCATCGATCAGCGGCACTCTTGCCGCATTTAGTCAAAGCTTAACGCCATATGCTCGGTTCGTTACCGATACTGCTCAACTCGAACAGACTCACGTTCAGACTTGGACTGATCTGGACACTCGTCGCGATGTTCTGTAATGTGAAAATGGGGTATCGGCTATGCAACGACTTCGACGATACCCCAAGTCGAGGCCTCACTACATAGCTCGCTGCTTGTATGCCGGAATTCTATAAGTACCAAGGTACGTCCAGTGATCAAGACCGCGGTTTATCGGTCTTGTCAGACTCTAGTCGAGTATCGAAATTGTACTGGCCCTTCCATACCATTTTACAGCTCACCGTACAACCCGTCCCACACCGAATTGTCGACGAACTCACCACACATATGATCTTGGTCAAGCGGCACTTCATCCGAGGGTCTTTTTACGCATGCTCGATATTGCCTCGTCCTAGCAATAGCACTCGAACGAAATCACCGATACCAGCGAATCGCACACGGGTAGCGGAATATCGAGAATGGCTCAAACATCACGTCACGTGAACAGTAATGATACAACACTATCCACGGCAGCTGATTCCCCACAAAGCAGTCGACTACTGAGTCTACCAGCGGAATTGCGGGAGCAGATCTACCGTAACATCCTCTCATCGCCCGAACAAGGCCCAGAAATACTTCAGACCTGTCGTCAGATCGAGCGAGAAGCGCGCAAGTTCCTCTACCAGAGACCTATCAACTTCCCGGATCAACTCTCGCTATATGTCTGGGTAGACGCAACGCCTGATCATCTCCTCCCGCATGTCACCGATGTATCAGTTGCGATTCAGGATATAGACCTTCAACCTGTACTATGCCCACGCGCATTCACACCGTCATCGTCATTACGGCCTCAGCTACTCACTTGGGGATTGTACGAAACGGAAATCTGCAAGCTCATCTCGACGCTGGGAAAACTACCGCACATTAAAAGAATCGCTATCAAATCACCTGCGCTATGTCAGTCCCACCTCTATGGCGAGTTTGTTTCCAGGGTTTTGCGCGGCCTTCATTTGAGATTGTCAGATGTTCGGGTTGTACATGTCACCAGCGTGCAATCATGAGTGCTGGTGGAGCAGCCACTTAGCCTCGTCTATGTCCCCAGTCTCGAGACGCTTAATCAAGACATGCCGGCTTCTCTCGCCGCAGTAGAGAGCTAGGGCATCTGTGTGCGAGAATACTAGCAGATAGATTTAGAGTCTTAGTCATACTCTACTGCTTAGATAGTATACAGGCGATAAAATAGTAGAGCTAGACACGTATACAGGTGGCGTTTGTAGGATACTATACCTACAACTCTCGTTCTGTCTATACTGTGTAAAGACGTGCACGAGCGAGCCTAGTGTGTAAAGTTGTCTTGTAACTGTTTGGGATTAGCGCGCGATGCTACAGGTTGCAACCCAGGACATGCAGCGCTAGGCCATGCCCGTTGCCCGCACCACCAACATGACGCTGACTGCTTATGGAGACTGCACTTTGGTATACAGTATAATAGCAATGGCGTTGATATTTTTTACCAGAGTACCGCAGTACCGTGGTTGTGTGTGGAGGCTGGTAACTTAGAAGACGGCGTTTTCTTGTATATGGTTTCTACACACTCCCCGGCAGCAAAGCGCGTCCGAACTTCATCAATTCTTCTGTCCTCTGATGGATGAAAGACAGATCAAAAAAATAAGAGTAGTTTCCATGTAAAGTGGTAAAATTGGCTTGTAAGGGCTCTAGACCGATAGCATCGCTGCTTCCATAAATGAGAGAAAAAAGACCTTTGTGTTATCTTCCTAGCATTCATTGCACTTCTTCTTCGCACATCGAAGCATTCAAGCCCCATCACTCGGGCCTTTTTCCAATGTCTCCACACCGTCAACGAGGTCTTTGCATCTAAGTAAAAATCCCCATCCTCCCATGTTGAACTCAACCATCTCCTGGGCAAATTTCGGGCTGGTTGTAGCAGTGGCGTCGCTCAGCAAGAGGCAATCCCAACCTTTCCACACGGCATCGGTCAAACTAGCAGCAACACATTGGTCTGTGTTGCAGCCTGCAAAGATCAATGTCCTGATGCCGCGAGCCTTCAACACACTCTCGACATCGGTTCCACCCCAGAACCCTGACAGTCGATTCTTCCAAACTCTTAGATCATCAGGATGGACCATTCTCTCCAAAGCACTGTAGAGTTTGGAATTCCATTGATCGCGCATGAGAACGGCGCCGCCTTCGACTGTAGATCCGTCATCCAGCATTATGGGCCCGATGTTTGTTCCAAGGCCAGGTACATCACGACCACCCTCGAAGTTCGTGTCCATTGAGAAACCACGGACAATCGCAGGGGGCATAGTCTCAATGTCCTCATCCGTGAGACCCCAACCGAGCCAAAGAATTGGAATTCTTGCCTTCCTGCAAGCCGGTATCGCTCGCTCGATGAGCCTTTCCACGACTTGCAGACCCAGGCTTTCCGACGGCCGACCAAACGCTGGGGACAGGAAGTAGTTTTGCATATCGACGACTACGAGTGCAGTCTTGGTGGGATCAATGATGGCATGCGAGTCTTGTGTGCGTAGTGTCATGCGAGGGTAGACCTTGGGGCTATTGGGCGCGACGGGATGCGTTATGTCGTAGCCTTCCTTTTCGGAGTAGAGCCAGAAGTTCTCTGCGCCCCCGATGACCTTCATCTCTTCGCTCGCTGATGTATGAAGAAGGTTACTTTCGGGAGTAGAAGACCACCAGACTCAGGATTGGAAAGTGGAGTTACTATATTGTGAAGAAGCACGAGAAAGACGACGTGCGCAAGCTGGTTGTTGCACCAATGTAATGGGTCGTTTTCGGTCTCGGTCTCGCGTGCTAGCGAAAAACGAAAGGCGCGTTTGACCTGTGGATCTGTGCAAACGCATTTATCATTGAAGTGTTAGAGCTGGAATCAATCATTAGCCAATGAAACTGTTGTCCCATAGATTGCGATGTTCAGTCATAGCATCTACCAGCTCACAGTAGTGTTCGTTCGAAGAAAGTGAACCTTTGTATGGCAGTGGTGACTAGTTTAGATTTGTCAGCGGACTGGGCGGCGGGGATCGGCCATTCTGCTAGCGACATGAGACATCAGACCGAACAGCATGTCAGCATATCTGGGTCTCATTATACCATCAGGCAACTCACGATGTCGAGCAGTGGCGTCGAGAAACGCGGGTCTGCGTCCACGGTGCGAGTAAGTAGGTTTGCTAGCATTTATCCGGCTTAGGCCGCCTGCGGGTCCTTGCATCCGATCCAGACGCGGCTCTGCCACGACATCCGCCTACAGCTATAGAGCATCGAACATCGCATTCCGAGCGCTCAAAACGCGTCTACCAGAGAACTAACGCGTCTTCTAGGCTTGTGATCTGTGTCGCAAACGGAAGCGAAGATGCGTGTGGAACCACGGTCCTCAGGGCTGCTCCCCGTGCACCAATCTGAAAGAAACGTGCATGACCACGTACACGCGCAAACAAAGGTCGAAACCACAAAGAGGGTATGATCTGGCAGCATTACACAGATCGAAATGTCATTGACGATGGTTCAGCAACCGCATATCTGAGTATGAGGATCGGATCAAGAGGCTAGAGTCGCTGCTACACGAGCGGAACGTGGCACAACCAAACGTGCGCCAACAACCGGTCATGCAAACAACAGAACATTCACCCCCAATCTCAACATGGGTAGATTCGTTGCGTCATGAGGTGGAGGCTGGTCCACATCCCCTGCTTCCAGACTTCGACCCTTTTGACATGGAAAGCTTCCTGCCAGACAATGATGGTTTGTTTGCAGACGACCTGGGCGCGTTGTCTACCGGCGGTTCTAGTCACGACTCTTCTACGTTAGATCCCTCGTTGCAGGCTCCGTTAGATGGCATCTATTCCTCTGCCAACTTCCAAGAGGATGTTGCTTTCCTGCAAGCTGCACAATTTGGGACGGGGCCGACGGAGGATGTCAATCTATCACCGCTGCCAATAGTAACCAGTCCAACGAGTGACTGGTATCTCCCACCCCCAGAGCTCGGAACGACACTGCTTGCGGAGTTCCTGACTGACCTAAATACCGCCTATCCGCTCTACCAACCACATGTCATTGCCGACCACCTTCGGACATGCTATGCAGGGCTGCCTGATGATTCAGCAATCGCTTGGACGAGTGCGTACATCGTCTTTGGTATGGCACATCACATGCGTGGCATGAGTTCGACTGGTGACAGCCATAACATGGACATGGCTCAGTACTACCTTGCCCGCGCTTACTCCACACTTGACACTCTTCTCACAGCGCCGCCATCCTTAGGACAGGTACAATGCCTTGTCGGTATCGCGTTACTCATCGTCGCCAGCCCATGCAGTAATAAGAAGCCAGCGGGTCAATTCGTCTCCACCGCCCTCCGTGTCATCAGAAGTCTAGCCAACGAAGGCAAGAAAAGCAATGCAACGGCGCAGGAACTCAGTGACGGCGCACACCAGCGTCGCGTTTTTTGGATCTGCTTCACCAACGACATCAGCCTGAGCATCTTGAGCAACACGCAACCAACACACCAGCTTCAAGACGTAGCCAACTGCTCCGACTTTGTAGCAGACGAGCTTGGTGCGCTCACTGCGACCGAGGGCACTTGGCGAGCGCACATCTTCTGGCTCTTCACAAGAATAGCCTTACTTCAGACCGAAGCCATTGACCAGGTGCTCTCTCGTAAGACAAGTAACACAACTCCGCTGGACCTAAGCGCCGCGACAGCCATCGTGCTCGCTCGCTTGCAAGCCTTTCACGAGCAACACCACATCTTCCATCTCTCCGCTAGCCAGTTGGAACAAATACTATACCGAGCAGATATCTGTCATTGTGTTGCACTTGAAGCGTACTACTTCGGAACTGTATATCGACTACATGCGGTCACGGCGATGGACATGAGTTCGGAGACCAACCCTTTCGAGCTGGACGGCTTGATCAAGATGTCGAAGATGAAGCAACATAAAGCATATCTGGAGGCACAACGGCTGCTGAGTCTACTGCCAGTAGCACCTCGGGGTAATGTTGCTTTGTACTGGTCAGTAGCGTCTTTAACTCGTTCCAACGTATACTAATCTTTTCACAGGATGGTATATCCTTATCTCATCGCAGCGCTCGTCACCATGCTTGCACATCATATCCATAACGCAGCTGAGACGGCTCCATCCGCTGCCGAAATGCGCATCTATAAGCAACTACTCGCTGATATCGATACTATGGTTCTGGCAGGCGACAATCCGGACTTGGAAGCGAAAAGAAACTTTTGCAAGTGTTTGTTGTCGACGCTAGAGGCGCGACACAGTGCTCGCGCGGTAGGCGGAGTTACAGGATGCATTGCGGTGACAAGCTGAGGAATACAAGAACTTGACGATCGCGCAGGGATGCTGACAATGTTTCGTCTTTGCAAACACAAAGTGTAGCGCAAGCGAATCTGGGTCTGATGGGATGCGCAGCGTCATTATGTCCCGACCTGTGAATATCACTTATCAATAATGAAAGCAGTAACGAGGTCTTGCTCTGTCACTCAGATCCACGCAGACTCATTCAGACTCACTCAAAGACTCTTTGGAGAAATGACACCATCATTCTTAGCGCTTTTACATACCATGTCGTATCCTGTCGAAGTATCATCTAGTTCGTCTCACATAGAGAAGCAGCACTATGAGCAAGCATTGACTGCGTTTTTGGACTAAGTATCAACCCATCTCTTAGTCGCGGGACCTAATATCTAATGAGAATAGGCGAGAACAGCATTATGATAAGAGATTTAGTAGTGAGAGAAGAGTGCTCGTTTGATCAAGTGTGTTTGCGTGGAGCTGTACGTGCAGACCTCTTCGGAATCGACCTGATGATTTCTTCCACGTCGCTTCTTATTCGTCGCAACTTCCTGCTTTTGGTGTGGATCTTGGCGTTCTGTGCCTTAGACTTGATTACCTTCTCAGCCCTTTTGAACGTCATTTTCATATCTTGGTGTATAACGACAAGGCTGGAATTAAGCACTACGTTTCCGTCAGCCTTGGACGGTTCCGCAGACTTGCAACTCGCTTTCGCTTACTCTTCCAATCTGAAAACGTCATTTGGCGATCCGCTTTCAATAATGCCTCAAAGAGCTTCGATAATGTCGCGTCCAATCGTGCTAGAGCAGCGCTGTAATCTTCCAAGCTCTTTTTCTGTCCTTTGCTGTCTCTACGGAAGAGTTTGGGTTTCATTATAGCCCGAAGAAACCTGGTGTGAGCGTCGAGATGGCGATCTATCTCTCTACCAGTGGTCGATGCGGGATTAGATTCTATGCAACGTGAGGCCCTCGACGCGATGCTCATGTTGACAGCATTGGGAAGCATAGGCAGACGTTTGCGCGAACGCGCGGAGGTCGAAAGGTTGGTACCCATAACGTGGGTGGCTAACTGTGGGACTTCTGAGAATTGAAAAGTGATGAGCTGAAAAGTGAAGGGGGGCATGGAAGCGGGGGTGGCAGCTGAGATGCATGGGCTGAGTAATGTATTGGACGCAGATTCCTAAAACCAGCGGCCGCCGGGAAATGCAACAGAGTCAGCTTACATCCTGATATGCGCTCATGGCGAACCTAGAAAACCACGCCGACTTGTTGCAATACGTTGCTCGATCGCTTGAAGATGAGGAGGAGTTTCACTTTCTACAATTTGAGTCGCTCCAACGGACCAACATCGTTGCACAGCAGATAGAGCTATTCGAACTCAAACAGCAGTTCCAAAACGCAAAGAGTGTCTCAGCCAATGACCTCAAAGATCTCAAAGATACCCTCAAAGATTATGGTAAGAGCTAGTAGGAACATCAGCTAACTAGGAGCACCTCGTAACTGATGAATACTAGTTACCGCAATTCGGGACTACCAATTCCTTCGAAGCCGAAGAAGTGTGGCGAGGAAAGACATGCATGGGAGAAGAATTTTGCTCCAGCGGTGGTTCCAGCGTAGGTTCGGGACCGGCGAATTGTTTTATTCTCACTACGCCTACTTCGACGAGGCGGACACCACAACTGATCCTTTTCGCGGTTACTTGATGAGGACACTGCCTGTCTACTTCACATACTCCAAAAATGAGCGGTTGGATCGCTCGATGGAGTATGAAGAGGGTAAAGAGCCCAAAGACGTGTCACCATTTGTCGATCACCTTGCCCGTTTCGTGATAGCAATCACGGGTGGACTATTCCTCATCGCCCCGATGCTGGTCATGGCTATCGACACATCGCAAAAGAAAAGTCTCATTACGGTGTCGGTGTCGGCCTTGTTATTCGCGCTTGTACTATCGTTTGGAGTCAGAACTTCTAATGTCGAAGCGCTTGTCTCAACAGCATCGTATGCTGCTGTTCTGGTGGTGTTTGTGGGAACCAACTCTGGCGACGGAGGCATCGTGGCAGCTGCAAGTAACTCCACCGTGGCATCGCAGTGACTGGAAGTTGGCGGGCAGGCCATGTACATTGAGGTTGTTGGCCGCGGAAGAGAAGCGCAACAACGACTCCCAAGCTTTCTAGACGCAATACGAATACCAATTTGCTAGCGAATATTGCATGGGCCTAAGATGACTTCTGTCCTGTACGGCTGGTTGAACATCGACGTCGTCAATACTCTAGCTCGTGCACCTACTGACCCTGCATGCACATACACCCGAAGAACGACCGACTCAGACAAAGGCTCGCAAATATCGACTTCCCTATCGCCGATTCCAGCGAAACAGGCTGCCTCGCGATCTAGATCCGTCTCGATGGGACGCTCCATCGCCTCGCTTACAGCGCCACGCTGGCGATTGCGAAGCTTAGCCAATGAAATCAGCACCAGTTTGATAAGTGATCATGTAAAGGCGATGGGGCTTCTTCATACACAGCTAAACGATGCACCACGGCAAATGCATGTCTACACAGACACAACGGAATTACTACTCTCCTCTTACTCTGAGGAGCAGATATGACTCAGCTGCATAATGAGGTGTAAACCCTGTGTGAGCACGCGTGGTGTATCCAGCCTAGACAGTCCTGTTTTGTGTCTGCCCACAGCGCAGCACACTTGTAGGCTTCGCCATAGGCACAAATAGCATACCCCCGCCTGCCTCCAGCTCGAACCACGTTATCTCCCAAAGCGTCTGATTGCCCTCGAAAAGCACGTTGTCTCGCCGTCGCTCGAAGCAGAGGTGATCGCCGGAGGTGTAGTGCAGCGCAACCTCCCGGGTACGCTCGATAAGCTGAAGGATGTCGGTGCCGTGCGCATCGCTGCTATGGACGCCGGTTATCTGTCTATGCATGTCCTTGCGCAGCAATCTGCCTTGGGCTTGGAAGATCCTGAGGGGTGCCGCGGAGCAAACGATGCTGTTCACTCTGTGATCGTGTCCAGACCCACACGATTCGCCGGATTCGCAGTCCTGCCTATGTCGCTTCCAGAAGAGGCTGAAGCAGAATTGAACCGCAGCGTCACGACCCTTGGATCCACAGGCGCGATGGTCTGGAACCATCTCAAAGATGGAATGTACTACGACGCCGCACGTTTTCATCCAGTCTTCGCCACGACGCAGGAACTCGACGTAACGCTGTGCGTACACCCTGCTACTCCCACCGCAGATATTGCATCCAAGTTGTTCGCGGGTAACTTTTCAGCCGCCGTGACGGGAAAGCTCGGGATAACGTCGTGGGGTTGGCATGTCGATGCGGACTCCTTTGTCTTGCGCCTCTATAGCGCGGGACTGTTCGATCGCTTTGCCAAGCTAGTGCTCATAATCAGACACAATGGCGAAAGGCTGCCCATGTTCATTGACCGAATCGATTTGACGGGATTACGCACCGATGCGACGTTCGATCGGGTGTGGAAGACGAATACCTGGAGCACGACGAGTGCATTCTTTACTGTGAGACAGTTCTATCAGCTTAGGCAGGTGAGCCCAGTTGAGAGGATCATGTATTCGGTCGATTATCCGTTCGGTACCAATACGGATGGCTGGGCGTTCGTGGAGAAGTTGGCGGAAGCGCAGGTACCAAGCGACGCTGAGATGGACATAGTTGCGTGGAGGAATGCTGAGAAGTTGCTGGGGTTATGAATAGCGGACATTGATGGAAGATGAATAAAGGTAATCGAACAATGATAGTATTTGTCTATGGACACGCGTTGGCCGCATGCAGAGAGGAGCATCAAGGGGTCGATGATGCCATGCCAAGATATATGACGCTTGTTCATGATAGGGATAGCGTAGTAGCTAGCGCATTGAGCTCGCGCCTTCGCGCTCGAACGCGTCTCCCGTACAGTCCAGCTTCGCACATCCACCATCTACCATCTAAACATCTTCAGGTCCTGCGAGGCCCAATGCTTGTCTGCGAGTCGGTGCATCAGCCTTAAAGTACGGCTTCTCCGCCAACGACGTGACCCTTGTCCCGTGCCTCGGCTCAATTCCTCCATAATCCCAACTCGCGTTGTGGATTGTAATTCTGTTATCCCACAGTGCCGAAGTTCCTGGCGTCCAGCGGAACCGGACCTGGATATCGACGTTGTTTTCATACACATCGAAGAGGTAGTTGAGAATCACGTCGCTTTCAGCTTTGTCTAGTCCGACAATGCGATCTGTGAAGGCGCGGTTGACCCACAGAGCTTTCCATCCGGTTGCCGGGTGGACACGAACGATCGGATGAACGCGTTCGATGTGCTTAGGGCCAGCACTAGGATCATCACGATCGAGGTACGGGTGCGCACTGCGGTACACTGCTTCTCTGCCATCGATGATCTTTCGGAAAGCAGGAGAAAGCTTCTCGTATGCAGCGTAGCCTGAAGCCCAGAGGGTGTCACCTCCGATCTTTGGGATGGTATCGTTGTGGAGATGGGTTACGCTAAAAGAGTCAGAAATGAACATCCTTCCGAGATACTACCACTTACCCGGCAGGTTGGCGTTCGTGTACCAGATCAGTGTGCCATCTAGATGCACCACCCGTCTTCCGGAAGCTGGCTGGCACTTCCGTCGCCTGCAGAGCGGGCCATAGAACCGTCACCCCTGGCACACCGGGTACGAATGGAACTTGCGGCTTCACTCGATGTTAGCGCGTGAAGCGTCTTTGGGGAAGAACTACTCACGTGGACTTCAATTTCGCCATAATACTCGCCCAGCTTCTTCTGCTCTTGAGGCGAGAGATCCTGATCACGGAAGAACACCACGCTTCTTTCAGCGATCAGAAGACCAAGCTCGTCCTTTTGTTGGTCTGTAAGGTCCTTCAGCTGAAGTCCAACGATCTCGGTCCCGATGTGTGATGTCAAATGGATGACTTCCTTCGCAGCACCAAACAGCGCTTGCTTCTCTGGATCGGCTCGGGCACCTGGATCGATGTGCTCACGATCATAGTCCCTGATCTTGTACACATCGTCAAGGTAGAGTGGTTTTGCTGGTCTGTACGGATAGCCGGCCGACAGATCGATTCCCGCCTTCTCGAGTCTCTTTCTGGCTGGCTCTGGCAATCCCAGCGAGTCTTTCCGTGGCTGGACAGTATCCTTCTCCTGAATGTGTTCGTGAACGGGGATTGCGATTGGAGCCATTGTCAAAGTCGTTTGTGATGCAGTTGCGCAGACCTCATCGCTCGCGGTCCGACCAATTTTATATCCGGAACTCTATTACCCCACTTCTCAAAACGTTCGCTCACAAATCCGACTCCCATGCGCGGTCGACTGATGTGGCTGCATCGCGTGTTGTTTGCGACACATGTTGCGGGGTTGCGATCACATCATAATCTTGCAGATGACGAATACCCATTCAACGCTTCTCCTGTTATCGCTCGGACAAACTTCGCTTCATTTCAAATGTATCGAGAACTGAGATCACACCTTAGTCGCAAATAGGTGCGTCGGTGTTGGTTGCGTGCATCCCACGCGTTTATGGCCGCTCATGATGCCATCCGTATCCACCATCGCGCTTTGTTTCTAGCTACACCCCAGTTGAGATGCTTACTGTGCTGACAAGCGCTATAGCCGAGGCACAATCAAGGAATGCTGACAGTGGGTAGATGGCATTCATGATTGAGTGTTGGGAGGCTTGCGTGTGTTGCTGTCGGCTGAAAAGTCGCGTTCCATTTGCACGCGCGAAGCTGCGAAAAACTTCCTTCAGCATACAAGCAATATTTCCAACATGTTTTTCCGATGCAAAAGTGTTGCTGTAATTGGCGCAGGCATCAGTGGCGTGGTAGCTGCAGCTCATCTCCAAAAAGAGGGTGTCGAGGTCACTGTTTTTGAGCGATCGAGTGCCGCAGGAGGCATCTGGTACACGGTCCAACTTCATGCCCCTCAGACAGAACTGACAGCTGAACAGGCTCTACGATGAGCGAATACCCCTGGAACCACCGTATTCGGGAACCAAGGTGTCCAGAGCCGATAGTGTTCATGCGACCGAGGAGACGGAGGATACAGAGAGATTGCTCCATGCGCCACCTGGGTAGGGCCTACAAATATACGTCAAACGGTACCTTGGACTGACTGGCCATACACAGTCCATGCTATGTGGGCCTGAAGAACAACGTGAGCACGCGCTTGTTGGAAACCACCTTGAATCCGTTTCCGCCTGGGACTGAGGATTATGTGACGCATCGAGTCTTATGCGACTACATACAAGCTACTGCTGCCTCGACTGGGGTGCATGGGTTGACCCGGTACGATACCGACGTGAGACGGGTTACGAAGAAGGGCAAATCATGGACGGTCGAGACTGCGACTCTGCAGACTGAGGAAGGTGCGCTTAAGCGACGTGTATCCGTTCATGTCAGTATTGTTCTGATGTTGGCTGCGCCTGGAGTTTGCTAATCTTGGGCTAGGACTTTGACGCGGTAGTGATTGCGTCCGGTCATTACCACACACCAAGAGTTCCCGACACGCCTGGACTGGCGGAGTGGAAGCGACGATTTCCTGGTAGAGTGCAGCATTCGAAAAGCTACCGAAGGCCCGAGAATGCCCAAGATAAGGTACGTGTGCGCCAGGCTGAGCGAAACGACGTCGTCGTGATCTGATAATACTCCAGAACTATCTACTTGTCGGTGCAAGTGTATCCGCGACGGACATTGCTCGCGAACTAAGCCCGTACGCAAACAAGATTCTACAGAGCCAAAGGAATGGCAAATTTGATCTACCTCCTAGCATGCTTCCCAACAATGCATTCCGCATCGAAGAGGTGGCATCGTACGACGAACCACGCGCGAATGCATATGCATCAGCATCACTGAACCCCGACGAAGCGATTCCGACAACCGTCACATTGAAGTCAGGCGCAAAGATCCGTGATATCCACCATGTAATACTTTGCACTGGCTACTATCTCACCCTGCCTTTCCTACCACAGCTCACCTCAGACGAGACGCCAGTCGAGCATGCCGACGACGCGGTTTTGGTGACGGATGGTACACAGTTCCACAATCTACACAAAGATATCTTCTACATCAACGATCCGACCCTCGCCTTTGTTGGCGTGCCTTTCTTCACGGCCACCTTCACGCTGTTCGAGTTCCAAGCTATGGTCGTTGCAAAGGTGCTCTCAGGCCAGGCCAAGCTTCCCAGCTATGATGCTATGCGGTCGGAGTACAACGCACGCGTGGAGAGTAAAGGTTATGGCAAGTCATTCCATAGTCTGCGAGATCAAGAAGCGAGCTATGTCGACGAGCTTATGGACTGGGTCAATGCTGATCTACAAGAAGCCGGTAAAGATAAGTTGCATGGCCATACCGAGAAGTGGCATCGCGCAAGGGCAGAGCAGCTTGAGAGGATGAAAGCTTTCTTTGCTAACCCCATACCTGAGAAGCGGTTTGAAGCGACGTGTATATGATATACTGGATGAATACAACATGTCTCATTGGCAACGGCCAGTCTGCCCAGACAGTCAACAGCGCAGACGAGCTTTCTACAGTCACATGATCAAATGCAATGTGTTGAGGTTCCCGCGTCTTTCTGCATGATTATTGCGCGACTCAGGCACGCAATCTGCATGCCTGATCACGACACATGACGCCACACCACTCCCATGCATCACGACGATCTTGAGCCTACGCATACCGGAAACGCATTTCACGTTCGTGCTTATCAGACTAGATTGTCTACATGTCGCACGAACCCCACGCGAACCCTGTCATAACGCCATACCAGCCCCAGTATGTCGAATCGCGCTACGAATCCTACCGCGCATTATCGACTCGCCACTGACGCGCCGAGCGCCATGCTGAACGGGTGACCTCGTAAACGCTGCTTAGCTATGGCAAAGAAGGCCTTGTGCTGCTTGTTCAATAAAGCTGAGGCTTGTGCCGGTGCCTCTCCAGACACCAGACACATGCTTCACACTGAAGCCTCACGAAGATGGGTCGACCTCAGGATATCTCGACGGAAGCAGTCGCAGCTACGACCGTCATTCAGACCAACGAAGAGCTGAAAGCGAAGCCGCACAAGTGGTATTACTACCTCTGGGATACCTTGGACAAGCCGAAAGAAGAGCGATGGTTTATGTTCAAACTCGATGCCGCTCTACTCACCTTCGCATCGTTGGGGTACTTCATCAAGTACCTTGACCAGATGAACATTAACAGCGCTTTTGTCTCTGGAATGTATGTATCTGTCTTCCGTTAGCGATGACTGGCTGACATCAGAGTAGGAAAGAAGATCTTGGGCTTTACGGCAACCAGCTCAACTACATGCAAACTTGTTGGACTGTAGGCTATGTCATCGGCGAGATACCCAGCAACATCATTTTGACTCGCATTCGACCGTCAATCTGGATACCCGCAATGGAGGTATGATTCCGCACCACCGCACCCCATTCAAGGGAAAAACCGAACACCTAAGAGCCTACATCAAGATAAAAGCTTGCGAAGTTGGTGGCCTAACGGCAACGTAGGCTCCCGGGTGTTCAGTTTTTCCCTTGTATGAGGTGACCGCGCCGTTGGGAAATGAGTACTGACACCGGTAGCTTACTTGGGCTGTCTTGACGTTCTGCCTTTGCCGTGCCAACAACGCCGAAACAATCTACGCTCTACGCTTCCTTATCGGCCTTGCCGAGAGCACTTTCTACCCAGGCATGCAATACATCATCGGATCGTGGTATCGAAAGGAAGAGCTCGCCAAGAGATCTTGCATCTTCCACACCAGCGGCGCCATCGCGACCATGTTCTCCGGCTACCTGATGGCTGGCGTTTACAAGCTCGATGGCAAAGGCGGCTTTAGGGGTTGGCAATGGCTCTTCATCGTGGATGGGATAATCTCTCTCCCGATCGCGGTCCTTGGCTTCTTCTGTCTGCCCGATTTACCAGAGATCTCCAAGCCTTTCTACCTGACTAAAGAAGAAGTAGCGTTCGCGCAGGAGCGCATGCGACTTGAAGGACGACAGAAGCGGAAGCCGTATACTAGGGCCAAGATACGGAAGATCTTCACGTCGTGGCATATCTGGGCTCTTGTTCCGCTTTATGTGTTCTTCAATAATGCTAGTATGGGATCGCAGCCGATCTTTCAGCAGTTTCTCAAGGCGAGCAAGGACCCGAAATATACCGTCAGTGAGATCAATACCGTACGTTTTGCTATCCCTCTTACACCACCGAGTCGCGCTAACATTATTCATAGTACCCCACCACTACTAACGCCGTGCAAGTCGTCACAACACTACTGTACGCTTGGACGAGCGACAGCATCCTCAAAGGCTCCCGATGGCAACCAATCGTCTTCGGCGGCTGCATGAACATCATCTGCTCTACCAGTCTGGCGATCTGGGACATACCCATCAAATGGAAGTGGGCTTGCTACATCCTCTCCGGTTTCGGTGGCGGTCTTTCCGGCTTATGCTTTGCATGGGCTCATGAGATCTGCACGCACGATAACGAAGAGAGAGCTATCGTTGTCGCGGCTATGAACGAGATGGCGTATGTGATACAGGCTTGGCTGCCGCTTCTTGTTTGGAGGCAGGTTGAGGCGCCACAGTATCGTAAGGGGTTTATTACGGTGGCGTTCTTGAGTGCGGCGTTGATTGCGACTGCGCTCACGATTCGGTTGCTGTATGCGAGAGAGTTGGCTAAGAGGGGTGGCGGTCAGGTTTCTGGAAGTGAGGTACGGACAAGTTCTGACGAGGAAACAACGGGGCTGGGGAGCGATGGGGATGTTGGTCAGGTCAAAGCGCCTTGAGGCCTGCAATCGCCTGTAAATCGCTATCACTTCAACGTTGGGTCTTCTCCAGAACCAGCGTAGCCTTTCATTGATGCAATCGCCGCTTATGCGATATCTATTACGGTGGCATGGTGATACAGAGCAGTGCAACAAACCGTAGTCAGGTAATCCGATATCTAAATAAGACAAAAGGTCTGCTCCTCCGGTACATCCGATGCTAAACCCTGGAAAAGCTCCCCGTTCATGATTTCGTCGACGTAGGCCTGACCCATGAAAATGTATTTGTCTCCTCTTGGTCGCAAGACATATGGCGTGTTACCTCCGTAAAGCACCACCACGACGTCACCGGTTCGCATGCACTGTGGACCTAGGCCATACGAACCGCGTTCCGTCCAGAAGAGCCGCCGGTCGTGACAAATGTAATAAGAATCTTTTCTGAACCGTGCTGAGTCGCGGTTATGAGCGTATTCACCCTCGTTGCCGAAATTTTGGAGATGTAATAATCTACTTAGATAATGAGAGCAAGCATTCCGGTGTTTTGCTTGTATTGACTCGTTTGTAAGCTCTGTGCTCTCGTTCGTCCTGCGCCAATCGCCGGCAGTCAAAGTTCGAGCGAACCTATCCAGCGATGAACTGACGTCTGTCCTCTCGAAAGCTTTGATGAATGGATGTCTTCCGGTTGTAACGCCCTTGAAGCAGATATCTTCAACATCAGGGGAGCTTTGCTCGGCATCTGCGGGATGTTCGCGACATGCGGGTTCGCCGACGTGCTCAGGATCTGATAGATCGCCAAAGTCCATGACCTCCTCCATCTCAGTCACTTTGCTGTACGCCACACCTCTGAGACAGAGGAGTTCTGGAACCGAGCAACTTCCGACAGTTATGGTCTGTTCATGCTCTCCACATGCGCTCCAGGAATAGCTGCTTTCAGGTATCCCTATTGTTCGAGGGATTATCGGAATATCCCACTGCGGGGCCCACGATCTGTATGCAATCTCTCCCTTATCGTCACCCGACCTTCCATATTCCGCAGGACTAGGCCCGTCATAATCGACCCCGTGCTCAATGTATGCGAAAGCTGTGAGCCGAGAGTACACTTGGATGATAGACAACACTGTATCCGCGAACACTTGATCGACGCTTTTCTCGTAGTTGATGCCCAGAGCTTCTACCTCTGATTTTGGCGAGACTATGTTCACTAGGCCATATACTCTGTCCCTCGGGTCGGAAGACTCATGGTCGCAAAAATGCGCCAACGCATCTAGTAGTTTATGCGTGCACTCCATATTCATCATGACCGCATTTCGGCTCCATATCTCACTAAGCGCTGGATTGTTTCCATTCTTGCACTTTCCAGTAACATCAGAGCTGTCGTGGACAGAAATCCAAAAGGCAGTCGTGGCGAGAGCTGACCAAGATATTTCATCATCTCCCCAGATAACTAGCGCGTCAGCAGCGAAGCGGATCTCTTGGATGCACCATGTTCTATAGAACCAAGGTCGATCGTAAAGATCTTTCAGGCTACCCAGTATGTGTTCACTGGCCATGATTTGTGGTAGATTGACTTCGTCATGCTCTGTGTAGCAATCCGGAATGATGCCGTGTCTTTCATCGTGATCATAACAAGCGTCGGCAATGGTTTGAACGGCATCGAAAGCCATGCGGGTCTGTTGTACATCGCCTTGCCCTAGCCAAACAACCACCCTTTTTGCCAATGAACAGATGCTCCCCATCATCGGAACTTGATGACTTTTCTCGGCCTCATCCGCCTGGTTGATACAGATCGCATCAGCCCAGATAATGCGGTCCGCCTCTTCAAGACGTAACCTCTTCAATGCTTGCGAAAGAGATGGTCCAATTTCAACACGCTGTCCGTTACACCATATGTCAGCAGATGGTGTTGGTGCGCCCCATACATAAGACAACGCCTCATACGGAGGAGCGTCGTCGATGTTGAAGGGACGACATTCGCATTGCAACGGCGCGTCTTCATTCAGGGCAGGAAGAAGCCTGAGAAGCCTGAACGTTCGATCACTCAAGGTCTTTTGCGCACAAGCAGGAGCGGCCGACATCTGGTATTTGGAACAAATTTGAGAGCGACGGTATGTTTACGAGCATGAACCCTGACGAACACTCTTAGAGTATTTTGAAGCGTGCTACGCTCGCTCGCATATGTCCGATGCGTATGTATCGCAATTCGGTACGTGCGCTGCGTGTACCCAAATTACAATAAAGTGGCTGATAGACGCCGGTGATCGAGGACGGCAGACCAGCCGCGTCAGGCTGACAAGTCACCCGTCGCAGGAATGGGGGGTTGTGTCGATACTCAGGACCGTGAGAAAATCCGGGCAGCGCCGATGACGTACACCGCGTTCGTGACGAGGTTTGCATGCGGTGTCCTGGGAGGGTAGGTGGGAAGCAGAGGTGCGTCTTGTAGGAGGTTGGGAAGTGGCACTACGATAAGACCTCGGCAATGTGCCGCAAATGGTACTGACATGTGGACACCGACGCTAACGTATGAATCTCATTGTCGCGCTCGTGGGGAGCTGAGCGGTGCGCCAAGCAACGCCATCAACCGCAAGTTCAACCGTAGCTCAATTGTCTGCCGCTGTCACCTACCACTGCCATGACACATTTCGGTCAATTGCCGTACCATTACACTCCTTTTCACTTCAATCATCACAACCCTCGACCGTGCGATCCGCAGATTTGATGAACGCGATGGATGCCATCTGGAAACCTGAACTAGCCACACTTCCTTCCGCCCCCAGTGCCGGCCTCAGGCGATCCATGAGCCAAGTCCGCGGTATACTGACCCGCTTCCTTCATCCCATGTCGCACGTGCGTCGTTCAAACGCCGGTGCCTGGGTACAGGACACGCCCACATTCTATCATCCATGTCATTACGGGAGCTTGCTATAGGGCATTTTATACGAAGTTTCAGCAAATGTCCAGCCTTATCTATTGCGCCCCTGTGCTAGCTAATGCGGGCTGGTCAGACTAAGCGAAACCACCTGCCCTTTTGCGAACCCTCACCACCACGCTCAAGCACGTTGGGACTTGCCAGATTATTGCATTATTGTAATTGGTCGACAGGTAAAGAGGTGCTGGAGGAGTTCTCTCCTCGCCGACCTTCACCGTGCTGCAAAGGGTCACGATTGTCCTGCTGATACCGATGTTGATGCTCCTTCGGACGTCATGTGTGAATGTGGTAAGTGCGCTTTGGTCTGCCAACGGTTTTGCGGCCACGTGCGCTACAATGGGAACTATGGGAAGATCAGTACGATCACTGCGGCACGCTCCATGAGTGGAGTGCACTTCCACGGCTACTGACGATCGTAACAAAAAGCAATGCGCTCATGATGTTCGACTTCAAACGTCACTGGGACTCAAGGCGCAATTGACTTTGCTTACCCAAAGATGGATGTTTCCGTTAGAGGCTTCAACACAGGCCATCCCAAGTAATCATTTGGCGGGCTAACAAGTCGAAAGCCACATGGAAAACATGGAAGACCCGGCCTCGGGTGCCTTCAGCC
Organism: Alternaria metachromatica; assembly: GCF_023757995.1. Taxonomy (NCBI): domain Eukaryota; kingdom Fungi; phylum Ascomycota; class Dothideomycetes; order Pleosporales; family Pleosporaceae; genus Alternaria; species Alternaria metachromatica. Next base: position 869,753 of record NW_026055502.1, read on the forward strand.
GCACAAACATGAGCAAGTGTCTGGACCAGTCGCGACCCTCGGGCGATGGTGTCGTTTCAAGCAGGTGGCAGGCGCAGCGCCACTCACACTATGCGCGGGACGTGCGTAGCTCACTTCAAGTAAGTTTCAACTCCTGCTCCTACAGGTCGCGGGGTAGTTGGTGTGTATGCCGGCTCCTATTACGAGCATGCCGGTTATAATGGCCGCGGGCGCTCCCGAGTGATTCAGGAATGCTTTTCTGGTACCCGCGGAGGACTTATGTTGTTTTTGCGGCTGTCTTTGCTGGCGTTTACTCATCATGACTTCGAGATTTCCTACCGCGGAGGAGTTCGCATCGTTTCCACCGCCTAACTATGTCGACCCGGCGAACCATCTTACATTGGCATTGGCGATACTGGTCCCACTGACTGTTCTCGTCATTGGGTTCATATCATGTCGGTTCTACTGTCGGACAGTGCTCGTCAATACATTGGGATGGGATGACTGGACGATGCTGATGGCAGCCGTAAGTGACAGAAGGATTCGTCTGGCGAGCTGAGAGTAGAGCACTGACCTGTGTAGGTGATGTCGGTTGGAAGCAACGTGATGCTCATCATATCGATGCTGCCAGATTACCAAATGGGCTACCACTTATGTGAGTAGATCGTGACTCCATCACATGCGATATAGCTGATATCAATCAGGGGACGTTCGACCCGAGCGACTTTTCGGGACGATGAAAGCTGCCCAAGTATGTGGCGCGTTGCGAGGTGGTGTTCTCATGCTCACAACAGTATAGATGGGCATGTCGACTCAACTGCTCTTCACGGCAATCATCACGTTCATGAAGGTCGCAATCCTTCTCACCTACATACGTAAGTGCGCAGCATATGCAAAATTCTGAAAGTGTACTTACTGACAGCTTTCCAGGCATATTTCCGTCGAAGCTCGACAAGTGGTTCTGCCGCTTGATGATCTTCTACACGGTCACTCTGAACACGGCCTGCTTCTTCATCACCCTGTTCCAATGCTCGTAAGCAAACGTGATCATCTAAACTATTGCATATCATGCTAACAACCACTGCAGACCCGCCAGCACGTACTGGGAGATCTTCAAGTACATCAACACAGCCAAGTGCCTCAACATCAAGGCGATCTACTACTTCCACTCGGCGCAAAACACATTCAGCGACTTCGTCATCTTCCTATGGCCCGCGAGAAACCTTTTGAACGTCCAAGTATCGCTCCGTCAGCGCGTAACTTTGACGAGCATGTTTTCGCTTGGTGTTATGTATGTCAACATCTCGCGATCTACTTTGGATCAGGCTGACATGCGATTAGTGTATGCATCGCCGGCGTCGTGCGACTGTACTACACACACCTATACCTCGTCTCCTACGATGTCTTTTGTGGGTCACCATCGAATCACAGTTGTGCGCAATCACCAATTAACAATATACAGGGTACGGAGCTACCACGTTCGTCATCATGTCGGTAGAGAGCGGTGTAGGAGTGATCTGCGGCTGCCTCCCAGGCTGCAAGCCCCTCATGAACAAACTGTTCCCACGCGTCTTCGGCAACACGTCGCAAGCATCGTCCCGCCGCCGGCCATCAAACAACTTCCTCGGAGGCAAATTCGCACCAACGTCATCGTCATCGGCAGGGAAATCCGAGCAGGGCTCATATCGCATGCAAGCTTTCCAGTCGCGTCCCGAGATACGGCGCGGTGCGACCATGGAGAAGCGACCACAGCCAGACGTTGAGAAACAGCTTCCTCCGCCCCCACAACCGTCACACCAAGGGCTGCGGCCACCCAGCCGAGCGGCTTTCACCGGAAGGAGACAGGGAGACGCGTACAGAGAGCTACAGGGCAATGGAAGTGATTCGAGTATAGAGATATTCCTTTTGCAGCGTAATTAAAATATGTGCACCCTTTCTGGGGGACAGAAAGGATTGAGATAGACAAAAGAATGTCCGTGCTTTTCAGTGTCGCTCCGCCCTAATGACCCCAGAAGTTCATCATGCCATCGATGTCATCAATCTTTCTTTTGCCATATCCATCTTTGCACCACTGCAGACGCTAGAATCCCGTTTGACCCCACCTTTGGCGCCCCTGAGTGCACAAGTAACGTCTCGTCGCGTGTCAAAAGTGTCAGCAGCGGATAGCTTGCAGCTTACCCTACTTCGCGTGTTTGCGACCGGTCCCACGCCTCCGCTCATCTTGTCGTCTCGTCATGTCTTCGTTCAGCCTGGCCGCTTCTGCCTTGCGAACAACAAACTGGGCATCGCAGGCACAACACGGGATGTCTCTTGTTTCGATGGATCGGAAATGAACGAGACAATATTCATGGTAAAGGACTAAAGGTACTGTATTAAGCAATGGCAATATCTCTCTGCTCCCAGCGACGGTCACCCTCATTGTATGCGCCCAACTTGAAAATACCAACGCGCGTGTACTTCTTGGTTTGCGGCTGCATTGCCAGCATGAGCCCCCGATCTATGGTAATACGAGCTAGCAACACAGTATTGCATCCCGCAGTGTATTCGTCACACTGACCATGTATGTCGGTCCAGGCTTTTCCAGACTTCGGATCCACGAAAGTAGGATGCAAAGACGACCAATTATCTTCTTGTGCACCGGTAGTGGCGTCCTCGTCGGTTCGATGACGCGTAGCTTTGCTACTGAACCCCCATGACCGAGAAGCTGCTTCGTGTCCCCATGATTGAGAAGGTCTTTCGTCTTTGCCTATCTTGGCATGGAGGGTTAATGTTCGAAGTCTCATTTCAGCGTCGAGCACGTCGCTGAAGTCGTCTTTAGACGTGGCGTTCTCGACGATGACGTTCAGCCGCTGGCAGACTATAGGATGACTATCGGTCAATGAGTAGCTGATAGGTCCCTCTATCGATGCCCAAGACCATGATGGAGCCACCCATTTAGCGGCCCGGGTGGGTTTATGCGAGCTCCGATCGTCACGGTCCACTTCCCAAAGGAGCTGGCTCGGCAGGTGTTCTGCCCAGAGCCCAGCATAATATCGCACAGATGATGACTGTCCAAACTTTCTGGCAACAGCCGAGATAGCGCGCAGCTTATCAGTGTTGTGACTCAGACTTAGGTGACTGTAGTGCACAACAATGCGTTCCCAAAGATCCAGAAATTCGGTTCCAGTCGCTGGTAGAGTGTACCAGTGAGCTGGTAAGTCAAGCGAATGACCACTTCCATATGCCCCGAACGTTTCAGAATTCGTGATCCACCCGTCTGTCTCCGGGACGACTTCATCAGTGCGATTGGCGGTGCACAGATACCGCAGCTGATGGGTACCGAACTCTAGGATGCGGGGTGAAAGGATTTGTTCTTGGAAGCACCACCCACGTTGGTGGATTGGCTCAGCATTTCCCATGTCTCTGCCTGTCCAGAGGATTACCGAACCTATCTTGCCGTTTTTGCAAAGGTAAGGCAATCGAAATCCTCTTTCCCGGGGAATGTATCTGGATTGTAGGAACCCATCCTGCACCCTGGGACTTCGTGAAGCTAGAAGGGTAACATGCGCATGAGAGTATATGTCGCCCATCCGGGCGAGCTCCACAATCTTGTCGCCATCGTCGTCTTGGACTATGCAAAGAGCGTCTATCCAGATGTATTCAAGCCCTAGTTCAGCCGTCACTAGTATAGCATCTTTCAGCGTACGTGGAAGGTCGCTGAACGAGATCTTGGACCGCCATGAGATTATGTTGCCTCTTTTCAGTTTCGTTGGCTGATCTCCTCCCCAGCAGTAGCTCAAGGTAGCATACTTTGGCCGTTCAATGTTTGTCGTTTCCACCAGGCATAGCTCTGGATCCGTGGCTGAGCCCTTGGGCCTTTTGAAGATCTTGATGAGACGGCGAGGTTTCAAGATACCAGAGCCCGTCGCTGGCCGCCGGGATTTGTTGCCGCACGCATGATGCGTGGTGGCGCACGTCTGCAGCCACTTGCGAGCCGTCGACATGGTTTCGGCGGATGCGGGATTCAGATTTGGCAGCCTGGGTTTGATGTCCGCAGCGGCTACGTTACTGAGCCACATTCATCATTAGTGCACTGATCTAGCAAAGAAGCCGTGTTCCACGGAGGACGTACTCAGCCTCGACGCACAGCACTAGCTTGCGAGCAAAGTCTTTACCGTCCGTATATTGATTGATATCATTGACCCAGTCTAGCACAAGCTGTTCTTCCGAGTTATGCGTGAAGTATGCGCGCAATCGACTGTTTACTGTGGTGTCCCGCCGGCGAAGAGTAAGAAGCCACTGCATAAATTCGCAGCCACCCTTTGCCAATGCGACGGCTTCATTAAAGTAAAGATTGAACCAGTATGCATACTCGTTGCCGGTCGAAGATTCGTGTTCGGTAATGCGCTCCCATGAGCCCTTTTCTGGGCAGCGGTTGTAGCCGTGGAGGTAGAGGAGCAGTTTGGATTGGCACACCTTACAGGCGTGGGGAAGAACAGGCACCAGCATAATCGATAGGCATCTGCAAGGTTTACACAGCGTAACAATCCGGTCAGTATGCAGTCAGGCAGCTGGCGAAGTGAAAGGAATGAAAGTCGGGCGCTGGCGTTCGACGTGGAATGAGACGACGCGGGGCGGGGTGTGGGTCGGCGCGTAGCTTGCCCCACTTAGCGTGTTTGCTGCCAATGCCTCGCCTCATTGCTTTCTCGTCATTCCTCAGCCTTTGGGGTCTTGCGAGCATTCCCATCGGAACAGTGCCGCTGTTTCATACAAAGGTTGCTCTACAGAACCTTATCCGAAAGCACTTAATCCACAAGGGCAGCGTCTCAAACAGATCGCTGAGCTCGTCCCACGTCGCGTCAAATCTTCAGTCCGAAAGCCTCACTCAGCCATTCAACTATGTCAGGCGCACCTCGAGGCGGTGACAGAGGAAGAGGAGGATTTCGTGGAGACCGCGGAGGAGGACGTGGAGGAGGGAGAGGTGACTATGGAGGTGGCGGCTTCCGAGGGGATCGGGGCGGTGGGTTTCGGGGTGATAGAGGCGGAGGCCGTGGTGGCGGCGGCAGAGGAGGGTATGGTGGACCGCCCCGCGGTGGCCAGCAAGGCATCCAGATCTTCCCGTAAGGTATTGATCAATTTTTGATTCGTCCAGAATTAACATTGGTACAGCAACTCTCATCCGCTAGACCCAAAGGTCGCAAAGGTTGAAGATACTTTGCATCCGGTCGGAAAGAAAGGCCTCGATCTCAGCACCCTGACGCTATCAGAAGGAAATCCAACGAGACCCGGATACGGCACCAAAGGTGTCAAGGTAGAGCTCACAGCGAACTATGTTGAGCTGCTTCCACCTTCCAATATGGTGTTGTATCGCTACGATGTTGACGTCCAACCAGAAGCCGCTGGAAGGAAACGTCACCGGGTCATGGAGCTCTTGCTTCAGTCATCGGAGATGGCTCCTCTCAAAGGCGACGTCGCGACTGACTTCCGTCAAACACTTGTCTCCAAGACGAAGTTCAAGCATGACGAAGACATCATTGAGATTCAGTACCGCAGCGAAGGTGAAGACGAACCAGCAGACAACGGCACGGTATACAAGATCAAGGTCAAGTATATCCGAACGTACAGCATCGGTGAACTGGTCGACTGGATGAATTCTACCAACCTCAGCCAGTCCTTGGGCGACAAGCAAGAATTGACGCAGGCGCTCAATATCTTCCTGAACCACTACGTCAAGTCCGCCAATAACCTCGCCACAATAGGCTCATCGAAGAGCTTCTCCCTGAATCAGAATGCGACAAGGGGTGATCTTGGCTCAGGTCTCGAAGTCATCCGCGGCTTCTTCTCCAGCGTGCGCATTGCAACTTGCCGCATCTTGGTCAATATCAACGTCAGTCATGGAGCCTTCTACCACTCTGGTCCTCTCCCAGGTCTCATGCACAGCTACGGTACACGGAACACCATTGCCTTAGAAAAGTTTCTCAAGCTGGTCCGCGTCCAAACCACGCATTTGGCTGAGAAACGGAACAAAGCCAAGCAGGTCATTCCTCGCATCAAGACTATTTTTGGGCTTGCCAGGAAGGACGATGGGCATAAGCTGCCAAACAGGCCACGCATCAAGGGTCACGGTGCAGGCGCCAAGGATGTTGAGTTCTGGCTCGATGCTGACGTAGGCTCCTCTGGCGCACCCAAGGCGGAGGCGGGTGCTGCAAAGGGCAAGGGCAAAGGAAAGCCCCAACCCAAGGGCCCAGCGCCTGCTGGATCGGGAAAATATATCACTGTGTTCGATTTCTTTAAGACGAGTCTGTCACTCTCTCCCTCCATGGTATCCCGGTACTAACGTCATGTAGCATACAACCGTGTCCTCCAGCACCCCGAGCTGCCGGTCGTCAACTGCGGCAACCGAGAAAACCCAATGTACCTCCCTGCAGAGGTCTGCGTCGTCGTCCCCGGCCAGCCATCCAAAGCCAAGCTTGATGGTGGCCAAACACAGACCATGATCCAGTACGCTGTACGCAAGCCATGGGAGAACGCGAAATCCATCCTCACCGAGGGTGTATCGACCGTTGGTCTGGACGAGGACACCAACGTTCTGCTGGTAAGTTCCCAGTTGCACTGTGAAGTCCTTTCGCTGACAATTACAAGCGCTCTTTTGGTCTCACCATCACACCGGGTCTGATTAAAGTACCTGGCCGAGTTCTTTCCTGCCCGAGGGTCATCTACAAAGGTGACAAGACTGCTCCTGTCGACCAGAAATTCGGCCGTTGGAATATGATGAACATCAAGTTCAACACTGGCGCTTCCCTACCGAAATGGTCCACGGTCATGATATCTATTCCAGGTAAACGTGACTCTTTCGATGGCCAAGCTCTCGGTGCTGTGATGCAGGAGTTCTACCAAGGCCTGCTCAAGATTGGTGTCAACGCCCAGCCGCCCCTTCCCCCACAACGTCTTCAACTCCGAGACCCTGAAGATCCCTCCCTCGGCCCGTATCTACAGAGAGCGGCTGGTGCTTTGAACCTTCTATTCATTGTGCTACCAGAAGCAAACATCCCCTTATACAAGCGCATCAAGACACTCGCCGACAGGGACTATGGCCTTCACACGATCTGTTCTGTTGGCTCCAAGCTCTGGAAGGAGCGTGGCCGCGATCAGTACATTGCGAACATCGCACTGAAGTTCAATTTGAAGCTCGGTGGCATCAATCAGATCGTCGAAAACAAGAGCCTTGGCATCATCGATCAAAACAAGACGATGGTGGTCGGTATTGATGTGACCCACCCTTCTCCCGGCTCGGCCTCTAACGCTCCCTCTGTATCGGCGATGGTCGCTTCTATCGACAAATATCTTGGACAATGGCCTGCGACGCTGCGCATCCAGCGCGGAAGGCAGGAAAATGTCGACGATCTCGCCGAAATGTTGAAGTCGCGTCTCAACCTCTGGAAGACCAAGGGCAAGCACCCTGCATTCCCCGAGAACATTCTCATCTACCGCGACGGAGTATCCGAAGGACAATACGACATGGTGCTGTCACAGGAGCTTCCACAGCTGCGAAAGGCATGCGAGGCACTGTACCCCGCGCCTGATACCAAGAAGGGTCTTCCACGCTTCACGGTTGTCATCTGTGGTAAGCGACACAAGACACGCTTTTATCCCACATCCGACAAAGACTGCGATGGTGTTGGGGAAAAGAGCTCTGGCAACACCAAGCCTGGTACCGTCGTCGATCGGGGCGTGACAGAGGCCCGCAACTGGGACTTCTTCCTTCAAGCACACGCCGCACTACAAGGAACAGCGCGCCCTTGCCACTACTATATTGTTCATGACGAGATCTTCCGCCAGATCTACGCGAAAGTGGTCCCGCCACAGTTTGGTAACATTGCTGACATTGTGGAAGACCTCACCCACAACATGTGTTATCTGTTCGGTCGTGCGACGAAGGCTGTCAGTCTGTGCCCACCAGCATACTACGCCGATCTGGCCTGTGAGCGGGCTCGTTGCTACTTGGCGAACCTGTTCGACACACCGACGCCGAGCGCCGGGAACTCCGTCGCTGACTCTTCGGCAGCTGGTGGTGGGTCGCTGGACCCGAGCGCGTCGGATGTACAGATCCATCCCAAGCTCAAGGACACCATGTTCTACATCTAATAAATGGCGTCATGGCTAGTCGCTTACATACAATGTTGACGGAGGTGGCAAGGAGAAGTGTTGAGCTATCACCATTGCTACGAGAGGTAGAATGCAAAGTCGAAAGAGGATGTGTAGGTGAGGAAAGCACCCAGCGATGAATGGCGATTCATCGCTACAAAGTCCATCGATACGGCAACATATCGATGGCCCAAGATCATATTGTTCATTATTGCTACATACAAAGCTGCATAACAGCCGAATACACTCATTTATCAGCCCCGACCCCCATCTCTTCGCAAGCCCTACACCTCTCCCACTAATGACCCCGGTGCATACCCCCATACCTTTAGCCGGTACATAATTCCAAGCCGCCGTCTGATACATCAACTGATCCGCCAATCTCAACCTCGAGCTGTACTGGCTACCCATTGCCGCTGACGTTTCGCCAGTGTATGCTCGCCGAATGCATACCATCTGTTCCGAGCTTGCTGAGACTAGCCCACATGGAGGGATGCGTGCTTTTGGCATTCGTTCTCGTGATATTAGTTCGTAGCGAATACACGTCACACACGCTCTAAACGCTTTATCTATAATATAAATATTTATATGTTTTATTATCTATTATCTATCTAATATTCTATATTTTTTTTAGTATTATTATTTAAGTAGCCTATATATTTATTTATAGTAGCACTTTTACGTTATATAAAGTAAGTATAGTATTTATCTTATTAAAGTATTCTTTATTACTACTAAAGTAGTTTTAATATATAAGTAGCTACTTTTTATAAGTAAACTAGTATACTAAGTATTCTATTTAAGTTAATAGTTTATATACTATTACTTACTTATTTTAGATAAAAGTTTAAGCTATTAGTATAAAGTCTAAGATATTAGTATAACTTATAAAGAATATAGTAGTATTACTTACTTAATAAAGTATATAAGTAATAAGAAGAAAGTTATAAGTATAATTATAGTAGCTATAAATAAAATAGAAAGTGTAAAAGTAGTAAGTATAATTTAGGTAGCTAAAATATAGTAAAAATTCTAAGTTAATTTAAGTTATATATATTATTAGAGCGTAGTAGCTAAAAAGCTAAAAATAGAAAAAGAGCTTAAAGAGTAAGAGCTAAAAGAGTAGTTTAGTTATAAAAAAGTAGTAGTAAAGAAGTATATAGTATATTTATAAGAACTTTAATCTAAGAAAAGTATTCTTTATAAAATATTCTTTAAAAATATTTAAAAGTATTAAATAAGTTTAAATAAGATAATGTCTTCTTCTATTCTAGAACTAGTTATAACTAGTAAGTATTTTATAGTATATACGTATATATATAGTAGCTAATAATAAATAGTATTAAAAGTATACTTAAATAGAATTATAAATAAAGTAGACTTTAAGTTTCTAAACGTAAAGATAGTAGTATATAAAAAAGTAGCTAATATTAGTAAAAAGAATAAAAAAAATAAAGCTTTATTACTAAAGCTAGTGCTAAGGCTTAGATTATTTATATATCTTTTTAAGAATATAAAAAATTAAGTAAGTATATAAAGTATATATAGCTATATAGTGTAGGCTTATAGAAGATAAATAATATAGATAGTATAGAGAAAGCGTTTATAGTAGAGTAAAGTAAGCTACTAAAGTTATTAGCTTATAAAGTAAATAATAAGAAAGACTTAAAAGCTTATAGAACTAAGTTTATAAAGGCGCTAAAAGTATAGAATAGTCTAGTGTTATACTTAAGTATCTAAGCGCTTATAAAGCGCGTAGTATAATATATTAGTTAAGTATTATATTAGTATAGGTATTTATATATAGATAGTAAAGTATTTATATATAATAGTAATAGTAATAGTATTATAATATTACTAGTAATAGTATTTTTATAAGAGTAGCTAAATATAAAGCTATATTTAGTATATTAGTATATATATATAATATAATATAATACGTATAGTATATATAAGTAATTAAGTATTATATAGTACCTAAGATAGCGCGTAAAGTAGGTATATAAGTATAGATTTCTCTAGGCCTTAGAGACAGAGCTTACTACGTTATATCTTATAATATTATACTATATTATAAATAATAAATAAATAAACTTTTAAGCTATTAAAACTAAGTCTAATAGACTTAAACGCCTCTTACTACCTATTTATACTACTTTTCTTTCTTATATAACTTTATAATAAAGACTTATAATTTATATTAACTTATTTATTACTACTAATAATATATAGATAATACCTAGAAGTAGTAGTTACTACTATATTATACGCTGTTCTTCTTAAAAGTAAGCACTACTACTACTACTTCTATTATAGTTATAATTACTTAAACGCTTAAGAAAATTCTAGAATTAGTAGTAGTAGTAATAAGTCTATAGTGCTATAAAAAAGCTATATATTCTCTACTCTAATACGCTAGTCTAAATACTTTATAATAATTCTAAATACGCTTATACTATAGTAGAGAGATTAGAAGTATCTCTATTAGAATAGGTACTTAATGCAGTTAATTGTATTATGTGTGTATCTATTGTTCTTATTCTCGTCTAAACGCTATTTAGACCTAGCTTTCTCTAGCGCACTAACTTTTAAGCCTAATAGCTATTTAGCCTATTATTATATTACTAGTTTTACTACTACATCTCTTCTACACTTAAGAAGAAGGCCTTCTTTTCTTCTTAAGTATAAAAGAGAGAATAGCTCTTAGATATTCTCTTCTACTTATTACATTACTAGATTCTATCTACTTAATCTAAATATACTATACTCTAAACTTCTACCTAGAAATTTAAATGCAAAATCTCTTTAGGCTGTTTCTATTTTAGTACATCTTTCTCTAGTACTCTTCTTGTTTTAATTTAATCTCTTCTACCTATCTATAGCCTTTTTCTTTATTTCTTTAGTATATTCTAAACCTTATCTTAATTACTTTTAATATTAGTAGCTAATAATCTCTTAGGCTTAAATCTATGTCTTTCTTAGGTTTAACCTTTGCTTTTCTATAGCGCCTACCTATCTAGCTCTTAACTCTCTATAATATTAGCCTTTTCTTTAATAGATATTCTACTATCTCTATTATATTACTAGTGCATCTATAGAGATATTTTAGAAGGTTTACACGTGCTACACTAGTATTAGAATCTATACGCTAGTTACTTTACTTTTTTACCTAAAAGCTCTTTAGCGCTTAGTAACTAGGCTATTAAAATAATAATATTGTAACTTTTCTCTTTACGTATAGTAATTACTACTCTTAACTCTATCTTTACGCGCGTAGCTTTCTACTATTCTCTCTCTATCTTCTTCTCTTTTTCTACTTTACTCTACCTTAACCTTCTTTCTCTACTATAGCTTTACCTACGCGCTCTAAAGGCAAGTTAGCTACTATAGATACTTTACTAGTTACTATATCTACCTTCTATACTTAGAAGCTTGCTGCTAAGCTAGCTATTATATCTAAGGCTAATAACAGCTCTACTATCTCTACTACTATACCTACTCTTAAGCCTACTATAGCTAAGTAAGCTACTACTATTACTGCGTACACGCTTGCGCTTTCTAAGCTAACTTCTACTAATAAAATAACTATTAAGCCTAAGGCTATAGACAATTCTACTACTATTACTGCTTAGCCTATAACTAAGAGTGCTAGTAATAATACTATACTATTATTCTAATCTTTGCGTGCGCCTAAACAGCTATTAGCTAAATCTACTCTACCTACTCTGCCTAAGACTATACTCTTAATTAAAGCTAAGACTAGCGCTAGTGTTAGCTAAACTAATACTATTATAACTAACGTGTCTAATGCTGCTCTACTACTCTTCTCTATCTACAACGTTAACTCCGCTAGCTCTTCTTAGCCTAACTTAGCTCTAATAAAAGCCTCTTAGACGCTTACGTCTTGCCTTTCTAAGAAGTAGAAGAACTAGAGTAAGTTTCTGCGCCTTTCTATCTTTACTCTAACTAAGGCTATTAAAGAAGGTAGGCGTAGTATACGTATAGTAAAGTTATATAAGTATAAAACTTCTAACTCTAGCTATAATTAGTATATTACTTAGCGTAAGTCTTTTCTCTTCTCTAGAGCCTTTTAACTAAATATTATTCTAATATTTTCTACCTTATTAGTAACTAACTAGAGAGCCTATATTATTACTCTTAGCTTTACTATAGACATGCAGAATTACTTATATACTTTACAAAGCGTAGAACGCATACTTAGGCCTTCTCTATCTATTCTAGCTACTAATTAGAAAAGCTATTAGTCTAATATGTAGGTTAACGCTTATAGCAACTTCTACTTAGCTAATCTAGAGATAACTATTAGCGAATTCTTTTAGTTAGACAATAAGTCTGCGCGCTAGCTATTTAACTCTAATATAGAGGCGCTTATACTATCTTATTACTTTAGCGCTAAGTTAGTTAGTGTAATTAATTCTTTAGTTAAGAATTCTTCTATTAAGATTATTATCTATAGTTAGTGTACGTTGTTAAATTATAGAAAGATGTTTAGCTAGTGTATCTAGGTCTATATTAACAGCTAGCTAATAAAGAGTAGAGTTTACACTAATTACTTAAAGTATAGTAATTATTAGGTCTGCTCTTTTTGTAGTAAGTTACTAACTATTCTTTAGATACTTACTTTCTTATTTCTAGTATCTTTGCTAACATGTTCTTCTAGAGACCTAAGTAGTAAGGCGTAGCCTTAAGTCTACTATAGCTACTAAGTCTATAGTTACTTCTAATATAATTGCTAGTCTCTTTAAGAGTATTCTTACTCGTCTTAAAGCTAGTAAGAAGCTAACTACTATATCTAAAGAGAGTAATAAGGCCTTATTTGCCTAGGCTAGCGATAGTATAGCTACTTAGTATAGATACTATTTAAGTAATGTTAACGCTAGTTATAACTTAGCTTTCTAACTAAGCCTAAAGAATCTTAGCTGTAATTCGCCTAAGAAGGCTTCTAATACTAAGGCTACTTCTACTTCTACTAGCGCAACTTATATTTAGTTATTATTACTATGCTTAAAAATTCTTAGTAAGAGTAATAATAAGTCTAAGTTAACTATTGCTAAGCGTTAGAGCTAACCTGCAAAGTCTAATCTATCTACTAGCTAGTCTACTTTAGACGCTGCGCTTTCTATTAGGCCTAATAGCTGTTTAGCTACTAGTATTCTTAAGCCTGTTACGCTAACTAGAAAACCTTATTATTACGCTTCTTGTACTATTTCTTCTTCTATCTAGGTTCTAGATAGTAGTTGTAGTTAACCTTGTAAGTAGTCTAAGTCTAAGAAGGCTATTACTAATAAGATAGATGCTATTAGTAATAATATTATTAAGTCTAAGGCTTCTGCTGTTACTACTTCTGTTGCTACTTCTACTAGAACTACTAAGCCTATTTCTTCTTTAACTTCTACTAATTCTATAACTTCTAGCTTTGCTAGCTCTTCTATGCGTAGGTAGTTCTCTAGTCTCTTTTCTCTTTAATTAACTCTTAGGTCTATCTATTCTACTCTATAGTTATAGTAAATAAAATTATAATATACTTCTAAGTCTTCTCTTATTACCTTATATTCTTACGCCTATAATATTATAATAGCTAAACCTATATTACTTTTCTTCTATACTTAAAAGAAAGAAAGTCTCTTCTTCTTTAGCTTTAGGTTCTAAATGTTGTTTAGACATAATCTTTCTATTACAACATCTTTAGGTTTCTAGTAGTTATTATAATAATACTAGATTCTAAGCTACAATTAAGAAGTACTAATAGTAATAGCCTTAGCAGCCTTTATAATTATATAGAAGATCTTCTAACATCTTTCTAAATTAAAATAATCTTTCTATAAAGTTAAGATCTATTTCTAAGGTTCTTAAAGCTGTTCTCTAGCCTATCTAAGAGCCTTTTCTTATTAGTAGATACTAATCTAAGCGCCTACTTAAGATATCTAGTTAGAGTTTTGCTATAGCTCTAGCTAAGTAGCTTTTAGTTAAATTTCTAACTACTCTAAATGCATCGCATTCTATATTACAGCATTATAATATTCTTCTTATATTACTAATACATTTTAAGAGTATTATTATATACTAGCTAGCTTTAAAATCTTAGTGTTGTAATCTAGTGTTGCGTAGTAGTTCTTGTAAGAAAAGTAGGTCTATTACTACAGGCTTAATAGCTCTTTAGGTAGTAAATACATTACGTAAATTCTTCTATAACATCTCTATTACTACTTTCTACTCTTTTTATACTTTAACTACCTTATACTCTTCTATACGCTCTTTTACTTCTTCTTACTCTTTGCTTTACTACTACTACTATTATTCTACGCGCATTCTTACTATAGCTTTTAGCTCTATTAATACTATACCTAAAGATAAGACTATTAAGCAGCCTCTTATTAAGAGCGCATTTATTATCTTCTCTAACTTTAATAACGCCTGCTCTACTACTCTATAAGCTCTTCTACGCGCTACGCCTAAGTAAGCGTCTACTATTACTGCGCTAGAGGCTACTACTACTAAGCTAACTCTTGCTAATAAGACAACTACTACGCCTAAGGCTAAGAACTATTTAGCTACTATTACTACTTAGCCTATACCTATAAGTGCTAATAAGTTTAATAAGCTAGATACGCAGCCTTTTAATAACTTTAACTTCTTTACCTTAGATAATAAGAGATCTCTTCTTAGCCTTTAAGAGTAGATTAATATTAAGACATTCTTAGGTATTACGCAAATAGATTTTAACCTTAATTACGCGCTAAGCGCCTCTTAGGCGCTTTAGAGTGTTATAGGTAAGAATACTTTACACTCTACTATGCTGCCTAACTACTATAAAACTCTATCTAATATTAAGAAATTTAGCCCCTCTATTAAAAGCTCTAGCCTATCTAAGTCTAAAATTCTTTCTAAGTTACCTGTAAAAAAGCGTCTAGTGCCTAGAGCTCTTAGTAATTAGGTAGTAGAGTTACACAAGCTACTAAAGCGTATTTCTACCTCTAATACTATTATTAGCTAGAGTAAGTCTACTATCTTTCTTTCTTACTTTCTAAAAGACATTCTGCTAATATTATATTTCTTTATAGTAATGTATATATTCTACGTAGATTTTACTATTAACTAGGTTAAAGACCTCTATAGATATATTGTTAACCTTAACACTTTAGAGACTCTAGCTAGACTAGTTCTTATAGCAGCCTACTTTCTAACTTAGAGTAAAAAACTTTAGATTAAGCGCAAAATTAATTTAGCGCCTCTAGACATATCTAAGAACTATTTATTCTTCTATAAGTTCTTCTCTCTTAGTATAAACTATAAGTAAATTGTCTTTAAGCCTCTTGTTACTGCACTTATATACTATTATCTTATTAGTATAATTAAGTATAAGTTAGCTTTAGGTAAGAATAAAGAGCTTAGTAGATATAATAAAATATATAGCTATTATAAACGTAGTTTAAAGCTTCTATTTAAGTTATATTACTTAGTTATGTTAAATAGTTTTCTAATACTATAGAGAACTTGCACTAATTGCTACGCAAAGAGCGTAGAACCTTAGTGCTCTTTTACTTATAAGTTTCTAACTATCTCTTAGATATCTACTTTCTTAGTATTAGTGTAACAGCTAACTTATTCTTAGATTAGCCTAACTTCTCTAGCAAGAAGGTTATATTTACTAAGCTAGTAGATCTTAATAAGCCTTCTATAGCATTCTACCTCTCTTATTAATTATTCTAGCTATTCTTCTCTCTTAACAGCTCTAATAGCCTAAGCGTACTTTAGTTATATAAGAAGAGTTTTGTAGTTTAGGCTCTACGTGCTTCTAAGAAGCTAGTTAGTAATAGTAACTATAACTCTACTAAGAAGTTTTAGAACTTAGATATTAGCGACTATAGTAAAAGTATCTCTAAGAAAGATTGCAAGCTAAGGCTTACTTAGCTAGAGAAGGCTATAGCTACTCTAAAGAGTCTTCTAGCTCTACTATCTTCTAAGCGTAAGTGTATTCTTTCTAAGAGTACTATAAAGTCTACCTCTACTAAGAAGATAAAGAAACTAGTACTACCTTCTACCTCTACACGTACTCTTTATACCTATAAGCCTACTACGCCTTTTACTAAGGCTATAGATATTAATAATAATAAGAGTAATAAATTTCTTACTCTATCTAAGTCTAAAGGCTTATTAGTCTAGAAGACCTCTAGTAAGAAGAAGAAGAAGAGTAAGAAGTAGGTACGTTGCTTAGTTATAGGCTGCAATAGTAGTAGCTATTCTCTATATATATTTATAGACGTAGTTTAGAGCTTAGTTATAGTGTTTAATATATATATGTCTAAAACTACTTAAAACTATACCTATAATATATATGCCTAATACTTATTCTAGTTAAAATCTAGCTTCTTTGTTAGAATAACTACTAACAATTACTAAGGTCTAGATAATATCTGTTCTATATCTTGTTTCTCTTCTATATTAACTAATAGATTGTCTAGTTAAGCTCTTAGCTGCAGGCTTCTTTAAACTTTAGTTAACTCTAGAGTATCTAGAATATTTTAGCTATACGTAGGCTGTTTAGACGTCTTATTATTATTATTACTACTTACTTCTTAATCTATATTATTAGTTTTATTAGTAGAGAACACAGTTGCGGCGTAGTCTAGCCTATTAATCTTAGTAAGATCTACTACTATGCGCTAGTAAAAGGCCTTTAGGTAGTTTTCTAGTATATAACTTTAGAATAAGGTACTATTAAGCTCTTCTAACTAATACTAACCTTTCTTATTAACGCTGCAAATGCGAAATAGCCTCTTCTACTTAGGCAGAAACTTAGTAAGCGTAGATTAGTTATTTTTATAGAAAGAGTCTCTTAATAGTATAAGATTACCTAGAGAAAGCTTACTAGGCTAAAGAACTTTTAACTAGTTAAAATAGTTCTTGTTATTATACCTAAGACGTATAGTACAGTTAATAGACTTCTTAAATTATTTATCTCTTTAGTTAAACTAGCAGGCTTATATTATAAGTAGAGTAGGTATATTCTAAATATTATTCTATAGAAGCGTCTACTAAGTTAGAATAGATAGCTTAATAGACAAGATGTGCTGCTAGCCTAAGACTAAGTACGCTAGTATCTTATTTATAGATTATTTAATAGTTGTGTAGTTAGTCTATAGAATATTAGGTAAGTTATCTACCTAGTTACTAGAAAGCTTCTTTAGAGCAGCTATAATAGGCGCGTACTCTTACTTAATAAGTTCTTGCCTCTAAGAGTAGTAGGCGCTTAAAATAACTCTATTAATTCTCTATTACTTCTAAAGTTTCTTAATAAAGCTCTTATTCTTAGAGCCTCTATTAGCTAATATCTTAAGTAGAATACTCTATTAACAAAAGATATTATGTAGTAGAAACTTCTAAACGCTCTTTAAGTTGTTCTTAGCTAAAGCCTTAGCTTCTATCTATTGCAAAAGGTAGTCTTAGGCAATAATAAGAAACTTCTTACTATTATAGCTAGGCAGTATATAAACAACATTAATAGTAATCTATGTAAATAGTATTATTAGTAGCTCTATAAGCTAAAGCTCTTCTTAAACTATTACTAATATATATAATTAGTACTTAGAGTAGAACTATATATAGCGTTTAACTTAATTATACTATTCTTTCTAATAGTAGCGCGCCTACACCTTACGCTAGGTACCTTTCTTACCTTAGTAGCTAGACTTATTATAAAGAGATCTAATAATCTTATACTACTTATCTATTAAGTTAACTACTCTTTGTAGAGGCTAGCCTTCTAAGAGAATTGTAAAGAGATATTATTCTCTAATAGTTATTTAGAGCGCCTTCTTCTTAAACTTACAAAACTTAGTAGTAGATATATACTTAGGCCTTCTGTAGAATAGAAGCTACTCTATAATTACTTATAACTTATTACTATAGCTATCTACTAGTAGTTAATTATTAAAAGAAAGATCTACCTAGTATATTCTATACGCGTGCGCTAGAGCTTTACTAAAGATAAGCTAAACTATATTTAGGTGCGTATTAATAAAGTCTTCTACATCTTTCTTAGGTTTATTAGGTAGCTTCTAGCTATCTAGCTTAGGTATTCTTAAAAGAGCATTAGCTATAACATTCTTTTTACTAGCTATATAGACAATATTAAACTTCTATATATTAAGAAGTATAAGCTACTAAGTAATTAGAGCTCTAGAGAGATCTATTACGCTTTATTAGAGTTACGTAATAAGTGTCTTTGCATCTATCTTAACTTAGAAGTTTACTCTATAGATATAGAACTAAAACTTCTTTAGAGCAAGCAGAAGGGCCTTACATTTATGCTTGCTTAAATTCTAATTTCTTTTAGTAGTAGACTAAACTCTACTCTTAAAGCGTACTAGGTAATAATAGCTATTTAGGTTAAGCTATATAATAACTATACTCTAACTCTTCTTACTACTATTAACTACAAGAATAATCTTTTAGATAGGCTTAGTGTAATTAATAGAAACTAGCGCTAGAGTAGTTATTAGAGTTGCTTTAAGATATTCTATTACCTGCTTTTACTCTAGGCTTTATTTAAATAGTATATTCTTGTAGAGGAGCTTAAACAAAAAGGCTGCAATAATAGCAAAACCTAGTACCTATACTCTATAGTAAACGCAGATTCTAAGAAATATTTAGACTTTCTTAGCGTTGCGACAATCTAGCTAACGCGTAATCTTATTAACCTTCTTCTTATTAGAGTAGTAGCTATACTTATTAATTTAATAGCTAATAACAATTATAGAAAGATAGTAGAAGTTAGACTTATAGTCTAATATTATTACGCCTACGCGCTTAATGTCTGTAAGCACTTTATTAATATTTAAAAGGTGTTTAGTAATAAACTACCTTACATCTAGTTCTACCTTATAGTTGCTATAGCGCTTTTTTAGCCTCTTAATATATATATTATTAAGGTATAGTATATACCTATTAGAGATATAGTCTCTATAAATCTTTGTTATAATACGTACAAACTCTGCTAGAGAGTTTATTATATCTATTAAAAGTATACACTATTATATAAGTTCTAATAGCGTTAAAAAGGCTGTTATATCTCTTAAGTTCTTATGTAGTTCTACTTAGTTATACTCTAAGAAGAAGTCTAATAAGCTTATAATAACGCATTCTGCAAATTCTTCTAAAAACTTATTAGAATTAGGTAGTAGGTTAGCGTTATAAATTATAACTCTATTAAGTTTTTAAGCATTATTAATTAGGCAATACCTCTTGTCTTTTTTAGTAACTAAGAACTATAGGTTATAATACTAGCTCTTATATAACTCTAAGGTACCTCTATTAATATAGTTCTAAATTATGTTAATTACAACCTACTAAAGCTTTCTTAGAATAAAGAACTAGTTAGCTTTCTAGACTTAATATAGTACTATATTAATAATAACTAGAGAGATAACGTCTTTACTAACTCTTCTAGATTCTCTAAAGTTCTAGGCTAGTACTGCTTCTTATTAGTAGAGAACCTCTAAGAGCATATCTTTCTCTACTAGTAATAACTCTAATAAGATTTTTATCTCTAAAATGCGTTTAGGTGTTATTTAAGTATCTTAGAGAAATGCAGCGTATTATAGCTTAAAATACTTAGTAAATAAAGCTAATTAGCTATTAGTATTAGGTACTTGCTTTACTGCTACTCTCTTCTTCTAGTCTAACTACCTCTTAATAGGTCGCGTTAGTTAGCTAGAGTTATTAATAAGTTTAATTTTAACGCCTTTGCGCTTATAAGCTCTATTAATCTAAGTATTATTTAGCTAACTTACTATATACTTAGTAGGTAGGCGCGTAGGTTCGCGCAACACTATAACTATATTAACCTTTAGTGTAAGGCCTTTCTCTACCTTAGCTAGGTTCTTTACCTAGAAGAACGCCTTACTCTATTTTATAGTGTCTTTATTACTAATACTCTCTGCAATATTACTTAGAAGTTAGGCTAATAACTCTTTAACATTTTCTATCTTAAAAATACATAGACCTTTATTATCTCTTATTAGTAGGCTTCTATTAGGCCTAAGGCTTATTAACTTACTATTTAATCTTAATAAGTACGCTATTAGATCTTTTCTAGAGGCTCTACGCTTCTTCTATAGAACCTATTTACTAATAGATTATATAGATATCTAACTACTATTTAGTCTACTATCTCTAACCTTCTCTATTATTATACCTACTACCTCTATATGCGCGTACGCTACGCTACCTACTAGCTCTTTAGTTGCGTGCTAGAGTGTAGCGCTAGCTACTATACTTCTATACCTTTTTCTAACGTAGGTCTAGTATAAAGACTAGAAGCTATAAGCTTATTACTTCTAGCATATACAAATCTTATATTAGCTTAGCTATCTACGCTAAAGATATAATAGTATATTAATCTATTAGTTACATACTTAATACGCGCCTAAGCGTCTATTAGAAAAGAGTTACCTAGAATAATTAGATTAGTGCAGAATTCTATAATAAAGAAGTTTATTTAGACTTTAATCTACTCTATAATAATAGAGACACTTTAGACAATACCTATAAAGCTTACTATGCTTCTATTTATAGTAACTATCTAAGCAGCCTTTATACTACCTAGTAGTAATATAATTAGTAATATAGCTCTCTTAGCTACTTCTCTCTTAATAGTATTTAGCTTAGCGCCTAAGTCTAAGAGGTAGAGAAAAGAGTTCTCTTTAATGTTAATAGAGACCTTTAGGTAGTCTTAACGTAAGTGCTTAATACCTATTAGTTAGTTATACGCTTAATTATCTCTTAGGTAGTTATAATCTGCGTCTTTAGAGTTATACTCTTAGCCTTAATTTATAATAATATGCTGTTATACATAGCTAATCTCTTAGTTAGTCTAGTGTTCTGCCTTTAGACTATAGTAGTTAACTACTTTACTAGCTTCTGCTTCTACTAGTACGTAGTTAGAGAGAGTGCTAAGAGTAATTATATTAACTACAGCGCCTAAAGGCTTATTAAACTTCTATTCTTCTTCTTCTTCTTGTAGCTTCTCTTGTCTAGCCTATTACCTTAATGTCTTAATAATATTAACTTTAAACTTATCTAGCTTCTTATTTATATAGTTAGAGTTAAATAGCGTCTTATAGACTTTAGGTATATTACTAAGAAAAGTACTAATCTAAAGAGAGATTAAAGTGCCTAGAATACTATAGATTATAGCCTGTGCATTAGGCTTAAGCTTATTAATAATCTTACGCTTTCTTAGTTACTTATTAGTTATCTTAGACTTTAGTTCTAATTATTCTTATAGTGTTCTAGATGCTCTATTATCTAGTTATATAAGATTATCTTCTTTACTAAATTAGATAACTCTCTTCTTATTTAGCGCCTAATAGCTTAAAGAGTATTCTATTCTATTCTTGTAATCTTAGAGATAAGAGATATAATTATTACTAGGTCTTTGTAGTATTATCTTCTTCTAAATCTTAGAAAGATTATAAGATACTGCCTTCTTAGGTTCTAAGAATACTCTAGAAATAGTTATAGCTACAATAGTGTTATTGTATTAATTTAGGTTCGCTAGACGTAGGTAGTAGTCTAATTTATCTTTAGCAAAGATACTTAAAAGCTTCTAGAATTGTTCTACGTTATCTACTTAGAGGCTTCTAGTAGAGTCTAGCATAAGCTAAACTAAAATAGCGTTGTTCTCTACACTAATTAGAGCCTTTAGGTTACTAAACTAGGCGTTAACTATAAGAGAGTTAATATTCTTCTTTAGAAATTATTGCTTAATCTTAGCTAAAATGCTCTTAGCCTATAGTCTCTAGCCTAGGTTATTAATACAGCTCTAGAGGTTCTCTAGCGTACTCTACTAAAGTATATTCTATTTATCTATATAAAGCTAGCTCTTGTCTATATACGCTTAAAGAGTTAGGTAGTTCTACTTGTAATAATTACTCTTATTATATACCTAATAATTTATAGTTACTCTAAGAGCCTATCTATTTATAGTGCCTTAATTATATCTAGTTTCTAGATTCTAAAAGCCTTAGAAGTTATTACAGAAAGTCTAACTAGTGTTTTGTTAGTAACTACTATATTGCTACTACTACTAAGGTTAATACTAGTTATTTAGCTAGAATTGCCTCTAGCCTTAGAGTAGGTACGCTTTTAGGTAGTTTGCGCGTTTATTAGCTTAATAGTCTACTTTACTGCGTATATTAGAGTTATTTATAAGTTTAGTTTTATAGTAGATCTACTAGATCTTCTATAGTTCTATCTCTAGGCTAGTATAATTAATCTTTAGGTTAAGTATCTTATTAACTAAGTTATCTATCTCTATATTAGTAGGTGCTTTTCCTAGAGAAGACTAGAAGGTATAGAGCCTAAGCAGCTTGTCTTAGAGTAGAACATTAAGCTTAGGTAGCTAGAAAGCCTGCGTGTAGTTATCTTAGAGGGTTAGTGCTAGTTACTAAGGTTACTAATAGGCTATTAGCTGCGCTAGGTTAAATTTAACTTCTAGAACAATCTCTTTAACTGCTTCTAAGAGGTTAAGCATATAAGCTTCTTTCTCTACCTCTAGATAGGTAGTAAGGTAGTTACTAATTTTAGTATAGTTAAATGCCTTTAGGTTATTAGTTTTTAAACTAAACTTGTTAAGTATCTTTATAGCATGCCTAAAAGGTAGTCTCTTAACTAGGTAGAAATCTTAGCAATCTTTATTAATAGTTAATACTTTAACATAGTGCTTACTGCAAATCTAAAACTTCTATAAGTACTTCTTAATGTTTAGATTAGACCTTGCTTAGTACTAGAGAAGCTAGTGCTTAAAGTACTTAGCCTAAGCTTTCTGTTAGTCTTTATTATTAGTACAAAAGAGCTTTCTAAGAGCCTCTCTAAACTTCTTCTATAATTTAGTAACTAGAGCGTTAGAATATTTGTTTAAGGCTTAGATAATTACTCTCTACTTAGGTTTATAGTACGCTAAAAGGTAATTAATCTTTATCTTGTCTATAAACTTATAGTACTTTAACATATTCTTAAAACGCTTAAGAAACGTAGTAACGTTAGTTCTATTAAACACTAGAACTATCTCTAATAGGTATAGAGGAAGCTAGGTAAAATAGACTAGAGAGCAATTACCTAGCTACTAGAGAGACTAAGCTATTATCTAAAGAAGCTTTGCTATGTTATTATTCTAGAGTTATACTAGAGGTTGTACCTAAGGCTGCTAGCTAGTAGTGCCTAAGAACTCTAGAATATCTAGCATCTTAATATTCTTCTAGAATAACGTAGGTATTGCTTTAGGTTTTATAGGCTTAGTTTAGAAAGGCAAAGATAGTTATTTAGCGAACTAGGCTTTTAAAAAGGCTTTAGCAACTAACTTTAATTATTTATTAACCTTAGCCTTATTAGATTAACTCTTACTTATTTATGCAAGGTAGTATATAAGTATTGTAAATAGTATAATAGCTAGTGTAAATGTTAAACGTATAAGTACTATTAATTAGGTTTAACTATTTACTTACTAATAAAGTTAGGTATCTTTTACTAGAAGAGCTATTGCTGCCTTTTTTATATACTATAATAGCTTTCTACTACTATCTTATTATTTAGCCTCTTTCTTTCTAGCTATACTAGAATTAAGATCTACTACGTTAGCTCTTCTAACTTTTCTTAGGTCTTGTTATTTATTCTTAGTAGAATAATACAGCTGTATACTTTTTATTGTATTATTTTCTATCTATATAGCTATCTAAGAGGTAATTAGCCTAGTCTAAACCTCTTGTCTAGCTTTTTGTATTACTTAGCGCAGCGCTACTACAGCTATATTATCTATTAGCTTAAGTAGTAGTTATTGTTGTCTAATTATTTATGTTATTAGAGGTCTCTTAGTGCGCCTACTTCTTAGGTGTCTATACTATTAGGTTTCTACAGCTTATAGTTTGCTTCTACGCGTCTCTTAGGTATACTATTCTACATATTATCTTATTCTCTGTTTTATATACTTATCTATTGCTTATTTTATTATATTACGTAATAATTGTGTCTCTTCTAAAGCCTAGTTAAACTGTTGTTCTAACAAGCCTTTAGTAAGTAAAATGCGCACTTAAAGGTAGCGCGCAGCCTTTCTAAGGCAGAAGACTAAATAGGTTAAGTTTTAGTTAGTTACTATATATAGTAGAGAGATTAGAAGTATCTCTATTAGAATAGGTACTTAATATAGTTAATTGTATTATATATGTATCTATTATTCTTATTCTTGTCTAAACGCTATTTAGACCTAGCTTTCTCTAGCGCACTAACTCTTAAGCCTAATAGCTATTTAGCCTATTATTATGTTACTAGTTTTACTACTACAATACTTCTCTACTAGCTACTTTAATATGTTAATCTAACTATAAATACTCTTAAAGTTTATTTTTATTACGTATTCTATTATAAGCTTATTAATAAAGCTAGTAGCGCTACTTTATTATCTAAATTATCCACTTTATTTAAATTACTAGCCTAATTATAAGTTTATAGTTATTATTATTATTAATTATAAGCTTATAAGAAGATCTTAAGTAGCTTAGCTATCTAGAGTAGTACTAATAGTATCTAGTTATAGTATTAAGAAGTAAGTAATATATATTTTATAAAGTTAGTCTACGTAGATAATAGCTAGTTATACTATCTAGCGTAGTTAAGAGCTAGCTAATATTAGTACTATATCTTAGAGTACTTTATATACTTAGAAAAGCTACTACTATATATTAAGTTCTTAAAGAAACTACTAAGAATAAAGACCTTTACACTAAGAATCTTATTTTTAATATAGCGTTTAAGCTTTCTATAAATATTAAAGCTAAGTTCTAAATAGAGAAAGTAAAGATTTACCTCTTTTAAGACTTACTTATAGATTTTAATATTTTTAATATAGGTATTAAGGTTAATCTTTTTTAACTTATATTCTAAGATAACTAATAAAAGTATTATCTTAAAGAAAGAGTAGATTAAAAGGTATATTAGAAAGTAGTCTAATATATTAATATTATTATTATAGACTAGTATTTTAAGAGATAGATATAAAGGTAGATCTAGAAGATATAGAAAATATAAAGAATAAAAAGAATAAAAGAAAAGAGAAAGCTAAATATAGACTTTTTTACTTTTTAACTATAGGTAAAAGTCTAGTGTATATACGCGTATAATATTATAGTTCTATCTATACTTACCTAATTACGTTATTACGTAACTAGCCTAGCCTAATTAGGTTAGACTAGCGCTAGCTCTAGAATATAAAGGTTTCTACACTTTTATATTCTACTTAATAGCTTATATTTTATTATATATTATTGCGTCTAGAAGCATAGAAATAAATAGAAGATAAATTATTATATTATAAGCTTACTTAGAAAGCTCTCTTAAGTAGTAAAGCTTCTAAGAGCTTATCTTAATCTATACTAGTATAATTACGTACTATACTCTTAAGAAGTATCTAGAGGTACGTTCTATAATATATCTTCTAAGTATTCTATAAGAGTAAGCTGTGTAGTTATAATAAGCTCTTTTATTATAGCTAAGAACGCTAATTATATACTTATTAGAGCGTACGCAGCGCTAAGAGCTTACTTAGCGTATATACGCTAATTATAATATTACTAAAAATTATTTAATTAGCTAAACACTCTCTACCTCTTACCTAAAATAAGAGTAAGTATTTCTAATTTTTTATTAGTACGCTTACTAACTCTAGCAGCATACTCTATTATACTAATTAAACTAAGTATACCTCTTTATATTTATCTCTAAGCTCTATAGTATTATATTAAATAAGAATAAGTATAAGTATAAAAATAGCTACTCTTCTAAGAATAAGTAGTCTAGTTCTAGCTCTATAAGCGCTTTTAAGGTAACTTCTTTAAGTTCTAGTTACGTAAGCGCGTTAAAGGCTAAGCTATTAAGCTCTAACACCTCTAACTTCTCTAAGCACTTAGCTACTCTTTCTAAGATAGATAATTATAAGCGCTTAAATAAGCTCTATAGTGTTTTTAGAGGCTTTTTTAAGCGTAGTTCTTTTAGTAAGAAGTAGAGCTTTAGTTCTATAAGTACTTCTACTTCTACTTATAACTTATTTACTACTCTAACTTATACTTCTAAGAAGTCTAATTTATTTACTAAGTATAGTAATATAGTTACTTAAAAGTAGGCTAATAATATTTTATATTATAATAAGCGCGCTGTCTAGAAGTACGCTAATAAGTAGTACACTTATAACCTTAAAGCTAAGAATAAGGTAGAGTAAGAGTATTATAACTAGATTACTTATAAGTATTATATTACTAGTTAAGCTATAGAAAATAAGTAGCGTCTACGTTGTAAGCGTAATAAGTAGGTTAAGCGTAACTTAGAGCGTAGTAATAAAAATTCTAAGGCTAAAGTAGTTACTAAAACTAAGCGTATTAAGTCTAAGAATAAGCGCTTTATTAATAAGCAGCGTACTAAGTAAGAATACCTTAAGATTCTACTTCTAAGAGCTATTAAGCTCTATTAAGAGATAGTTCTAGAGAAAGTAATCTACTAAGCGTAGTAGTCTGCTAATTCTATTAGCGCAATAGAAAAGTATAATAATAAGTAGGCTAGTAAGACTACCTAGAAAGAGTATACTAACTATAATTCTAACGTTGCTGCGCTCTCTTAGAAGCTTTCTAGTAATTTCTATAAGTATTCTACTAAAGTTACTATTATAGTTTCTAGTTCTTTAGCTACTAGTAATACTTATTCTAATATTCTCTTTCTAGGTTCTTCTAGTTCTAAGAGCTTTGCTTCTAAGAATTCTATTACTATTCTCTCTAACGCTTCTAAGCTTTCTACTAAAGCCTTAGGTAAGCTCTCTATTTCTTAAGAGAGTAGTATAGTTTATAACACTTTACCTTTTCTTAGCTCTACTTCTAAGAAAAAGTATTCTTTTATTATTATAAGTAGTATAGAGAGCTCTCTCTTTAATCTAGAGCTCTCTATCTAGTCTAATAGTTTAGACATTACTAATTCTTCTAATAAGTATAATAATAAGAAGTATAATAGCAAGAAGTATACGCTTAATAAAGATTCTAATAATAAAAATAATAAAGCTTTAGTAACTAAGTTTATACGTAAGCGCAGCTCTAAGAAGCTTATTTTTATTACTACTAGTAAGCTCTATAAGATAGTATACCTCTAATACTTCTAGTTTATAAGTACTAGAAAGGCTACTAACTCTCTCTACAAAAACTACGTAAGTATTAATAAGAGTAAAAAGTCTAAGCGCTACCTTACTAGTACTATTAGTAATTATAGATATAATAATATATACGTATACTCTTTTTTAAGCTTAAAAAGCTTTACTAACTCTTTTTTAGACCTAAGTATATAAAGAAGGTTACTAAGCGTATAGTTAATTAGTTTTACACTATAGAGTAGAACCTAAAAACTAGTTATCTACTTAATATTAAGAACTCTTACTTTTGTAAGCTTATCTATAACTATAACACTACTTTTAAGTAGTGTCTTAAGTATAGCTATATAATTTAGAGGCGTAGTAAGAAGTAAAGCTTTAATACCTTAAAGGTAGAGCGTAACGCTAATAAGTCTAAGAATACTTCTAGTATTAAGTAGTCTTAATCTAACCTTAATAATAAAACTAATAACGCTTCTACTTCTAAGTAGCGCTCTTCTAGTAAGTTTTTATTCTAGTACTCTAACTTCTTAGTGCTAATAAGCTTTATAGAACTTTGTCTAGTAGTTAAGCAGGTTAACTATAATAAGACTATAGATAATAGTGCAGCGCTCTCTAATAATAGTAATAAAAGAGCATCTTCTAAAACTATTACTAATAATACTATTATAGTTGCCTATAAAAGTATTACTACTAAACTTAGTTACGTATTTACGTCTATAGAGAAAGTTATACTTTCTTAGTTCTTTGCCTTAGAGTTTAAGTATCTCTAAGCTTATAAAAATACTACTAATAACTAGTAGTGCTTCTCTAAATTTGCGCTTAGATAACTAAAAAAGTATTACTCTAATTATAGTTCTAGGTATATACTTTCTTATCTTACTACGCTCTTTAGAGCGTATACTTTAATAAAAGTCTTTTCTAATAAGTAGTTTTCTATAGGCCTATAAGAGAGGCTACGCTTAAAATATACTTCTTACTACTCTCTAAGAAGAGTAGCTAAAACTCTTTTATACTTTATAAGCTTTGTAATACTACTAATAATTTAATATTCTTTATATTTAACTACTTCTTAAAGTAGGTAAATTACTAAACTAATAGATTTTTAGTAAGCCTATTAGCTAGCATACTCTTAGTCTCTAGGTACTTAACTTTAAAAGACTCTTTAGTATACTCTTACCTTAGCTACATATTTTAGATATTAATATATCTAAGGCGTATTATTATATACTTATTAGTACTAACTACTAAGTATATAGTCTACTTATTATTATAGAAAATTATCTACGCTACTTCTAAAGTAAGTATAAGCTTCTAAAACAGCCTCTTAAGAGCTATTACTTCTTTACTAATATACTTAAGAGTAAGAAGCTCTACTTCTATAGTTAAAGTTATTATAGTTACTTATTATACTACTTTCTAAATAATAGTACCTCTAAAGAGTATAATAAGGTAGCCTTATAAAGAGCGTCTAGTTTCTAGGTTATTTATAAAAGAAGCGTTACTGCAAATTATAAGCTCTACTCTAGAGTACGCTCTATAGTAGATAGCCTAATAGTAAGTCTTATATAAGTATATAATTGCTTAGTTAACTACTTTAATATACTCTTTACTTAGATTTATAAGAAAGTGTAAAAGCTTTAAGATAGTGTATACTATATTAGGCTATAGCATAATAGCTATATAGAGTAGTAATCTAATACGCTCTTAGTAGTCTTTAACTACTTTCTTATCTACTTTACTTATTAACTTTATAAGCTCTTAGCTTAGAAGTAGTGTAGTAAGGCTTAAAGAAGTGCTTTCTAAGTTAAACTTCTTAGTAAGCTTATCTAAATACTTGTTATATATAAGCGTTATAGTATAAGTAGTATAATTACGTAATACTCTTACTTCTAGAAACTATTTAACTAGGCCTTTCTCTTCTAGGTTGTATGCTACTTTTATTGTATTAGTAACTTATAAAGCTTCTTAATAAGTAGTATAGTAATATATAAGTAGTATATTATTAATATAGAAGAGTAGAAAGATCTTTCTTTATCTATTAAAGAAGAGATAAGGCTCTTCTTTAGAAGTAATAAGACCTACTTTCTTTACTATACGTAAGAGCTCTTTATACTAGAGTAGTAGAAAGTTCTTTAGTCTATAGAGAGCACGCTTAAGCTTTATATACTTACTAGGCTTTTTAAAGCTATCTAGTATATTATATACTATAACTAGCTAGTGCTCTTAGTGCGTATAAAGAAATACTTCTATAATATTAAACTAGAGAATCTCTAGGTTAAACTTAGCTACTATTACTATTACTATTCTAAAAGAGTATAAAGTAAGCGTTACTGCATACGTAGAGTATATAGAATTAATTACTTATAGATCTTCTCTTACTACTACGTAAGCTTTACACTTAATAAAGTAGCTATTCTAATTAACCTTATATATAAATACCTACTTTAGTAGAAGTAGGCGCTCTTATACTAAGAAGCGCTTAATCTTCTTTTAGGTACCTACTTAATAAAGTATATTAATCTTCTTATTATAAGCCTTATAGAAGAGCTTTCTATATAGATAGTTACTAAGATCTTTATACTTCTTTAGAAGTAGTAGTAGTTAATTATAGTATACGCGTTTAGATAGCTTATACTTTTATAGAAGTATATTACTTAAGA
The DNA here is from genome assembly GCF_023757995.1 of Alternaria metachromatica. Taxonomy (NCBI): domain Eukaryota; kingdom Fungi; phylum Ascomycota; class Dothideomycetes; order Pleosporales; family Pleosporaceae; genus Alternaria; species Alternaria metachromatica. The sequence goes on from NW_026055502.1 coordinate 899,717, forward strand.
TTATAGCTACTATAATTAAGTAAATAGTTATAAGCTCTCTATAGTCTTCTTCTACTCTATATAAGTATTAGAGAAAACTATTTAGAAGATTATTATTTTATATACTATTCTATAGATTATACAGTGTATAAACTTCTAGTTCTTCTACTTCTAGTTCTTTACGTTACTCTCTAATTCTAGAGCTTAACTACGTTAGTTCTCTATAATTACGCCTTTAGCGTATTAGTCTAGAAGTAGATAGTAGTTCTATTTTGCCTTATTCTAGAGAAGTTCTAAACGTAGAGTGTACGTAGAAATATAGTATACTTAGAGGTACTCTATTCTAATAAGTACTATATACCTTATTCTAATAAAAGCTCTCTATATTAGAAAGCTATTTATTACTTAGTACTAGTAGGCGCTCTTCTCTAGTTTAGTGCACTTTCTAGGCACTACTATTATACTTCTAACTAGACCTTACAGTCTAGTACGCTCTAGGCTCTAGTATTTATTCTAGAGTAAATAGGCTAGTATACTCTTAAGAGTCTGTATAGATTTTTAGTAGTTAGCTAGCTAAGCTTTCTACCTATACAGAAGATATATTATATACTACTTATTAATTAGGCTAGCTAGCCTATTTAATAGCAAGCTATAATACACTACTCTCTAGCTTCTAGATAGAGTCTTTAGAAGTATACTAGTCTTATATTTTATCTACTATAGCGCAGAGCTAGTTAAAGATATCTTTATACGCTTCTTCTACGTTATATAGCTTATTCTTATATAGAAGATTAATAATATACGTAAGCTCTTCTACTAAGTACTTTTAGCTACCTTTAGCGCTACTTTTATAGAAAAGCTTCTTATTAAAGCTTACGTTTCTTATTATAATTATTTAATTAAGCTTTAGAACTTATATTCTATAAATATTAGACGCTCTATATTCTACTAGGTATCTAATATAGCCTCTTAGTATAACTTTAAAGTTACGCTTATTTTGTCTAGCTGCTTACTCTCTATTAAGTAGATAAGCTCTATAGCTATAGGCGTAGATAGTACTCTAATCTAGGTAAAGATTAGCTATAATAGTATAGACTTTCTTACTATACTCTATATACTATATATTAAGTATAGTGTTAGGTACTAAGAGATTATAAGTATGCAATAGGCTTATATTATATAGCTAGGTTACTACTTCTATAATATCTAGCTAGAGCTTTTTAGAAAGATTTGCACTAACTCTTATCTTAATAGACTTAGTAATTATCTTCTAACCTACTCTCTTTACTTCTCTATTTAGTTTATAAGTATAGATAAAGGTACGCTCTATAACAATACTCTACTCTTTAGCTTATATCTTAAAGCGTAACTTACCTCTCTAAGATAGTATTGCAATATTATTATCTTAGATAATAACGCAGATATTAAGCTTATACTAAGCTATAAGAAAGCTTATAAAGTTATAAAAGACTTTTATAATCTCTATAAGTATTTTAGCTTAGAAAGCATACTAATAGATCTTACTACTATAATTATCTTTAAGTACTATAATCTAGAGCTCTCTATTATAACTAGTAGAAAAGTTAAAAAGATTCTATAAGATCTTCTAATAAGGTCTTAGAGCTTTCTTATATAGTTATCTAGAAATACGCTACTTTATATAAGTAATAGTGTAATACTTATACTTACTTTATCTTATTCTCTTAATACGCATATTGCGCGTATTCTTAATAAGAGCTTAGAGCGCTTCTAGACCTAAGTAGCCTACTTTTACATACTAAAGCTCTTCTAAATTAGACTAAGAAAGGCTTCTTTAGAATTATTACAAGCGCTAGTTATTAGTTACACTTATTATAGTTAGGTAAAACTTTAAAGAATTATATTTAATAAACGTAAGCTTATACTCTTTCTTAAGCTTTACTAGTATAAAGTTATTAGTAAGCGTTTCTATACAAAGCGTTAAGTCTAACTCTAAGTACTATAGTCTAGCTTTATTAAGAGCTGCTTCTAAGATAATATTAATATAGAAACTCTCTATAAGCGCTATACTTATTAGAATAAAGTTCTCTATATGTAGTCCTCTTTTTCTAGTTAAAGCGTTTCTAATTCTTTATATACTATATCTAAGCACCTAGAAGAAGAAGCTTTTTACTTTTATAGTATAGAATTTATATACTCTTATAAAGGTCTTTAGCTTAAGTAGAGACATATTATTAATAAGATATACTACTACTCTATTATCTAAGATAGTGCTTACAAAGAGTAGATAGATATTAAAATTTATAGTAGAGTATACACTACTAATACTTAGCTAACTTATAATAAAAGTAGAGTTAATAAGCATTACCTATATTAACTCTAAGTAAATAGAGTTTAGGCTCTTAATCTATGCTTACTATAGAGTAGTCTATCTCTTCTTATTAAGAGCTCTCTATAGGCTATTATACTTTAAGTCTCTAAGCTTAGTAGTAATCTTAGCCTTAGCTTTATTAAAAAGCTTTAGAAGTTTACTTATAAGCGCTGTTTCTAAACGCTTATATATAGTAGTAGACTACTTATAGTACTATTTATATAGGTAATTCTTCTTAGACTTCTAGAATAAGTTATTATTATTAGAAGCTTATTATAGTGCTTCTATAATAGTAAACACACTACCTCTACTAGTAAAGCAAGTAGCATACTCTTAGATTAGCGCAGTAAAAATCTTTAATACTTATTTAAGAGTAACCTAAGTTCTACTAATAGTAAGAGCTTTAATAAGGTTCTACTATATTAAGCGCCTTTATTTTAGAGTAAGTCTAACACTAATTACTTCTAAATAGTTCTAGATAGTAAGTATATTATTAACTTTAGTAAGTTTATATACTTTAGCTTAGGCTAGAATATAGAGGTATTTCTATTACTAGCGCTTAGCGTTAATACGTTCTTATTACGCTTTCTAAAGGTATACTCTATACTATAAGCGTATAAGATTCTTAGTGTAGTCTTTCTCTAGAGAAAGCGTAGACTTAAGGTATTTAATAAGTACTTATAACGTAGCCTCTTTCTTTATAGAAATAGAAAGTATAGTAGAAGCTAGAAGCTTTAGGCTAATAGTCTAATTAACTTAGTTCTAAAGATACCTAATACAAGCGCTCTTTAACTACTATTCTATTACTTATACTTTATACTTTATAATAGATAGGTTATACTTATTAGCGTAGAGCTTATTAACTAAAGTATTCTATATAATTACTACTAGCTCTAAAGTAGTTAGAACGCTTATTTAGATAGAAGTAGCTATTTTAGTGTTAGAGTTAATATTAGTTTAAATTTCTCTACTTAGAGTATAGAATTTAAACTAGGTAAACTACTTAGGCTAATGCGCTAAGTTAGTAAGCGTAAAAGCTTCTATAGAGATTATTATAGAGTTACTTATTATAAGTAGTAGAGTAGTGCTTCTATAGAAGCGCAAAGATTAGTAATAGAATTAGTATTACTATACTCTATTAAACGCCTTGCGTTTTAAGTATATAAATACAGAACTATATTATCTTTTTAAAGCGCTAAGCTTATAACTATTACGTCTAGAAGTATAGAAATAAATAGAAGATAAATTATTATATTATAAGCTTACTTAGAAAGCTCTCTTAAGTAGTAAAGCTTCTAAGAGCTTATCTTAATCTATACTAGTATAATTACGTGCTGTGCTCTTAAGAAGCATCTAGAGGTACGTTCTGTAATATATATCTATTTAATTATATCTCTTATATTATATAAGCTTCTTTTTAAAATAAGCTAACTTTTATATATAAATTATATTCTAGTTATAAAGTAATATAAACTAATATATTTAGCGCGTAATACTAATAGATTACTATAGCTTACCTAAATAAAGCGCGTAATACTAACTAGTTATAGTAGCTTTATATTCTATATTTCTGCGCTACTAATAATATAGTTTAGAACACTATTAAGAGTAGCTCTACTAGTAGTAATAGTAGTAAGCCTACTAATCTTAATAATACTTAGACCTAGTAGTAGCTTAATAAAGACTTTAATAATAAGCTAGATAACTTTAAAAGTAACTCTAATATTAGTAAAGCTAAGAAGGTCTAGCTACGTAAGAAGCGTAAGACTACTCTTACTAAATATTAATATACTTATAAAGTGCGCTTTAAAGAAAATAATAATACTAATAATAACGCTAATAATAGTAGTAATAAATAAAAGTATTACTATAACTCTAGGTGCTAGTCTCTTAAGGTAGCTATTAACTTATATAGTTAGACTCTTCTTAATATAGGCTAGAATAATAAAACTAACGCTATCTACTTTTATCTCTTTAATATCTACTCTAGTAGTAAAGAGAAGATTCTTGCTAATATAAGAACTTCTACCTAGTACTAAAAAGCTATTAATAACTACTCTATTACTATATTTAGCTATATAGTTATTATTATAAATAATTACCTTAACTATAAAGAGTAGGTTAAGTAGCTTAATAATTAGGCGTAGCTTATAGAGAAAGCTATTAATACCTATATTAAACGCGCTAGAGCTTAGACTAAAGCTAGTATAGATATTAAAGTTAAGTTACTTACTATAAAGTACGCCTAGATAACTAAGTTAAAAAATAACTACTACGCTAAGATTACTATTCTTAATAAAGAACTATAGGCCTCTTATAACTCTAATATTTAACTATATACTTATATTAGTAAGCTTATAAATAATAAGAACTAGCTATAGTAGCGCTTAGATATCTATACTAATAGTAGTATTAACGTTAGTAGCAGCGCTGCTAGTAGCTACACTTACCTTAATAATAATAGATAGACCTTAGATTATTAGCGTCTAGTTAGTTCTTTACTACTACTATTTATACTTATTAATCTATTTATTAGCTATAGTAATAACTTACTTACTATTCTATCTATAATAAACTAGCCTAGCCTACTACTACCTAGCCTATAACTATCTTACCTAGCTTAGTTAGTATCTAATAATTTTACTATAACTAGTGTAAAGCTTAAGAATATTAAGATATTCTATAGTAACTTCTCTAACTATAAAAAGTATAAGTACTAGTGTTACTCTATCTAAAACTTTCTTAAGAAAACTAATATCTACACTATACTAAAGAATTAGATTAACTATATTATTAATTATCTTTATAGCTCTATAGCTTAGTAAGTTAAGTATTATATATAGCTAACTTATTATATAGCGTTTATTAACGCTAATAAAGTTTTCTAGGCGCTTAACTATATATATAATACTACTAACTCTATTAGTAACGCTACTATATTACTTTATAATAGCTTATTATAATAGAAGAATAGTAAGACTTTTAATACTTAGGTTAGCTACTTTATATTAGTTATAGCTCTAATTAATATATCTAATTAGAAGTTTATTTAGTATACTATCTAGCTTATAAAGTATAGTTATAATACCTTTACTTAGTACTACTCTAGTAACTTATAGAAGTAGTTTATATATAACTACTAAGTCTAGGTTTAGTTACTCTACTTAACTAGTAGTAGCTCTAATACTAGTAGCTTTTATAGTAGACGTAGTAGTAGTAGTACTACTACTACTACTACTACTAGTAGTAGCGCTTAATTTTTTAGTACTTATAATAACTATAGTTAGACTAAGACGTAGCTTACTATTTTATCTAAGTAAGGCTACTACTTTAAGTGTAGTAGTACTTATAACGCTAATAGTAAGAACTATTACGCTACTAATAGTAATATACTATCTTTTTATAAGAATAGTTCTATTATTACTACTTCTAAGATTTTTATTCTTACTACTACTTTTACTTAGGCTACTCTTTAGGTAACTATTAAAAATAATACCTTAGTAGAAAACTAGATATCTCTAGTAATTATTACTACTAGAGACTATAATAAAAAAAGAATAATATATAGCTACTAATACTTCTAACTCTTCTATTTATCTTACGCTTTATAGTACTAACTTACTCTAATACTTCTCTAGATATTCTCTTAAAGCTACTCTTCTTTAAACTACCTACTCTACTACTACTACGCTTACTAGAGTAGAAATTAGAGATTTTATATATTTATATATAATACTTAGAGAAGTAGATATATAAGAATAATAAAGACACTAGTAGAGATATTACTTTTAGTATAAATATAGTAGTTAAGAGCTAATAGCTAGTCTAAGAATAGTAGTTTATATTTAAATATAAAGTTATGTTACCTACTAGTATCTTTATTAATATAGAAGATTTAATAAACTCTAGCGTAACTAGTAACTATATATTATTATTATTTACATAATAAAATAAACTTATAATATTCTCTTTAAAGTAACTACTTTATTTACACCTTAGTAATAGTAGTATTATAGAGTAGACTATTATCTATAGTATACTTATTACTATTACTTATAGTAACTATAAAAGTAAGAAGCTCTTCTACTAGGTTAAGATATTAGACTATAATATAATCTTTAGTCTCTTTTAGTTAGAGAAGTATAACTCTTATATTAACTAGTAAGACTAGATAATACGCTTTAATAGTAAGTATTATTATACTAACTATCTATTCTATAGTATCTCTATATAGGTTAGTAGTAGCTATTATTATAAAAAGAAGCTTACTAATTAAAAGCTAAATTCTACCTATACTCTTCTTAATATTTACTATGTATCTAGTAACGCTGTAGCTTTACTTACGTTTTAGAATAACTATAATATTATCTAGATATACTCTAGTAACTTTACGTAACTTAATAAGAATAAAAATACTACTAGCTATTACTATATTTAGCGCGTGTTTACTTTTATATTCTTTATTAAGTTTAATACTCTATTATAGAAGAATATTAAGAAGTTTTATAAGAAGCTTAATACTCTAGCTAAGAGTTACGCTAAAATTCTCTAAAAGCTTTCTAACTAGCTCTATAATATAGCTAGTTATTTTAACTTTAACTCTACTACTACTAAGCTTTCTTAATAATAGAGTATAGTAGACTATAGTATTAATATTATCTTTAGCTCTAAATATCTCTCTACTAAAATATATAGTCTAGGTTATAATAAAGGCATAGCTATAAAAGCTTATATTATAGTAGTAAAACTAGTAATATAATAATAGGCTAAACAGCTATTAGGCTTAAGAGTTAGTGCGCTAGAGAAAGCTAGGTCTAAACAGCGTTTAGACAAGAACAAGAACAACAGATATATACATAATACAATTAACTATATTAAGTACCTATTTTAATAGAGATACTTCTAATCTCTCTACTATATATAGCAACTAACTAAAACTTAATCTATTTAGTCTTCTGCCTTAGAAAGGCTGCGCGCTATCTTTAAGTGCGTATTTTACCTACTAAAGGCTTGTTAGAACAATAGTTTAACTAGGCTTTAGAAGAGACACAATTATTGTGTAATATAATAGAATAAGCAACAGGTAAGTATATAAAATAGAGAATAAGATAATACGTAGAATAGTATACCTAAGAGACGCGTAGAAGTAAACTATAAGCTATAGAAACCTAATAGTACAGACACCTAAGAAGTAGGCGCACTAAGAGACCTCTAACAATACAAATAATTAGATAACAATAACTACTACTTAGGCTAATAGATAATATAGCTATAGTAGCGCTGCGCTAAGCAACACAAAGAGCTAGATAAGAGGTTTAGACTAGGCTAATTACCTCTTAGATAGCTGCATAGATAAGAAATAATATAATAGAAAGTATATAGCTATATTATTCTACTAAGAATAAATAACAAGACCTAAGAAAGGTTAGAAGAGCTAACGTAGTAGATCTTAATTCTAGCATAGCTAGAAAGAAAGAGGCTAAATAACAAGATAGTAGTAGAAAGCTATTATAGTATATAAAAAAGGCAGCAATAGCTCTTCTAGTAAAGAATACCTAACTTTATTAGCAAGTAAATAGTTAAACCTAATTAATAGTACTTATACGTTTAACATTTACACTAGCTATTATACTATTTATAATACTTATGTACTACCTTACATAAATAAGTAAGAGTTAATCTAATAAGGCTAAAGTTAATAAATAATCTAAGTTAGTTGCTAAAGCCTCTTTAAAAGCCTAGTTTACTAAACAACTATCTTTGCCTCTCTAAACTAAGCCTATAAAACCTAAAGCAATACCTACATTATTCTAGAAGAATATTAAGATGCTAGACATTCTAGAGTTCTTAGGCACTACTAGCTAGCAGCCTTAGGCACAACCTTTAGTATAACTCTAGAATAATAATATAGCAAAGCTTCTTTAGATAATAGCTTAGTCTCTCTAGTAGCTAGGTAATTGCCCTCTAGTCTATTCTACCTAGCTTCCTCTATACCTATTAGAGACAGTTCTAGTGTTTAATAGAACTAACGTTACTACGTTTCTTAAGCGTTTTAAGAATATGTTAAAGTACTACAAGTTTATAGACAAGATAAAGATTAATTACCTTTTAGCGCACTATAAATCTAAGCAGAGAGTAATTATCTAAGCCTTAAATAAATATTCTAACGCTCTAGTTACTAAATTATAGAAGAAGTTTAGAGAGGCTCTTAGAAAGCTCTTTTATACTAATAACAAAGACTAACAGAAAGCTTAGGCTAAGTACTTTAAGCACTAGCTTCTCTAGTACTAAGCAAGGTTTAATCTAAATATTAAGAAGTACTTATAGAAGTTTTAGATTTGCAGCAAGTGCTGTGTTAAAGCATTAACTATTAATAAAGATTGCTAAGGTTTCTACCTAGTTAAGAGACTACCTTTTAGGCATGCTATAAAGATACTTAACAAGTTTAGTTTAAAGACTAACAACCTAAAGGCATTTAACTATACTAAGATTAGTAACTACCTTACTACTTATCTAGAGGTAGAGAAAGAAGCTTATATACTTAACCTCTTAGAAGTAGTTAAAGAGATTGTTCTAGAAGTTAAATTTAACCTAGCGCAGCTAATAGCCTATTAGTAATCTTAGTAACTAGTACTAACCCTCTAAGATAACTACACGTAGGCTTTCTAGCTACCTAAGCTTAACATTCTGCTCTAAGATAAGCTGCTTAGACTCTATACCTTCTAGTCTTCTCTAGAAAAAGCACCTACTAATATAGAGATAGATAACTTAGTTAATAAGATACTTAACCTAAAGATTAATTATACTAGCCTAGAGATAGAACTATAGAAGATCTAGTAGATCTACTACAAAACTAAACTTATAAACAACTCTAACATACATAGCAAAGTAGACTATTAAGCTAATAAATGCGCAAACTATCTAAGAGCGTACCTACTCTAAGGCTAGAGGCAATTCTAGCTAAATAACTAGTATTAACCTTAGCAGCAGCAGTAATATAGTAGTTACTAATAGAATACTAGTTAGACTTTCCGCAACAACTTCTAAGGCTTTTAGAATTTAGAAACTAGATATAATTAAGGTACTATAAACAGACAGGCTCTTAGAGCAACTATAAATTATTAGGTATATAACAAGAGTAATTATTATAAGTAGAACTGCCTAACTCTTTAAGCGTATATAGATAAGAGCTAGCTTTATATAGATAAACAGAATATACTTTAGTAGAGTACGCTAGAGAACCTCTAGAGCTGTATTAATAACCTAGACTAGAGACTATAAGCTAAGAGTATTTTAGCTAAGATTAAGCAATAATTTCTAAAGAAGGATATTAACTCTCTTATAGTTAACGCCTAGTTTAGCAACCTAAAGGCTCTAATTAGTGTAGAGAATAACGCTATTTTAGTTTAGCTTATACTAGACTCTACTAGAAGCCTCTAAGTAGATAACGTAGAATAATTCTAGAAGCTTTTAAGTATCTTTGCTAAAGACAAATTAAACTACTACCTACGTCTAGCGAACCTAAATTAATGCAATAACACTATTATAGCTATAACTATTTCTAGAGTATTCTTAGAACCTAAGAAGGTAGTATCTTATAATTCTTCTAAGGTTTAGAAGAAGATAATACTATAAAGACCTAGTAACAATTATATCTCTTATCTCTAAGGTTATAAGAATAGAATAGAATACTCTTTAAGCTATTAGGCGCTAAATAAGAAGAGAGTTGTCTAATTTAGCAAAGAAGACAATCTTATACAACTAGACAATAGAGTATCTAGAACACTATAAGAATAATTAGAACTAAAGCCTAAGATAACTAATAAGTAACTAAGAAAGCGCAAGATTATTAATAAGCTTAAGCCTAATGCACAGGCTATAATCTATAGTATTCTAGGCACTTTAATCTCTCTTTAGATTAGTACTCTTCTTAGTAATATGCCTAAAGTCTATAAGACGCTGTTTAACTCTAACTATATAAATAAGAAGCTAGATAAGTTTAAAGTTAATATTATTAAGACGTTAAGATAATAGGCTAGACAAGAGAAGCTGTAAGAAGAGAAAGAAGAATAGAAGTTTAATAAGCTTTTAGGCGCTGCAGTTAATACAATTACTCTTAGCACTTTCTCTAACTACGTACTAGTAGAAGTAGAAGCTAGTAGAGTAGTTAACTACTATAGCCTAAAGGCAGAACACTAGACTAACTAGAAGATTAGCTATATACAACAGTATATTATTATAGATTAAAGCTAAGAGTACAACTCTAAAGACGCGGATTATAACTACCTAAGAGATAATTAAGCGTATAACTAACTAATAGGTATTAAGCACTTATATTAAGACTGCCTAAAGGTCTCTATTAATATTAGAGGGAACTCTTTTCTTTACTTCTTAGACTTAGGCACTAAGCTAAACACTATTAAGAGAGAAGTAGCTAAGAGAGCTATATTGCTAATTATATTACTACTAGGTAGTATAAAGGCTGCTTAGATAGTTACTATAAATAGAAGTATAGTAAGCTTTATAGGTATTATCTAGAGTGTCTCTATTATTATAGAGTAGATTAAAGTCTAAATAAACTTCTTTATTATAGAATTCTGCACTAATCTAATTATTCTAGGTAACTCTTTTCTAATAAACGCTTAGGCGCGTATTAAGTATATAACTAATAGATTAATATACTATTATATCTTTAGCGCAGATAGCTAAGCTAATATAAGATTTATATATACTAGAAGTAATAAGCTTATAGCTTCTAGTCTTTATACTAGACCTATATTAGAAAAAGGTATAGAAGTATAGTAGCTAGCGCTATACTCTAGCACGCAACTAAAGAGCTAGTAGGCAGCGCAGCGTGCGCGCATGTAGAGGTAGTAAGTATAATAATAGAGAAGGTTAGAGATAGTAGACTAAATAGTAGTTAGATACCTATATAACTTATTAGTAAATAGGTTCTATAGAAGAAGCGCAGAGCCTTTAGAAAAGATCTAACAGCGTACTTATTAAGATTAAATAGTAAGTTAATAGGCCTTAGGCCTAATAGAAGCCTACTAATAAGAGATAACAAAGGCTTATATATTTTTAAGATAGAAGACGTTAAAGAGTTATTAGCCTAACTTCTAAGTAATATTATAGAGAGTATTAGTAATAAAGACACTATAAAATAGAGTAAGGCGTTCTTCTAGGCAAAGAACCTAGCTAAGGTAGAGAAAGGCCTTACACTAAAGGTTAATATAGTTATAGTATTGCGCAAACCTACGCGCCTGCCTGCTAAGTATATAGTAAGTTAGCTAAATAACACTTAGATTAATAGAGCTTATAAGCGCAAAGGCGTTAAGATTAAACCTATTAACAACTCTAGCTAACTAACGCAACCTATTAAGGGGTAGTTAGACTAGAAGAAGAGAGCAGTAGCAAAGTAAGTACTTAATACTAATAGCTAATTAGCTCTATTTACTAAGTATTTTAAGCTATAATACGCTGCATTTCTCTAAGGTACTTAAATAATACCTAAATACATTTTAGAGATAAAAATCTTATTAGAGTTATTACTAGTAGAGAAAGATATACTCTTAGAGGTTCTCTACTAATAAGAAGTAGCACTAGCCTAGAACTTTAGAGAATCTAGAAGAGTTAGTAAAGACGTTATTCTTCTAGTTATTATTAATATAGTACTATATTAAGCCTAGAGAGCTAACTAGTTTCTTATTCTAAGAAAGCTTTAGCAGGTTGTAATTAACATAATTTAGAACTATATTAATAGAGGTACCTTAGAGTTATATAAGAGCTAGTATTATAACCTATAGTTTTTAGTTACTAAGAAAGACAAGAGGTATTACCTAATTAATAACGCTTAAAAACTTAACAGAGTTATAATTTACAACGCTAACCTACTACCTAATTCTAATAAGTTTTTAGAAGAATTTGCAGAATATGTTATTATAAGCTTATTAGACTTCTTCTTAGAGTATAACTAAGTAGAACTACACAAGAACTTAAAAGACATAATAGCTTTTTTAACGCTATTAGAACTTGTATAATAGTGCACACTTCTAATAAGTATAATAAACTCTCTAGTAGAGTTTGTACGTGTTATAATAAAGATTTATAGAGACTATATCTCTAATAGGTATATACTATACCTTAATAACGTATACATTAAGAGGCTAAAGAAGCGCTATAGCAACTATAAGGTAGAACTAGGTATAAGGTAGTTTATTACTAAATATCTTTTAAATATTAATAAAGTACTTACAGATATTAAGCGTGCAGGCGCAATAATATTAGACTATAAGTCTAACTTCTACTACCTTTTTATAATTATTATTAGCTATTAAATTAATAAGTATAGCTACTACTCTAATAAGAAGAAGGTTAATAAGATTACGCGTTAGCTAGATTGTCGCAACACTAAGAAAGTCTAAATATTTCTTAGAATCTACGTTTACTATAGAGTATAGGTACTAGGTTTTACTATTATTATAGCTCTTTTATTTAAGCTTCTTTACAAGAATGTACTATTTAAATAGAGCCTAGAGTAGAAGTAGGCAATAGAATATCTTAAGGCAACCTTAACAACTACTCTAGCGCTAGTTTCTATTAATTATACTAAGCCTATCTAAAAGATTATTCTTGTAGTTAATAGTAGTAAGAAGAGTTAGAGTGTAGTTATTATGTAGCTTAACCTAAATAGCTATTATTACCTAGTACGCTTTAAGAGTAGAGTTTAGTCTACTACTAAGAGAAATTAGAATTTAAGTAAGTATAAATGTAAGGCTCTTCTACTTACTCTAAAGAAGTTTTAGTTCTACATCTATAGAGTAAACTTCTAAGTTAAGATAGATATAAAGACGCTTATTACGCAACTCTAACAAAGTGTAATAGATCTCTCTAGAGCTCTAATTACTTAGTAGCTTACACTTCTTAATATATAGAAGTTTAATATTGTCTATATAGCTAGTAAAAAGAACGTTATAGCTAATACTCTTTTAAGAATACCTAAGCTAGATAGCTAGAAGCTATCTAACAAATCTAAGAAAGATGTAGAAGACTTTATTAATGCGCACCTAAATATAGTTTAGCTTATCTTTAGCGAAGCTCTAGCGCACGCGTATAGAATATACTAGGTAGATCTTTTTTTTAATAATTAACTACTAGTAGATAGCTATAGTAACAAGTTATAAGCAATTACAAGGTAGCTTCTATTCTACAGAAGGCCTAAGTACATGTCTACTACTAAGTTTTATAAGTTTAAGAAGAAGGCGCTCTAAATAACTATTAGAAAATAACATCTCTTTATAATTTCTTTAGAAGGCTAGCCTTTACAAAAAGTAGTTAACTTAATAGATAAGTAGTATAAGATTATTAGATCTCTTTATAATAAGTCTAGCTACTAAGATAAGAAAGGTACCTAGCGTAAGGTATAGACGCGCTACTATTAGAAAGAATAGTATAATTAAGTTAAACGCTATATATAGTTCTACTCTAAGTGCTAATTATATATATTAGTAATAGTTTAAGAAGAGCTTTAGCTTATAGAGCTACTAACAATACTATTTATATAGATTACTATTAACGTTGTTTATATACTACCTAGCTGCAATAGTAAGAAGTTTCTTATTATTGCCTAAGACTACCTTTCGCAATAGGTAAAAGCTAAGGCTTTAGCTAAGAATAACTTAAAGAGCGTTTAGAAGTTTCTACTATATAATATCTTTTGTTAATAGAGTATTCTACTTAAGATATTAGCTAATAGAGGCTCTAAGAACAAGAGCCTTATTAAGAAACTTTAGAAGCAATAGAGAATTAATAGAGTTATTTTAAGCGCCTACTACTCTTAGAGGTAAGAACTTATTAAGCAAGAGCACGCGCCTATTATAGCTACTCTAAAGAAGCTTTCTAGTAACTAAGTAGATAACTTACCTAACGTTCTATAAGCTAACTATATAACTATTAAACAATCTATAAACAAGACACTAGCGTACTTAGTCTTAGGCTAGTAGTATATCTTACCTATTAAGCTATCTATTCTAACTTAGCAGACGCTTCTATAGAATAACGTTTAGAATATATCTACTCTACTTATAATGTAAGCCCGCTAGTTTAACTAAAAAGATAAATAATTTAAGAAGTCTATTAACTACACTATACGTCTTAGGTATAATAATAAGAACTATTTTAACTAGTTAAAAGTTCTTTAGCCTAGCAAGCTTTCTCTAGGTAATCTTATACTATTAAGAGACTCTTTCTATAAAAACAACTAATCTACGCTTACTAAGTTTCTGCCTAAGTAGAAGAGGCTATTTTATATTTATAGCGTTAATAAGAAAGGTTAGTATTAGTTAGAAGAGCTTAATAGTACCTTGTTCTAAAGTTATACGCTAGAAAACTATCTAAAGGCCTTTTACTAGCGCATAGTAGTAGATCTCGCTAAGATTAATAGGCTAGACTACGCCGCAACTATATTCTCTACTAATAAAACTAATAATATAGATTAAGAAGTAAGTAGTAATAATAATAATAAGACGCCTAAATAGCCTACGTACAGCTAAGATATTCTAAATACTCTAGAGTTAACTAAAGTTTAAAGAAGCCTGCAGCTAAGAGCTTAACTAGATAATCTATTAGTTAATATAGAAGAGAAACAAGACATAGAATAGGCATTGTCTAGACCTTAGCGATTATTAGTAGTTATTCTAACAAAGAAGCTAGATTTTAACTAGAATAAGTATTAGGTATATATATTATAGGTATAGTTTTAAGTAGTTTTAGATATATATATATTAAATACTATAACTAAGCTCTAAACTACGTCTACAAATATATATAGAGAATAGCTACTACTATTGTAGCCTATAACTAAGCAACATACCTACTTCTTACTTTTCTTCTTTTTCTTACTAGAAGTCTTCTAGACTAATAAGCCTTTAGACTTAGACAGAGTAAGAAATTTATTACTTTTATTATTATTAATATCTATAGTCTTAGTAGAAGGCGTAGTAGGCTTATAGGTACAAAAAGTACGTATAGAGGTAGAAGGTAGTACTAGTTTCTTTATCTTCTTAGTAGAGGTAGACTTTATAGTACTCTTAGAAGAAACGCGCTTACACTTAGAAGATAGTAGAGCTAGAAGACTCTTTAGAGTAGCTATAGCCTTCTCTAGCTAAGTAAGCCTTAGCTTACAATCTTTCTTAGAGATACTCTTACTATAGTTACTAATATCTAAGTCTTAAAACTTCTTAGTAGAGTTATAGTTACTATTACTAACTAGCTTCTTAGAAGTACGCAGAGCCTAAACTATAGAACTCTTCTTATATAACTAAAGTACGCTTAGACTATTAGAGCTATTAAGAGAGAAGAATAGCTAGAATAATTAATAAAAGAGGCAGGATGCTATAGAAGGCTTATTAAGATCTACTAGCTTAGTAAACATAACCTTCTTGCTAGAGAAGTTAGGCTAACCTAAGAATAAGTTAGCTATTATACTAATACTAAGAAAGTAGATATCTAAGAGGTAGTTAGAAACTTATAAGTAAAAGAGCACTAAGGTTTTACGCTCTTTGCGTAGTAATTAGTGTAAGTTCTCTATAGTATTAGAAAACTATTTAATATAACTAAGCAACATAACTTAAATAAAAGCTTTAAACTACGTTTACAATAGCTATATATTTTATTATATCTACTAAGCTTTTTATTCTTATCTAAAGCTAACTTATACTTAATTGCGCTAATAAGATAATAGTATATAAGTGTAGTAACAAGAGGCTTAAAGACAATTTACTTATAGTTTATACTAAGAGAGAAGAACTTATAGAAGAATAAATAGTTCTTAGATACGTCTAAAGGCGCTAAATTAATTTTGCGCTTAATCTAAAGTTCTTTACTCTAAGTTAGAAAGTAGGCTGCTATAAGAACTAGTCTAGCTAGAGTCTCTAAAGTGTTAAGGTTAACAATATATCTATAGAGGTCTTTAACCTAGTTAATAGTAAAATCTACACAGAATATATATATTACTATAAAGAAATATAATATTAGTAGAATATCTTTTAGAAAGTAAGAAAGAAAGATAGTAGACTTACTTTAGCTAATAATAGTATTAGAGGTAGAAATACGCTTTAGTAGCTTATGCAACTCTACTACCTAATTACTAAGAGCTCTAGGTACTAGACGCTTTTTTACAGGTAACTTAGAAAGAATTTTAGACTTAGACAGGCTAGAGCTCTTAATAGAGAGGCTAAATTTCTTAATATTAGATAGAGTTTTATAGTAGTTAGGTAGCATAGTAGAGCGTAAAGTATTCTTACCTATAATACTCTAAAGCGCCTAAGAGACGCTTAGCGCGTAATTAAGGTTAAAATCTATTTATGTAATACCTAAGAACGTCTTAATATTAATCTACTCTTAAAGGCTAAGAAGAGATCCTTTATTATCTAAGGTAGAGAAGTTAAAGTTATTAAAAGGCTGCGTATCTAGCTTGTTAAACTTATTAGCACTTGCAGGTATAGGCTAAGCAGTAATAGTAGCTAAATAGTTCTTAGCTTTAGACGTAGTAGTTGTCTTATTAGCAGAAGTTAGCTTAGTAGTAGTAGCCTCTAGCGTAGTAATAGTAGACGCTTACTTAGGCGTAGCGCGCAGAAAGGCTTATAGAGTAGTAGAGCAGGCGTTATTAAAGTTAGAGAAGATAATAGACGCGCTCTTAATAAGAGGCTACTTAATAGTCTTACCTTTAGGCGTAGTGTTAATAGAGCTAAAAGCTATAGTAAGAATACGCGCAGAATAATAGTAGTAGTAGTAAAGTAAAAAGTAAGAAGAGGTAGAAGAGCGCGTAGAAAAGTATAAGGTAGTTAAAGTGTAGAAAGAGTAGAAAGTAGTAATAGAGATATTATAGAAGAATTTACGTAATATATTTACTACCTAAAGAGCTATTAAGCTTATAGTAATAGACTTACTTTTCTTACAAGAACTACTACGCAATACTAGATTACAATACTAGAATTTTAAAGCTAGCTAGCATATAATAATACTTTTAGAATATATTAGTAATGTAAGAAGAATGTTATAATACTATAATATAGAATGTAATACATTTAGAGTAGTTAGAAATTTAACTAAAGGCTGCTTAGCTAGAGCTATAGCAAAACTCTAACTAGATATCTTAAGTAGGCGCTTAGATTAGTATTTACTAACAAGAAAAAGCTCTTAGATAGGCTAGAGAATAGCTTTAAGAACTTTAGAAATAGATCTTAACTTTACAGAAGAATTATTTTAATTTAGAAAGATATTAGAAGATTTTCTATATAATTATAAAGGCTGCTAAGGCTATTACTATTAGTACTTCTTAATTACAGCTTAGAATCTAGTATTATTATAATAACTACTAGAAACCTAAGAATATTGTAATAGAAAGATTATATCTAAATAATATTTAGAACCTAAGGCTAAAGAAAAAGAAACTTTCTTTCTTTTAAGTGTAGAAGAGAAGTAATATAGGTTTAGCTATTATAATATTATAGGCGTAAGAATATAAGGTAACAAGAGAAGACTTAGAAGTATATTATAATTTTATTTACTATAACTATAGAGTAGAACAGATAGACCTAAGAGTTAATTAGAGAGAAAAGAGACTAGAGAACTACTTGCGCATAGAAGAGCTAGCAGAGCTAGAAGTTATAGAATTAGTAGAAGTTAAAGAAGAAATAGGCTTAGTAGTTCTAGTAGAAGTAGTAATAGAAGTAGTAATAGCAGAAGCCTTAGACTTAATAATATTATTACTAATAGTATCTACTTTATTAGCAATAGCCTTCTTAGGCTTAGACTACTTATAAGGTTAACTATAACTACTACTTAGAACCTAGATAGAAGAAGAAACAGTATAAGAAGCGTAATAATAAAGTTTCTTAGTTAGCGTAATAGGCTTAAGAACACTAGTAGCTAAATAGCTATTAGGCCTAATAGAAAGCGCAGCGTCTAGAGTAGACTAGCTAGTAGATAGATTAGACTTTGTAGGTTAGCTCTAACGCTTAGCAACAGTTAACCTAGGCTTATTATTACTCTTACTAAGAATCTTTAAGCGTAGTAATAATAACTAAATATAAGTTGCGCTAGTAGAAGTAGAAGTAGCCTTAGTATTAGAAGCCTTCTTAGGTAAATTGTAGCTAAGATTCTTTAGGCTTAGTTAGAAAGCTAAGTTACAACTAGCGTTAATATTACTTAAATAGTATCTATACTAAGTAGCTATACTATTACTAGCCTAGGTAAATAAGGCCTTATTACTCTCTTTAGATATAGTAGTTAGCTTCTTACTAGCCTTAAGACAAGTAAGAACGCTCTTAGAGAGACTAGCGATTATATTAGAGATAACTATAGACTTAGTAGCTATAGTAGACTTAAGGCTACATCTTACTACTTAGGTCTCTAGAAGAATATATTAGTAAAGATACTAGAAACAAGAAAGTAAGTGTCTAAAGAACAGTTAGCGACTTACTACAAAAAGAGTAGACTTAATAATTACTATACTTTAAGCAATTAGTGTAAACTCTACTTTTTATTAGCTAGCTATTAATATAGACCTAGATACACTAGCTAAACATCTTTCTATAATTTAATAACGCACACTAACTATAAACAATAATCTTAATAGAAGAATTCTTAACTAAAGAATTAATTATACTAACTAACTTAGCGCTAAAGTAATAAGATAGTATAAGCGCCTCTATGTTAGAGTTAAATAGCTAGCGCGCAGACTTGTTGTCTAACTAAAAGAATTTGCTAATAGTTATCTCTAGATTAGCTAAGTAGAAGTTGCTATAAGTGTTAACTTATATATTAGACTAATAGCTTTTCTAATTAGCAGCTAGAATAGATAGAGAAGACCTAAGTATGCGTTCTACGCTTTGTAAGGTATGTAAGTAATTCTATATATCTATAGTAAAGCTAAGAGTAATAATATAGGCTCTCTAGTTAGTTACTAATAAGGTAGAAGATATTAGAATAATGTTTAGTTAAAAGGCTCTAGAGAAGAGAAAAGACTTATACTAGGTAATATACTAATCGCAGCTAGAGTTAGAAGTTTTATACTTATATAACTTTGCTATACGTATACTACGCCTACCTTCTTTAACAGCCTTAGTTAGAGTAAAGATAGAAAGGCGTAGAGACTTACTCTAGTTCTTCTACTTCTTAGAAAGGCAAGACGTAGGTGTCTAAGAGGCTTTTATTAGAGCTAAGTTAGGCTAAGAAGAGCTAGTAGAGTTAACGTTGTAAATAAAGAAGAGTAGTAGAGTAGCATTAGGCATATTAGTTATAATAGTATTAGTTTAGCTAACACTAGCGCTAGTCTTAGCTTTAATTAAGAGCGTAGTCTTAGGTAGAGTAAGTAGAGTAGGTTTAGCTAATAGCTGTTTAGGCGCACGCAAAGGTTAGAACAATAGTATAGTATTATTACTAGTACTCTTAGTTATAGGCTAAGCAGTAATAGTAGTAGAATTATCTATAGCCTTAGGCTTAATAGTTATCTTATTAGTAGAAGTTAGCTTAAAAAGCGCAAGCGCGTGCGTAGTAATAGTAGCAGCTTACTTAGCTATAGTAGACTTAAAAGTAAGTATAGTAGTAAAGGTAGTAGAGCTGTTATTAGCCTTAGACATAATAGCTAGCTTAGCAGCAAGCTTCTAAGTATAGAAGGTAGATATAGTAACTAGTAAAGTATCTATAGCGGCTAACTTACCTTTAGAGCGCGTAGGTAAAGCTATAGTAGAGAAAGAAGGTTAAGGTAGAGTAGAGTAGAAGAAGAGAAGAAGATAGAGAGAGAATAGTAGAAGGCTACGCGCGCAAAGGCAGAGTTAAGAGTAGTAATTACTATACGCAAAAAGAAAAGTTATAATATTATTATTTTAATAGCCTAGTTACTAAGCGCTAAAGAGCTCTTAGGTAAAAAAGTAGAGTAACTAGCGCATAAGTTCTAACGCTAGTATAGTATATATAAACTTTCTAGAATATCTCTATAGATGCACTAGTAATATAATAGAGATAGTAGAATATCTATTAGAGAAAAGGCTAACATTATAGAGAGTTAAGAGCTAGACAGGTAGGCACTATAGAAAAGTAAAGGTTAAATCTAAAAAAGACATAGATTTAAGCCTAAGAGATTATTAGCTACTAATATTAAAAGTAATTAAGATAAGGTTTAAAATACACTAGAGAAACAAAGAAAGAGGCTATAGATAGGTAGAAGAGATTAAATTAAAACAAGAAGAGTACTAGAGGAAGATATACTAGAATAGAAACAGCCTAAAGGGATTTTGTATTTAGATTTCTAGGCAGAAGTTTAGAGTATAGTATATTTAGATTAAGTAGATAGAATCTAGTAATGTAATAGATAGAAGAAGATGTCTAAGAGCTATTCTCTCTTTTATACTTAAGAAGAAGAGAAGGTTTTCTTCTTAAGTGTAGAAGAGATGTAGTAGTAAAACTAGTAATATAATAATAAACTAAATAGCTATTAGGCTTAAGAGTTAGTGCGCTAGAGAAAGCTAGGTCTAAATAGCGTTTAGACAAGAACAAGAACAACAGACACACACACAATATAATTAACTATATTAAGTACCTATTCTAATAGAGATACTTCTAATCTCTCTACTATAATATCTAGAATATAAACTTTAGAGGTAAGATCTATAAAAGTAAGTTAGAGTTTACTTTACTAGTACTTATTATCTATAAGCTAGAGAGTAGCTTTTATATTTATATTAATTATAAAGCTCTTAATATAGTTACTATTAAGAATAGAAATGCTCTACTAATAATTAAGAAAACTCTTACTAAGCTTTCTAAAGTTAGATACTTTATAGTAGTTAATATTATTACTACTTTTAATAAGATTTATATTAAAAAAGGTAATAAGTATAAGATAGTATTCTTTACCTACTATAGTTTCTTTAAGTACTTAGTTATACCTTTTAGTCTTTATAATGCCTCTAGAATCTTTTAGTTCTATATTAATAAAGTTCTAAGAGACTATTTAGATAAGTTTTATATAGCCTACCTAGATAATATTCTAGTCTATAGCTATACTTTTAATAACTATAAGATATATATTTATAAAGTTATTTAGAAGCTTAGAAATACTAGTTTATATTTAGATATAGATAAGAGTAAGTTTACTATTAAGAAGGTTAAGTATCTTAGCCTTATCTTAATAACTAAAGATATTAAGATAGACGCTACTAAAGTTAAGACTATACTAAACTAGAAGCTTTCTACTACTCTAAAGAAACTATAGATATTTCTAGAATTTACTAATTTTTATAAATAATTTATTATTAGCTTCTTATATATCTCTTAGCTACTAATAGATCTAATAAGAAAAGCTAATAGTAATATTAGAGTAAACTTTTCTATTACTTATAGCTTTTCTACTTATAAGGCGTTTAAGAAACTTAAGTACGCTTTTATAATTACTTTTATCTTTACCTATTTTAACTCTAATCTTAAGACTTAGGTTAAGACTAATACTTTAGACTCTATTACTACTACTATTCTATTTTAAGTTTAGCCTAATAGTATTCTTAAGTCTATTATCTTTATCTTTATAAAGATATTATCTACTAAGTATAATTACGCTATATATAATAAAGAGCTAATAGCTATTATTAAGATATTTAAAAAGTAGCGCTTTAAGCTTACTAGAATAGTAGACTCTATTAAGGTTATCTCTAACTATATAACACTATAAACCTTTATAGTTAATAAGAAATTAAATTACTACTAAGCCTACTAGACTAAGTTTTTTAGTAAGTTTAATTTCTATATTATCTACTAACTTAGCTACCTTAGCGCTAAACCTAACGCTTTTATATATTACTCTAGTAATACTTTTATAAATCTAAATAATCTTTATATTCTTTATTAAATCTAAATAATACTTAGTTCTAATTATATTAACTCTATAGTTTAAGAGAATATTATAAAAATAAAGTAGAAGAATAGAGTATTATACGTAGCTTACCTTACTAGTATACTATTTAACTATACTAAGTTAGCGCCTACGCTAGCTACTATAGTATATCTAATAAGTAAGAAGAAAGTAGACGTAAATAACTTAGTAGATAAAAAGTTTATATCTACTAAACTTTTAGGCGTTACTAAGAAGAGAGAGTTATTAGTAATCTCTCTACTTAACGTTCTAGCTCTCTAGGCATAAGTATCTAAGAGAAACGCCTCTAATAATAAACTTATAGTAGCTATATATATAGCGTATAATAAGAATAGTATAATATAAGAGATTATTAAAGCTAAGACTAATAGTGCTTATTAGCTACTATATAGTCTTATTATAGAGATGCGTTTAAAGATAGAGCTTAAGAACTATAATATCTATAATAGCTTAGTTTACTTTTATAACTATCTTATTATCTTTTTTAATAATAATCTTTATAATAATATTATTAAACGCTTCTATAATACTCTCTTTACTAGATATAGTAGTAAGTAATCTACTTACTATCTAGTTAGCTACTACTACTACTAGCTACTTATAACTAATATAATTATCTAGTATATATAATATTATATAACTTATTAGCGTTTAAAGCTATATAAAAACTAGAAGTAAGGTCTACTTTATTCTCTACTTATACTTAGAAGCTTCTAGACTAATATCTTAGTTAACTTTATTACGCTATTATCTTTATACTTTTAGTTTAGAAAGATATATAAATATATTATAGTTATTATTAATAGGCTTAGTAAGTAGTAGTAGTTTATTACTCTTAATAGTCTTAAGGTATAGACTATAGTCTACGCTTTTACTAAGTATATCTAGTAAAAGAAGAGCTTTCTATCTACTATTATTTCTAACTATAAAGCTTAGTTTATCTTCTACTTCTAGAAAAAGCTATATAAGCGTATTAGTATTACGCTAAAGCTATCTACTATGTACTACTTAGAAACTAATAGTTAGATAGAAGTTACTAACGCTAGACTAAAGTATTACCTTTAGACTTATACTAACTATATATAGAATAATTAGATTAACTAGCTTTCTATTATATAGCTTGCTATTAATAACTATAAAAATATATCTACTAGTGTTACTCTAGCGCTAGCTACTAAGAGTTACCTTCTATATATAGAAGTTAAGCCTAACTAGCTTATTATAGTAGCTTAGTCTTACTTAGAGTAGCTTCTACGTAAGAAAGCTTATAGTACTATATAGTATATATCTAGCGTTATCTAGTTTATATAGAAGAACTTTACTTAGACGTAGAATAAGATAGAGTACTATACTAACTAGACTAGATAAGCTACTCTTAAATATTGTGTTAGTAATTAGGTCTACCTAGATACTTATAATATCTCTACTATATACTCTAACTAAGAGCTTAGTGTAAAGAATCTAGGCCTCTACTATATCTCTACTATTTCTAACTACTACGCTATTATTTTTAACTTATCTAATTATTATAAGAATATCTACTCTATCTTCTACTTATAGCTATTATATCTTAATATAGATTAATCTAACTAAGAGCCTAAAAAAGAGCTTACGTATACTTAACTTAATAGTATTTATAACTACTATATTAAAGAAGTAGTTAACTACTATATTAAATGCTAGCGTAAGAACTCTATTACTAGTACTAAGAGTACTTAGTAGTATAAAGTAAAGTATACTAATTTACTAAACTAGAACGTAAATTCTTCTTAGTAGAACTACACTAACTTATAAAGTATAAAGAAAGCTATTTAAAACTTCTATAATAGTTATCTTTATAAGCTCTCTCTATATAAGCTATACTAAAATTTAGTAATATATCTTAATACTATCTCTATATATACCTTTAATAGCTACGCTAATAGTACTAATAATAAAAATATAGTAGATAGCTCTAATACTTAGCTAGCTAATCTAATTAGAAGAAGTTAGTTATAGCTCTAGCTTAGAAAGTAAGCTCTATAGTTACTTAGTTATACTAAAGTAGCTAGGTAAGGTAAGGCGCTTAGTAATACTTAATTAACTATAGAACCTAGTTCTTTATACTATACTACTCTCTCTTAGATATTATGCCTAGGTTACTATTATAGACTCTAACTCTAACTCTAACTTTAACTCTAACTCTAACTCTAACTTTAATCTAGACTCTAACCTAGACTCTAACTCTAACTCTAACTCTAACTCTAATTCTAGGCCTATTAGCTCTAATCTAGACTCTATACCTACGTATTATAATATAACTAGATAGTACTTTATAAAGAATATAATACGCTATAGAATATTAGAGTATAGAAAATAGAAATAGAGTATTACTATAAAGGCGCGTATTATATTAAATAGCTATTACTATTAAAGCGCGCGCTTTTAGAAAAGCTTTTTAATTACTAGTATAATTACTTTAAAAAGAGAAGATAATATTATAGTTCTATTTATACTTACCTAATTACGTTATTACGTAACTAGCCTAGCCTAATTAGGTTAGACTAGCGCTAGCTCTAGAATATAAAAGTCTCTATACTTTTATATTCTACTTAATAGCTTATATTCTATTATATATCTATTTAATTATATCTTTTATATATAAGACTTTTTTTTATAAACTTTTTTATAAGACTCTTCTACTTACTTAGAATACCTATTATATATTAAATTTAGAGTTCTAAATTACTAGATATTACTACTTTACCTACTTATAGCCTTATTTTAGAAATAGCTTTAAATACGTTTAAGTTCTTAGATATTATAGCTATTTCTTTATAGTTATAGCTTTCTTTACTCTCTACTTTTATATAAAGCTTCTAGAAAGTAATAAAATATATATATAACTTCTAAATACCTTTCTAAAGATATATAAAACGCGTAGAATACTTATATTCTTTCTCTCTTTATAGAATCTAAACTAAATTCTAGCTTTTTACTTTTATACTTTTATATAAGAGTTAAGAGTATTAAACTTTATAGCTTAGTTTTAATTCTTAGAATTTTTAAAAGAATATATATACTACTATATACTATAAAATAAGATATTTAGAAAATATACTTATATTATAATTATATACTATGTTACTTAACTACGTTATACCTATATTTCTACACTAGTATATTTAATAAAGTAATAAGTATAGATATAAGTAAATATATAAGTATAAGTGTAGGTAGATATATAAGTATAAGTATAAATATATTATAAAGATACTAGCTAAATAGCTACTTAAGGTAGTAAGCGCCTAAGGCGCTATATAGCCTTAGTAAGCTTAAAAGCTATATTAAGTAGGCGTACGTAAGTAGGTTATTCTAACTTAGACTAGAAGATCTAGATTAAAAGTCTATCTAAGTAGTAGCTATATATTTTTAAGCTATATAACTCTTTAGTATATATA
Organism: Alternaria metachromatica; assembly: GCF_023757995.1. Lineage (NCBI taxonomy): Eukaryota > Fungi > Ascomycota > Dothideomycetes > Pleosporales > Pleosporaceae > Alternaria > Alternaria metachromatica. Next base: position 925,416 of record NW_026055502.1, read on the forward strand.
CTTATATAGAGAAGATACTAAAAAGCTTATAAAATTACTAAAAGCTTAAGAGCTTATTCTTTAGTTAGAGAAGCTATAGTAATAATATTAAAGAGAATAAAAGTAGTAATAGTAATAATTATAATAGTTCTAGGTCTTAGACTCTATTAGCTTAATATTAGGCTAACGCCTCTACTATATATATATTTCTACTAAGCTCTATAAGAGCTTCTTACTATAATAACTTTATTATTTTATATATATCTATTATCTAATCTTTTATAAAACTCTTATACATTATTATAGTTAATACTATATACTAGCCTACTAGCGTAATCTAAGAGAGACGCTCTAGTAACACTATAGACTTTATTAAGCGCTCTAGTACTTTATATTCTAAGTTCTCTAAAAAGACTATAGAGATTACTTACTAATATAATACTTTTAAAACCTCTAAGTCTATTATAGCTTAGACTACTAACCTATATAGCGTAGTACCTATACTCTATTACTAGTATAATACTACTACTACTATAAACTAAGCTAAGAGCTTAGCTAAGAGACTTACCTAAAAGTCTTAGACTTTAGAATATTTTTTTTATACTATTAGTAGCGCGTTCTTATAAGTAATAGCTCTCTTCTAATAGTCTTATTTATAAGCGTATTTCTAGGCGCTATTACCTCTAGCTCTTTATACTTCTAGTAGTAGCTTCTAGTAGTTATTAAGTACTTAGAACTTTTACTTTAATAACTACTACCTTAATAGTAATATATAAGTTTCTAGCTACTTTATCTTATATAGTAATAATAGTAATAACTATATTTATAGTAATACTAATAGCTTCTAGTTTATTAAAATCTCTAAGAATCTCTCTAAGTCTAAGAGTAAGCTATCTACTACTATTACTATACACTCTAATAAAAAGTCTATTACTTTTAGTAACTTTAATAACTTTACTAATAAAGCTTATATTAACTCTATCTACTACCTCTCTATAAGCGTATAGCAATATTCTTTACGCCTAGTAACTATTACTAATAACTCTAATATAGAAAGTGCCTAGTAGAGCTTATAGTAAGGTTAGAACTTATCTAATAGCTTATCTATTACTAGTAAAGACGCCTTATAAAAAGGCTCTTCTACTACTACTATTATTATATCTCTTTCTAACTATTTATACTTTAAGTAATAATCTTTTAAGTTATATATTATCTTTTAGAAAGGTAACACTATAATATTTAAACTATAGAAAATAGATAATTAGAGCTAACTCTTTTATAAAAATAAGCTCTTTAAGTTAGATAATATAAAGTGTATAGAAGCTAATTTTAAGTTACTATTTATTATTACTAATATTATAGAGCAGCTTTACTCTATATAGAATAACTTTAGTAATAAACACTACTAGTCTAACTACTTTAATAATTACTACTTAAAGTAATCTTAGTAAGTAAAAACTCTACTTAACTAGATTAAAGACTTTAAGAATAAGTATAAGTACTTTAAGAGTAACTTAGATAAGTCTATTAAGTACGCTATATATCTCTAAGACTAGCTTACTAGCTTAGACTAGCGTGTTACTAAGCTAGATAAGTAGCTTTATAACGTAAAAGAAGCTATATATATTAATAGCTAGTAGCTTTAATAAGTAACTAGTAGCCTCTAGAAGCTTACTAAAAGTAAGACTATATATAAGAATTAGTATTACTAGAAGTATACTACTTATATTAGTACTAAGAAGAAGCTCTAGGTTAGCGCTGCTAACCTTTAGACTTACGTTACTATCTAGTAAGCTCTTTAGACTAACGTTACTAAACTTAAGGTCTACTTTAAGTAATCTAAGACTACACTAAGTAAGGCTTCTTATTACTTATATAAGAATAATCTACTAGATACCTTTAATTTCTTAGATAATAAAAACTCTAAGCATTCTCTTTAACCTATTTACTTCTTTTATTACTAAGGTTACTACCTACGTAGCCTATCTCTAACCTCTAGTATAGAAGCTAAGAATAGTAACTATTAATATTATACGCTCTACTTTAAGAAGCCTAAACTAGAGGTCTTCTCTAGAGATAGAACTACTAAGGTAGACTATATTAAATAGAAAATAGATATTATAGACTAGTTTAACTACTATAAGTATAAGTTTACTTTAGAAGCTAAGAAACTAGGCTATCTTTGCTAAAAGACTAAAAGTACTACTTTTAGCTATATTTAATAAAAATTTATTATTACTAGCGCTAAGTTTATATACTTTAATAAGATTTAGATAATTCTTAATTTTATATACTATACTTTTAATAGTAATATTACTACTTTATAATAGTATAAAAGTAATAAGTTTTATATAAAGTTTAGTAAAACTATAAGTAAGTATATAGTCTACTTTAATATTAGCGTTATAGTGTTACGCTAAAATAACCTTACTAAGATCTAGTTTATACGTAACTACTTTCTAGTCTAGTAGTATAATATAACTACTATAAAGGTTATTAATAGCTAGCTTACCTTTATATTCTTCTACTAGACTTTTTATCTTCTTAAATAAGCTAACTTCTACTTCTTAAATATCTATAATAGTAATAATAGAGAAAATAAAAGTAGTAATAGTAGTAGTAGATAAAGTAAGATAACTACTACTACTAATATAGATAGTAGTAGAAGTAGCTCTAGTATAAGATCTTATAGTTACTCTAATATCTAGATTAAGGTTCTTAAGTACTTAAACTACTACTTTAACTACTTTAAGAAGAACTATAGCTATAAGTTCTAGAGTAGTTACTACTTTAGTTAACTAGCGCTATTCTTTAATATCTACTTTAAGATATAAGATATATTAGAGAAGATAATTACTAATAATAGCGTACTAGTTAGTAAAGCTACCTATTCTAAGTCTAAAAGTACTACTATTAGTGTTAATACTTTCTCTAAGTTCTCTGCGCCTTTAGAAAACTTATAGTCTTTAGTAATAGTTATCTTTAGAGACCTTTCTAGCCTAAGAAGCTACTTTTTATATCTACTCTAGTTATACTAATAAGTTTAATCTATATATCTTATACTATAGATAGTAAAGAAGAGAAGAAATACTATTCTAACTACTTTATTACTAGTACTCTTTATTTACTCTTACTTTTAGTAAAAGATAGCTCTAATAAAGATAACTCTAACTTTAACTCTACTCTTAAAGTAATTACTAATTATATTAAAACTTTTAAATAAAGCTTAATAAGGTCTTAGATAATAGTCTCTACTATTACTACTACTACTATACGTAGTAATATATATTAGCTTTTTATTAGCTAGTAATTAGTTTTTAAAGAAATTATCTTATTATCTAATATCTTCTCTTTACTATAGAACGTTAAACTTATAAGTAACTCTAGTTATACTTTTTTCTTTATTAATACTTCTTACGCCTACGCGTATAAATATAAACTTATTTCTCTTATAAATTCTACTATTCTTAAGCTAGCTAATAGCTTAGAGATAGTAGGTATTATCTATATAGCTAGAGTAACTATTATATTTAGTTTCTATACTAAGAATGTTCTAGCTTATATTATAAAGCTAGTAAGAGTCTAAATAATCTTAGAGACCTTCTAGTTCTAGATCTATAATCTATATATTAACTAGACTAATATATCTATTATCTTTAACTTAGAGTATTACTTATACTACTATATATATAACTATAAACTATATTATATATAGAGTAGCTACTATAAAAAGTAGATACTACTATAAACTCTAGACTTTTATAAAAAGATTATAAAGTACCTAAAGGCTTCTTCTCTAGTTAGCGTATTCTATATATCTAGTTACACTATAGCTACTATAATTTATAGTAACCTAGATATTAGTATTATATCTTATAATAAGATTATACGTCTTACTAAGATATCTAATAAGAACTAGATAGATATATAATAACTACGTACTACTAGCGCTAAGATACTTTCTAAAAACTTTAAAAAGTTCTATAATAAAATAGAATAGCTTTATATATTATAGAAGAATATTTTAAAAAAGCTACTAAAGGTTCTTTATCTTTTATACTAAGGCTTTAATTCTAAGAAAGCTAATAAGCTACTTAATTATTAGAGCTATCTAGATTATAGTATTAACCTAAAGCTTAATAAAGTAGAATACCTTTCTAACTTTTTATTCTAACACTTTAGACTATTATTCTAGAATAAAGCCTACGCTATTAAGCTTTATATAGATAATATAGTTAAGAAAAGTTATATTAAACGTAGTACCTCTACTTAAACTACTCTACTACTTATAGTTAGAAAGCTAGATAGTAGAATCTAGATATATATTAATTATTATAGACTTAATATGTATATAGTTAAAAACTATAATACGCCTCTCTTAATCTAGAATATACTAACTAAGCTTAGTAAGTCTAAGTACTTCTCTAAGATAAATATTATTACTACTTTTAATAAAATCTATATTAAGAATAAGTATAAATATCTCTCTATGTTTATTATACTATATAGTCTCTATTAGTATACTATTATACTATTTAGTATATATAATAGTTTAGGTATCTTCTAAGTATATATTAATAATATTTTTTATAAATATTTAAATAAGTTCTATATAGTATATTTAGATAATATAATTATCTTTAGTAATATAATAGAATACTATAAAGAGTATCTTACTAAGATAGTTTCTTACTTTATAAACGCTAGTCTCTCTATAAATATCTTAAAGTTAGAATTTATAATACCTAAAGTAAAGTTTCTTAGCTTTATTATTACTTTAGATAGTATTAAAATAGACCTAGAAAAGACTATAGCTATATAGAACTAAAAGCTACTTTAATTACTTAAGAATATCTAGACGTTTCTTAAATTTACTAACTTCTATTAGTAATTTATATATAGGTTCTTTAATATTACTAAACCTCTTATATACTTAATTTAAAGTAACTCTAAGTTTTTTAAAATAATATAGAAAGCTAAGAAATTATTTAAAGTACTTAAAAAGGCTTTCTATAGTAATATTATTCTAGTATACTTTAATATAAACCTAAAGTATATAGTAGAGATAAATACCTCTAACTACGTATACGTAGCTATTCTCTTATAAGTTTAGCTTAATAAGTCTATTAGGTCTATAGCTTACTTTTCTAAGAAGATAACTTTTACTAAGTATAACTACGCTATCTATAATAAGAAGCTTCTAGCTATTATTTATACTTTTAAGAAATAAAAGCTAGAGCTAGCTAGTATCTCTAATTTAGTTAATATTCTTACTAACTACTATAGCCTTAAGTATTTTTATATAAAGTATAACCTTAATTACTAGTAAGCTTAATAAGCTAAATTTCTTAAAAAGTTTAACTTTATAATTTACTATAGACCTAGAAAGTAAAAAATAAAGCCTAATAGTTTTATCTAGTGTACTAGTAATCTATTTAATAAAGTAACTAATAATTACACCTAGTACTAGGTCTAGATAATTCTACTAGACTATAAGTAGTTTAATAGATATTACGCGTAGAATAGTAGTAGCTACGCAGCTATCTAGCTAGTAGAGCTATATCTAGATAATAATAAGTATAATCTTAGCTTCTTACTTACTATACTCTAGAAGATAGAAGAAAGTACCTTTTTAGGCTATAGCACTTCTATCTTAGGCCTTATCTAGTTCTTTCTTAAGAGTACTACTAATCTATATAATACTATAGATAATATAAATAGCTAAGAGTTAGATAATATTTTTAATAAGTTATACTTTATAGACTAGTAACTAATTAATATCTATTACGCTCTTAAAAAAGGTAAGCGCTATATTCTATACTACTTTATTACTAAAAGTGTAAGAATAAAGCTAGAAAACCTAGAAGTTAGTAATAAAAGTAAACTATTTCTTAGAAATAACTAACTAGTAGTACTCTTTAGTAAGAAGCTAAGAACTTATATTATTAAGTAATACTATAATAGTCTTTCTAGTAGTTATAGTAGCTACATAACTACTTATTAATAAGTTAGTAAGTAGTATTACTAGTAAGGTATAACTAATACTATTACTTAGTATCGCGTCTAGAAGCATAGAAATAAATAGAAAATAAATTATTATATTATAAGCTTACTTAGAAAGCTCTCTTAAGTAGTAAAGCTTCTAAGAGCTTATTTTAATCTATACTAGTATAATTACGTGCTGTGCTCTTAAGAAGTATCTAGAGGTACGTTCTATAACACACTTTCTAAGTATCTTATAAGAGTAGGCTGTATAGTTATAATAAGCTCTCTTATTATAGCTAAGAACGCTAATTATATACTTATTAGAGTATGCGTAGTACTAAGAGCTTACTTAGCGTACGCGCGCTAATTATAATATTACTAAAAATTATTTAATTAGCTAAACGCTCTCTACTTCTTACCTAAAACAAGAGTAAGTATCTCTAATTTTTTATTAGTACGCTTACTAACTCTAGTAGCATACTCTATTATACTAATTAAACTAAGTATATCTCTCTATATCTATCTCTAAGCTTTATAGTATTATATTAAATAAGAATAAGTATAAGTATAAGAATAGCTACTCTTCTAAGAATAAGTAGTTTAGTTCTAGCTCTATAAGCGCCTCTAAGGTAACTTCTTTAAGTTCTAGTTATATAAGCGCGTTAAAGGCTAAGCTATTAAGCTCTAATACCTCTAACTTCTCTAAGTACTTAGCTACTCTCTCTAAGGTAGATAATTATAAGCGCTTAAATAAGCTCTATAGTATTTCTAGAAGCTCTTCTAAGCGTAGTTCTTCTAGTAAAAAGTAGAGCTCTAGTTCTATAAGTACTTCTACTTCTACTTATAATTTATTTACTACTCTAACTTACGCTCTTAAGAAGTCTAATCTATTTACTAAGTATAGTAATATAGTTACTTAAGAGTAGGCTAATAATATTTTACATTATAATAAGCGCGCTGCCTAGAAGTACGCTAATAAGTAGTATACTTACAACCTTAAAGCTAAAAATAAAGCAGAGTAAAAGTATTATAACTAGATTACTTATAAGCGTTATATTACTAGTTAAGCTATAGAAAATAAGTAGTATCTATGTTATAAGCGTAATAAGTAGATTAAGCGTAACTTAAAGCGTAGTAATAAGAATTCTAAGGCTAAGGCAGTTACTAAAACTAAGTATATTAAGTCTAAGAATAAGCGCTTTATTAATAAGTAGCGTACTAAGTAAGAACGCCTTAAGATTCTACTTCTAAGAGCTATTAAGCTCTATTAAGAGATAGTTCTAGAGAAAGTAATTTACTAAGCGTAGTAGTCTGCTAATTCTATTAGCGTAATAGAAAAGTATAATAATAAGTAGACTAGTAAGACTACCTAGAAAGAGTATACTAACTATAATTCTAATGTTGCTGCGCTCTCTTAGAAGCTTTCTAGTAATTCTTATAAGCATTCTACTAAAGTTACTATTATAGTTTCTAGTTCTTTAGCTACTAGTAATACTTATTCTAATATTCTCTTTCTAGATTCTTTTAGTTCTAAAAGCTCTACTTCTAAAAATTCTATTACTATTTCTTCTAACGCTTCTAAGCTTTCTACTAAAGCTTTAAGTAAGCTCTCTATTTCTTAAAAGAGTAGTATAGTTTATAACGCTTTACCTTTCTCTAGCTCTACTTCTAAGAAGAAGTATTCTTTTATTATTATAAGTAGTATAGAGAGCTTTCTCTTTAATCTAGAGCTCTCTGTCTAGTCTAATAGTTTAGATATTACTAATTCTTCTAATAAGTATAATAATAAGAAGTATAATAGTAAGAAGTATACGCTTAATAAAGATTCTAATAATAAGAATAATAGAGCTTTAGTAACTAAGTCTATACGTAAGCGCAGCTCTAAGAAGCCTATTTTTATTACTACTAGTAAGCTCTATAAAATAGTGTGCCTCTAATACTTCTAGTCTATAAGTACTAGAAAGGCTACTAACTCTCTTTATAAAAACTACGTAAGTATTAATAAGAGTAAGAAGTCTAAGCGCTGCCTTACTAGTGCTATTAGTAATTATAGATATAATAATATATACGTATACTCTTTTTTAAGCTTAAGAAGCTTTACTAACTCTTTTTTAGACCTAAGTGTATAAAGAAGATTACTAAGTATATAGTTAATTAGTTTTGCACTATAGAGCAGAACCTAAAGACTAGTTATCTACTTAATATTAAGAACTCTTACTTTTATAAGCTTATCTACAACTATAACACTACTTTTAAGTAGTGCCTTAAGTATAGCTATATAATCTAGAGGCGTAGTAAGAAGTAGAGCTTTAATACCTTAAAGGTAGAGCGTAACACTAATAAGTCTAAGAATACTTCTAGTATTAAGTAGTCTTAATCTAACTTTAATAATAAGACTAATAACGCTTCTACTTCTAAGTAGCGCTCTTCTAGTAAGTTTTTATTCTAGTACTCTAACTTCTTAGTGCTAATAAGCTTTATAGAACTTTATCTAGTAGTTAAGTAGATTAACTATAATAAGACTATAAATAATAGTATAGCGCTCTCTAATAATAGTAATAAAAAAGTATCTTCTAAAACTATTACTAATAATACTATTATAGTTACTTATAAGAGTATTACTACTAAACTTAGTTACGCATTTACGTCTATAGAGAAAGTTATACTCTCTTAGTTCTTTACTTTAGAGTTTAAGTATCTCTAAGCTTATAAAAATACTACTAATAACTAGTAGTACTTCTCTAAATTTACGCTTAGATAACTAAAGAAGCGTTACTCTAATTATAGTTTTAGGTATATACTTTCTTATCTTACTACGCTCTTTAGAGCGTATACTTTAATAAAAGCCTTTTCTAATAAGTAGTTTTCTATAGGCCTATAAAAGAGGCTACGCTTAAAATATACTTTCTACTACTTTCTAAAGAGAGTAGCTAAAACTCTTTTATACTTTATAAGCTTTATAATACTACTAATAATTTAATATTCTTTATATTTAACTACTTCTTAAAGTAGGTAAATTGCTAAACTAATAGATTTTTAGTAAGCCTATTAGCTAGTATACTCTTAGTCTCTAGGTACTTAACTCTAAAAGACTTTTTAGTATACTCTTACCTTAGCTATATATTTTAGATATTAATATATCTAAGGCGTATTATTATACACTTATTAGCGCTAACTACTAAGTATATAGTCTACTTATTATTATAGAAAATTATCTACGCTACTTCTAAAGTAAGCGTAAGCTTCTAAAATAGCTTCTTAAGAGCTATTACTTCTTTACTAATATACTTAAGAGTAAGAAGCTCTACTTCTATAGTTAAAGTTATTATAGTTACTTATTATACTACTTTCTAAATAATAGTACTTCTAAAGAGTATAATAAAGTAGCCTTATAAAGAGCGCCTAGTCTCTAGGTTATCTATAAAAGAAGCGTTACTGCAAATTATAAGCTCTACTCTAGAGTGCGCTCTATAGTAGATAGCCTAATAGCAAGTCTTATATAAGTATATAATTACTTAGTTAACTACTTTAATATACTCTTTACTTAAGTTTATAAAAAAGTATAAAAGCTTTAAGGTAGCGTATACTATATTAGGCTATAGTATAATAGCTATGTAGAGTAGTAATTTAATACGCTCTTAGTAGTCTTTAACTACTTTCTTATCTACTTTACCTATTAACTTTATAAGCTCTTAGCTTAGAAGTAGTATAGTAGAGCTTAAAGAAGTACTTTCTAAGTTAAACTTCTTAGTAAGCTTATCTAAATACTTATTATATATAAGCGTTATAGTATAAGCAGCGTAATTACGCAATACTCTTACTTCTAGAAACTATTTAACTAAGCCTTTCTCTTCTAGGTTATATACTACTTTTATTATATTAGTAACTTATAAAGCTTCTTAATAAGTAGTGTAGTAATACATAAGTAGTATATTATTAATGTAGAAGAGTAGAAAAATCTTTCTTTATCTATTAAAGAAGAGATAAGGCTCTTCTTTAGAAGTAATAAGACCTACTTTCTTTACTATACGTAAGAGCTCTTTATACTAGAGTAGTAGAAAGTTTTTTAGTCTATAGAGAGCACGCTTAAGCTTTACATACTTACTAAGCTTCTTAAAGCTATTTAGTATATTATATACTATAACTAGCTAGTACTCTTAGTGCGTATAAAGAAATACTTCTATAATATTAAACTAGAGAATCTCTAGGTTAAACTTAGCTACTATTACTATTACTATTCTAAAAGAGCGTAAAGTAAGCGTTACTATATACGTAGAGTATATAGAATTAATTACTTATAGATCTTCTCTTACTACTACGTAAGCTTTGCACTTAATAAAGTAGCTATTCTAATTAACTTTATATGCAAATATCTACTTTAGTAGAAGTAGGCGCTCTTATACTAAGAAGCGCTTAATCTTCTTCTAGGTACCTACTTAATAGAGTATATTAATCTTCTTATTATAAGTTTTATAGAAGAGCTTTTTATATAGATAGTTACTAAGATCTTTATACTTCTTTAGAAGTAGTAGTAGTTAATTATAGTATACGTATTTAGATAGCTTATACTTCTATAGAAGTATATTACCTAAGATTATAGCTACTATAATTAAGTAAATAGTTATAAGCTTTCTATAGTCTTCTTCTACTCTATATAAGTATTAAAAAAGACTATTTAGAAGATTATTATTTTATATACTATTCTATAGATTATATAGCGCATAAACTTCTAGTTCTTCTACTTCTAGTTCTTTGCGTTACTCTCTAATTCTAGAGCTTAACTACGTTAGTTCTCTATAATTACACTTTTAGCGTATTAGTCTAGAAGTAGATAGTAGTTCTATTTTACCTTATTCTAGAGAAGTTCTAAACGTAGAGCGTGCGTAGAAATATAGTATACTTAGAGGCACTCTATTCTAATAAGTACTATATACTTTATTCTAATAAAAGCTCTTTATATTAGAAAGCTATTTATTACTTAGTACTAGTAGACGCTCTTCTCTAGTTTAGTGCACTTTTTAGACGCTGCTATTATACTTCTAACTAGACCTTATAGTCTAGTACGCTCTAGACTCTAGTATTTATTCTAGAGTAAATAGGCTAGTATACTCTTAAGAGTCTATATAGATTTCTAGTAGTTAGCTAGCTAAGCTTTCTACTTATATAGAAGATATATTATATACTACTTATTAATTAGGCTAGCTAGCCTATTTAATAGTAAGCTATAATACACTACTCTCTAGCTTCTAGATAGAGTCTTTAGAAGTATACTAGTCTTATGTTTTACTTACTACAGCGTAGAGCTAGTTAAAGATATCTTTATACGCTTCTTCTACGTTATATAGCTTATCTTTATATAGAAGATTAATAATATACGTAAGCTCTTCTACTAAGTACTTCTAGCTACCTTTAGCGCTACTTTTGTAGAAAAGCTCTTTATTAAAGCTTACGTTTCTTATTATAATTATTTAATTAAGCTTTAGAACCTATATTCTATAAATATTAGACGCCTTATATTCTACTAGATATCTAATATAGCCTCTTAGTACAACTTTAAAGTTGCGCTTATCTTATCTAGCTACTTACTCTCTATTAAGTAGGTAAGCTCTATAGCTATAAGCGTAGATAGTACTCTAATCTAGGTAAAGATTAGCTATAATAGTACAAACCTTCTTACTATACTCTATACACTATGCGTTAAGTATAGTGTTAAATACTAAGAGATTATAAGTATATAATAGGCTTATATTATATAGCTAGGTTGCTACTTCTATAATATCTAGCTAGAGCTTTTTAGAAAGATTTACACTAACTCTTATCTTAATAGACTTAGTAATTATCTTCTAACTTACTCTCTCTACTTCTCTATTTAGTTTATAGATATAGATAAAGGTACGCTCTATAATAATACTTTACTCTTTAGCCTATATCTTAAAGTATAACTTACCTCTCTAAAGCAGCGTTATAATATTATTATCTTAGATAATAACGTAGATATTAAGCTTATACTAAGCTATAAAAAAGCTTATAAAGTTATAAAAGACTCTTATAATCTCTATAAGCGTTTTAGCTTAGAGAGTATACTAATAAATCTTACTACTATAATTATCTTTAAGTACTATAATCTAGAGCTTTCTATTACAACTAGTAGAAAAGTTAAAAAGATTCTATAAGATTCTCTAATAAGGTCTTAGAGCTTTTTTACGTAGTTACCTAGAAATACACTACCTTATATAAGTAATAGCGTAATACTTATACTTACTTTATCTTATTCTTTTAATACGCATATTGCGCGTATTTTTAATAAAGGCTTAGAGCGCTTCTAGACCTAGGTAGCCTACTCTTACGTACTAAAGCTCCTCTAAATTAGACTAAGAAAGGCTTTTCTAGAATTATTATAAGCGCTAGTTATTAGTTACACTTATTATAGTTAGGTAAAACTTTAAAGAATTATATTTAATAAACGTAAGCTTATACTCTTTCTTAAGCTTTACTAGTATAAAGTTATTAGTAAGCGTTTCTATACAAAGCGTTAAGTCTAACCTTAGGTACTATAGTCTAGCTTTATTAAGAGCTACTTCTAAGATAATATTAATATAGAAACTCTTTATAAGCGCTACGCTTATTAGAATAAAGTTCTCTATATATAGTCCTCTTTTTCTAGTTAAAGTGTTTCTAATTCTTTATATACTGTATCTAAGTACCTAGAAGAAGAAGCTTTCTACTTCTATAGTATAGAATTTATATACTCTTATAAAGGTCTTTAGCTTAAGTAGAGATATATTATTAATAAAATATACTACTACTTTATTGTCTAAGATAGTGCTTATAGAGAGTAGGTAGATGTTAAAATTTATAGTAGAGTATATACTACTAATACTTAGCTAACTTATAATAAGAGTAGAGTTAATAAGTATTATCTATATTAACTCTAGATAGATAGAGTTTAGGCTCTTAATCTATACTTACTATAGAGTAGTCTATCTCTTTTTATTAAGAGCTCTCTACAGGCTGTTGTACTTTAAGTCTCTAAGCTTAGTAGTAATCTTAGCCTTAGCTTTATTAGAAAGCTTTAGAGGTTTACTTATAAGCACTATTTCTAAACACTTATATATAGTAGTAGACTACTTATAGTACTATCTATATAAGTAATTCTTCTTAGACTTCTAGAATAAGTTATTATTATTAGAAGCTTATTATAGTACTTCTATAATAGTAAATACACTACTTCTACTAGTAGAGTAAGTAGCATGCTCTTAGATTAGCGTAGTAAAAATCTTTAACGCTTATTTAAGAGTAACCTAAGTTCTACTAATAGTAAGAGCTTTAATAAGGTTCTACTATATTAAGCGCCTCTATTCTAGAGCAAGCCTAACGCTAATTACTTCTAAATAGTTCTAGATAGTAAGCGTATTATTAACTTTAGTAAGTTTATACGCTTTAGCTTAGGCTAGAATATAAAGGTATTTCTATTGCTAGCGCTTAGCGTTAATACGTCTTTATTGCGCTTTCTAGAGATATACTCTATACTATAAGTGTATAAGATTCTTAGTATAGTTCTCTTTTAGAGAAAGCGTAGACTTAAAGTATTTAATAAGTACTTATAACGTAGCCTCTTTCTCTATAGAGATAGAGAGTATAGTAGAAGCTAAAAGCTTTAGACTAATAGTTTAATTAACCTAGTTCTAAAGATACTTAATGTAAGCGCTCTTTAACTACTATTCTATTACTTATACTTTATACTTTGTAATAAATAGGTTATACTTATTAGCGTAGAGCTTATTAACTAAAGCGTTCTATATAATTACTACTAGCTTTAAAGTAGTTAGAATACTTATCTAGATAGAAGTAGCTATTTTAGTATTAGAGTTAACATTAGTCTAAATTTCTCTACTTAGAGCATAGAATTTAAACTAGGTAAACTACTTAGGCTAATACGCTAAGTTAGTAAGCGTAAAAGCTTCTATAGAGATTATTATAGAGTTACTTATTATAAGTAGTAAAGTAGTACTTCTATAAAAGCGTAAAGATTAGTAATAGAATTAGTATTACTATACTCTATTAAATGCCTTACGTCTTAAGTATATAAATATAGAACTATATTATCTTCTTAAAGCGCTAGGCTTATAACTATTACGTCTAGAAGTATAGAAATAAATAGAAGATAAATTATTATATTATAAGCTTACTTAGAAAGCTTTCTTAAGTAGTAAAGCTCTTAAGAGCTTATCTTAATCTATACTAGTATAATTACGTGCTGTACTCTTAAGAAGTATCTAGAGGTGCGTTCTGTAATACTTAGTTTACTAATAGTTATATAATATATAAGCGCTCTAAGGTAAATTATATAGTAAAGTATAGTCTTTTATATTCTTTCTCTATTCTAACTTACTACTAAAATAATATCTTTATTAACTTTATTACTCTATTATTACTATTAGTATAGTATAGCTATACTTACTAATATATTATAGTTATAGTTAATAGACTTTTTAAAATAAAGAAGTTTATTACTATAAAGAACTTTAAGGTCTTTACTATAGTAAATAAGTTTATAGAATATATTTAGAAATATAAAGAGTATTTCTATACTATTATCTCTAACTATAGTTATTAGTTTATATTCTACTTCTAGTTATAGTTATATAAGTGTGTAAGTATAAGCTTTAAGCTTTCTACTACTTACTATCTAGAAACTAATAGCTAGACTAAGAATATAAATACTAACTTAAAGTAATATCTATAGTTATATATTAACTACTTATAGACTAACTAGGCCTAGTTACTACTATTAGTAGAATTTAAAGCTAACTTAGTAATAAGCGTAGCTACTAGCTTATCTCTATTCTAGACTATAATAAGCTAATAACTAAGATTAGACTTAGAGCCTATATATACTCTCTCTAACCTAAGTTCTATTTCTAATATTACGTAATAATAACGCGCTGCTAATACTTTCTTCTAGCGCCTTAATACTACGCGCTAGTTTCTATATAGTAAGATCTTATAGACTTAGAATAAGATAAAGAAGTTTATAAATATATATTACTACTCTACTCTATAATTTGTAATTAGAGACTAAGTAATACTTAATACTTATTATATTTATACTAAGAGGCTAGTTAAATTTCTAGACTATAAGAATATAGGTTTTTATTAAGTAATATAAGTTATTAATAATATAGCTTATAAATTAGATTTGCTGCTAGTACTAAAGTCTATCTTTTCTACCTTCTACTTTTAGCTACTCTAACTATATAAAAATAATACTCTACTTAGATAGTTTTGCTCTAGAGACGCTATACTACTAAAAGTTTACTTTAATAATAAGAGCGTTACTAAGTATATTATCTCTTAGGTAATTAACTTATATATCTACTATAATCTTACTAATCTTTATACTAACGTCTATAGTCTTTTATAATATAAAGTTATTTAAGTAGATAATAACTAGTCTAAGCTATAGTAGGCGTATACTAATATAAAAGAATATAAGAACTTTATCTAGAACTTTTATACTTATAACTTAAGTAAGCTAGAACTATATATTATATTTTATAACTATAATAATAATAAAAAGCTTATAGTTACTCTACTCTAGCTACTAGACTTTATATACTTAGAAAGAACTAGCTAGTTATTTAAAGACTTACTTAGCTATATTACTTCTAAAGCCTACTAAGTTAATTATAATATATATTTCTACCTAACTTTAACCTTTATAGCTATTAGTAGCTCTAAGATAGCTTACTACTCTACTTACTACTTATTAGCCTTAGCTAATATAGTATTTTTTATAGCACTCTAGTAGGCTACTAAATTACCTCTTTTATATAATATAAAGAAATACTTAGATAATAGTATTACTAACGCGCGTTAAGAATATAGAAACTTTTAACTTTTTAAAGTATTCTTATTAAGAAGTACCTTTATTATTATTACTTATTATTACTACTTAGTTAAAGCTTTAAGCGCTTTTAGAGAGAAACGTATAATAGTTCTAGGCCTTAGGCTCTATTAGCCTAATATTAGGCTAACGTCTCTACTATATATATATTTTTGCTAAGCTCTATAAAAGCTTCTTACTATAATAACTTTATTATTTTATATATATCTATTATCTAATCTTTTATAAGACTTTTATAATAATAAAGTTATTTAAGTTTTATATAAAGGTAATAATAGACTAAAGTAGAAGGTATACTATTATATTATATATAAAAGAGAAAAAAGTATTATAAAAATAAAGCTTCTATACTCTTCTTTAACTTATATAGTATATATAAAAATTTTAAACTTTAGTTTTATTTTATTTTATCTTATAGTACTATAATAACTTATTAATAATAAGCTACTTATAACTCTTACAATATATATAAGATATATAATAACTAAATCTACCTATTAAATATAGAAGAGATGCGAACGAGGTTAGTTCGTAGCGATCCGTTCTCGCGATGCCGTCTGGAGTAGTCTTTGGCTTCTGCGGTCGTGCGAAAAAAGTCTGTGGTAGTCGACAGTGGCAATGTACGTGAAATAACAGACCATTCGATGCAGCGCAATCGTAATTTGAAATTTCGTGCAAGCCCGACCCATGACGACATCACGCAGGGTGCAGATCTACCGACGCGCTCTGCTGACACCCCAGCCCTATCTCCACCAGTGCGTGCAGCTCCTCCGGCAAACTGTTTCGTATCATATTATGCCACTGCTGTGGCGTAAACAGCTTTTCACCCCTAGTCGCGCGCCAATAATTCGTCGTTTCGTATACCTCCGGACATCCACTCAACAGCCAGCCCCACTTCTCCAGGAATACCCGATCAATCTCCCAACTGCGATGATCCTCTGGCGGTCCCCAAACTATCAGTATGGGGTTGCGATCTAAATGGTTGTACTCGCAGATGTCATGGCATAGCGCATCTTCGTAGTCGATAGGCTCCGTGCGTTGGAAAGCTTGCAGCATGTTGTCTCGCACTTTTGGCCACGGGAAGAGGTCGAGCCACGGGTGATGCTCTACTGAGCTTTGTAGTTCGGTGGGTTGGAGACATGCTGGCCATTCTGCCCCTGCGTCGGAACCTAGGAGCGGGCCTTGTTTATTGAGTGGTGAGATGCCATACCAATCGTAGTACTGCGCAGTGACTCCCAGGATATCCGCATTTCTTGCGAGACCACTGGCGACGTTGTATTTGAGTAGCAGCGGCAAGTGGGACAGGGCGGGTGTACCTTGCATGTAGCTGGCGTATGCGTGTTCGGAAAAGCGGCGCATGAGCTCCTGCACCTTGGGGTGGGCGGCCATGCATGACCTTTGCGCTATGGCGGCATCGGGTTCGCTAAGGTCGTTCAGAGATAGGTCGGATGTGCTGCAACTGCCTTCACGACCCGACGCGTCGCTCTCGTTGGCCTCGTCTGGTATGACAACACGGCGCGGCTGTTTGGCTGGAGCACTTTTCTTTTGTGCACGGTTCCCTGGTAACATGTCAGAACTGACTTTATTTCTTTTGGCTGTCGATCTGCAGGACAACTTACTCCGTGCTCTCTGGTTCAAGCGGTTCTGTAATTTTCGCCTCTCAACTGGATTGGTCACACCCATCCAATCCTCCGTCTCATCGCGGAGCTCGGGTCGCTGAGACGACCAGGCTAGCTCAATGGGCGCATCTGCATAGTCAAACCCAGATGGCATCGGAGTTGCTGACATGTGGGCAGGTGGAAATTGTGTATGGGAAGGTCATCCTCCGAGCGAGTGCCAGCATATATGCAGATCGATGACAGCTCGCGAATCGGACCTATGTATTCGAGCCCCGCTTCGAGAAGCAGCATAGCCCCAACACTGTTGAAGGTGTTAAGGAAGTAGTGAGGCTCTCTCTGGCGCGATGCTGTTTTGAGATTGTCAGCAGCGTGCATAAAGTCCGCGTTAGCTCCCTTTAGCGCCTGGGCTGATGCACAAGTGCCATCAAGACAGCGGCCGGGTCCACTTCCCCGTCGCACTCGCTCTCGCGGTCGGAGTTTGATAGATCGGAGGTGAGAAGGGTGCCATGTCTTAGTTGTAAAGCATAATGAGAATACACCAAGCATATGAAGTTGTTGATGAAATTTTGGGTGCAAACATGAGGACTTCGCGATGACTTCACATATCGTTCATTGGGACTGGTGAGACCTTGGCTTGCAAATTGCTCTGGCTACTGCCACTGAGACTCGTAACCTTCTCGTCACTCCCGCTTCCTAAGCGGGATGACAAAGGTATTGCGCACGCTTCGTGGCGGAGTTAACATCATACGTGGTATCGTGCATCGGATCCGCAGCTCTTATAGCGTTGAATTGTTTCAGCTAAGACTAGCCGCTTTTCTCATTCATTGTATTTATTGCTTCGTCATCGAGAGATGAGTAAAGATCTTCGATCGCCTGCACGTGGCTTTTTGATTGCTTCATAAGCTGTAGTGAGTACCGCATCTTTTGCGAATCGATATCTTCGGGTTTGTCCCCAGGATCTCCTATTGGGTCTGCTGTGACTGTTTCGCTCAGAGCCGCACAGATTTCGCTCAACTGATCGTGCCTCATTTACCAGCAGCAGGGACGCGGTCGAGTGGGATGGTCTCCATGTCTCGGATAAGTACGGCGGGCCTGTCATATTCGAATACAATCTCGAGTGCTGGCCTGCACTTTGTGAGGAACTCAAGGAACTCGCGACGGAACGCTTCATGGTAGACACCGCGGAATTCGAGGTACCGTAGCTTGGACACGAAGGTCTTGTCTGTCAACCAGTCGAGTGTGCTGTTGAGACGGATGCGCTTGGACTTTTGGCCTTGGACGACAGTGAGAGTAACGGATTCGA
The DNA here is from genome assembly GCF_023757995.1 of Alternaria metachromatica. NCBI lineage: Eukaryota > Fungi > Ascomycota > Dothideomycetes > Pleosporales > Pleosporaceae > Alternaria > Alternaria metachromatica. Next base: position 944,209 of record NW_026055502.1, read on the forward strand.
TGTTTGCGCAATTCTTCAGGATTGTTGGGAATGCGGTGCGCGTGAGCTTGGATGTGCCGTGAAGAGCAATGATCTCTAGCTGAGGCAAAGCCTTGGTCAACTTTTCCACGCCCGCGCTTGTTAGCTCAATGGCCTCCTTCCTCTCGGCGTCTCCGGCGACGAAGACACGGACTGCGCTTCGGAAAGTAGCATCTGCATTGGCGATGACGTCGACAATGGTGCTGAATATCATCAGCATAAATTAACAGGAATTCGGACAAAGTTGGACATACTCGTCCACGTTGATGCCAGAAGCAAAGACGATCTTTTGAACGGGCTTCGCAGTGCTATCAAACTTGGTTGACGCATCTACGTGCATAGTCTGCTCATCTGGGATGGCAGCAGGCTGGTACTCGATAGCCTTTCCCTTCCTTGCCTTTGCACGTTTCTCAAAGGCATCCCACGAAACGTCGCTCGGGGGCTGAGCCATGAGACGCGCATCCCACTTCTCCTTTGGCTCGTCCCAGGGTCCGTAGGCTTGGGTAGCGGGAATCTCATCGTCCGGGCTGGTGTCCGACCCCGCTTGGCGCTCTTCAATGACCTTGAGCCTCTGGAGTTCTCTCTCCTTCTCCTTCTGCTTCTTCTTCTTGGCGGATCCCGAAAGTGGCGCCATGATGTCGTTTTTAGGTATTTGACGTTGGGAGATCTGAAGAAGCCAGGTGTCGAGCCATCAAAAGAAGAGTTCATCGAAGGCGGGGGTACCCCACTATCATCCCACACCTTGCCGCTTCAAGCCTAGTGGCTTTGCGACCCTTTCGTAAGTTCACTCTCGTGTCTCTTTGAGTCTCGTTTGAGACACGACGAAAGGCTATCGCGCTGGCATCAATATCCTGACTCATGCCTGCGATAAGGACCTGACTCCTCAAATATGTCCGACTCTGTCGCAATATCGAAAGACCAGGAGCGCGCATACTCGGAACAAAGTTCCCGGACTTGAGATCGAATGATAGCGAGCCCGGAGTAGAGTCGCCCGGGGTTCAGGGAGAGGACCGCTCCATCTGGAAGAGAAGACGCAGAATGCGAGCAACACGACATACGAGCTTCCTTATACTAACTAGCGCTCAGCATTCTGGTTGCCTGGATGGTCAGCCTAGGTGACTCATCCGAGTCCAGGCCGGTGTTAGTATTCTGTCGACGCGTCGAAGAAATGCTTATAATAAAGCTTGGGAGCGTGGATGCTTGAATAAAACTACCAAACGTCGATTTTCCAGCTCTTAGCCTCAAGATGTCACCATACGACTTCCACATCTCGACTTCACGTCTCTACCTATCCTACCTCGATCCCTCCTCTGACGAACAGTGCGACTTCACCCTTGCACTCTATCATGGCGCCCCATCTGTTCGACGGTACCCCGGCGTGATCAAAGACGTACCAGATCGCGAAGCAGCGCGAAAGATCGCCGCTTCTGGAGATGAGAAGCTTCGTGCGACTGGGTATGGGCGGTACATCATCAGCTTGAAACCAGAGTCGCCTGGAGGTGACGAGGACACCGAAGTCTCATTCTCACAGAGGAAACTAGAACGCATTGGGATTGTTAGCATGCAACTAGGACGTGTTGCAGGCGAGCAAGCACCCACCATGCCGGATGTCGGCTTCAACATGATGGAGCGGTATCATGGGAAGGGTAGGTCCTGGTTGTACGACATGCATGTGAGACATATACTGACTTCTTATCTCTACTTCTGCAGGATATGCGACGGAAGCTGCACAAGGGCTGATCAAGTACTTTCGCGAGGAGAAAGGTGCGAAGGAGATTGCGGGTTTGACTGACGACACGAACGAAGAGGCGAAGAGACTCTTCCGCAGACTGGGATTTACGAACCATGGAGTCAGGAAGGTACGTGGTATTCGGTGGGGTGGTGAAGTAATCGACGTGGATCTCTGGACCTTGGGACTAGAAGATGGGAAGAAACTAGAAGACTTCGGGTTTTGATCCCACGCGGCTGCTGTTCACCTTGTTCAGGCTTTCAAGTATGTTCTCAAGTGTGGGTGGTGTCTTTGGCTGGGCGTTCATCCTGCGTTTGGAAGTAATGGGCTATGATATCTAAGTAATGCTACCTGGTTCCCTCCATATCTCTAGGTGTAGTTCCGCGCCAGTACTCTAGTTACTGCAGTCTTGAGCTTGGCTGGAAGACCGAGGAGATACTTTAGCCTCAGGCATAGCTTTGGCCTCGCTATCGTGCGACAAGCTCCCAGCCTCGTTGTCAACTTCGATTCCATCCAGATACTCAAACCCAGTAACGATGCGCGGAATGAGGGTTTCATGGGCAGGAAAGAACAGATTGCAGAAGTAGTACAAGAAGATGGACAGGAAGAACCCATACAGCCAGTTGAACGTGAAGAGATTCTGGAGACCCGCCGAGAGCTTCAACTCCGGATTGACTTTGTTGGCCAGGCCTGGCAACAGAGGGATGATGGTGACGAACGTTGCGACAACAGCGCGCCAGTTTGTACCGTAGCGACCGTATCGGTAGATGCCTCTTGGGTCGTACAAAGCAGGGACATCGTACTTCCTATGCTTCACCAGCCAGTAGTCCGTGAAGAGAATGCCTGCCATGGGCGCCATGAAGATGGCATATGCGCTCATGAAGTTGAGGAACGCTTTTCCGGACGCTACGATGATCCAAGGACATAGCGCCCAGCCGCCGATGAATGCGACGAGAATGGAACCGCGGCGTACGTTGACGTACTTTGGCGCTAGCGTCGTGACGTCATTGGCAAAAGAGACGGCATTCGCACTAATGTTGACACTAAGCTGCCCAAGCAACCAGATGGAAGCACAGAAGAAGGCTGCTGCCCTGCCACCAGGAGTATCCCAGGTATCGATGATTTGTAGTGGCGTCCAATAGGCTTTGCCCCAGATCTCTTGGGCTGCGGATGCAGAGACGATTCCCATGAGAGCGACCATAGTCTTGAAGAAAGGGATTACCGGCATCTGCCAGTATTGCGCTGTCGGATCTTTGCTAAAGCGGGAGAAGTCGGGAATGTTGACAGCGAGTGTGCTGTATCCACCAGTAATGCTAGTCATGCTCGATAACCATAGCCAGGCCCTTTCAGCACCATGCACCGAGGCCGGACGTGTAAAGAAAGTGCCATTACCGCCTGCTTTGACAGCAACCCAAACTGTCATTCCAATGGCTACGGGTGGTAGCAGTACTGTCTTCACCCAGAACATGTACTGTAGTCTGTGCGTCGGGATGAGAAGGAACGGGAATTGAATGAGCCAATACAGGAAGTATGAGATCATCCCGGCCGTCGTGAGACCGACCGATGCAGGTAGATGGTTGGGAATATCGCGAAAGCTTGGCCAGATAGCGTTCAAAATCTAGGAAGCAATGTCAGGAGACGCATCCATCAGGCCATTCTTGGTGTAACGTACCGCGGTGACGCATGTACCTCCGTTGGCTGTTTGAACCCCGAACCAAAACATAGCCAAAACACCTCTGCTCACTATGGCAAAGTAGCTAAACCAATAACCAAAGCTGGCGCGAGACGCGATGGGGAACGGAATATGCAGGTTCGAGCCGATAGCGCCGTTGAGTACGGTGGGCAGAGCGTTGCATATACCCGCCACGAGCGTTATGAGCACGGCATCGGTTGCCGTCAGACCTACTCCAATTAACATCATATCCTCAAGATGACTTCGACTGTCGCAAACTTACCAAGTGTGAAGATGGCAGACCCTGAGCTCCAAGTCGATATGGTAACAAGGTCACTGAACCAGTACGTTACGAATGCGCTCTTACCCCAAGTCCGCTTTTCCGGTGGTACTGGCTCCATATCGGCATTGGTCCATACATCGGGCGGTGCGATGCTGCTGTTTTGCTTAGGAAGTTGCCAGCTCGATGGCTGCGTTGTGCGAAGCTTCATCTTCTCTTTTGCCGCGTGGCTGCGACTGCGTATGCTGCCTGTAAAGTGCATTGTGAGGGGCTTCTGTTGTGTTATGCGCCCATGTGATTCGAGCAGTCTTCTTCTGAGCTCATCAAAAGTCGTTTAGCGATGAAAATCTCCAGCCGTTCGAGTAAAGCGATGACGGATAGATAGGTGACCGACGATGTACTTCGAAGTTGCGTCCGAGTCCGATCTTCCACAAAGATAGCAAGCTATCCTCATCTTATGAAGTCAGGATATATGTGCTGCGTCTCGCGGCAGGTGTCAAAGATAGACAGCTGCGCTTACGTCGCACCGCGCTGAGCAAAAGATGGGGTAGTCTGGGCTGATCTTATCATTCCTCGTGACGTGATTGGGCCATACCTCGTCGCTATCATAGATAAGTATATGTTCCTTGCCCATATCGCTATCGTGTTGCTGCATTTGATGGGAGGTGTTCCTGCTGCAATGAGACGCGTGGAGATGATATGCAAGCGTGCGCCACCTGAACGGGGAGGATGAGAGCCGAAGGTCGGCCGGCGCTAGTGCCGACGCTTATCAGTTCGCTCCAGGGCTATCTCCAAGCGACCATCCCGCAACCTCCGTGTTTATCACTGGAAACTTCAATCTTCTCGACTATGGCGCCGGATTGTCCGCTTGGTCTCGACTTGGCATGGCATCTCATCCGCGAAGCAGGCTGACGTGCGCAGCTTGTGCGAAGCGGAAAGTCAAGTGCAGTAAGACGGTACCCTGCGACAACTGCATCAGACGAGGTCAAAAAGATACGTGCGGTATCGACGATTTGCATGGCGATGTAAGCTCTCCAACGCGTTCTTCCGACCAAAGATCATGTGAGCTCGACTATTTGCGACAGCGGGTCGCACAGCTCGAAAGCGAAACATGCCAGCGAAGCCCGACGAACATTGCGACTCCGCCCGGAACTCTGCAACCTGAAACACCAAACGATAGGCTTCCAGATGAGTCCGCAGATGAGCCCTACGACGCTGCTGTTTCTCGAGATACCGCGACGGTACTGGAATTCCTCGCTTGGGGAAGAAGGAAAGAGCCTCACTGTCACACAGTCGCGTCCCTCGAACCCGTGGATGATATTCCGATTGAAGCGGGTCCAGGCATTTTCGATGACTTGTCCCAGCTTTCGGTGCTTCAACTACTTCTTCCAAGCCTCCACCAAGTTCGACAGTTGGTAGAATACCACCATGAAAGCCTGTTGTGGTACCATGGCAGCTACTTCGTTCCTACTTTCCAGGCACAACTCCAAGATTTCTACGATAGAGATAATGGGCTCATCGAACAATCAACTACGGATCTTCAATGGGTAGCTTTGTTATTCGCTATCTTGGCCGCTAGTCTTGTATGTGCACCCGATCTGCGAGCGCAATCATGGGGATTTGACATGGCCGAGCGACAGAAGCTCTCGCGACGATGGTATCAAGCTATTTTCACTTGCCTTAACCGGGCGGATTATACGAGTAACTTGAGCATCCATTCTTGCCAAGCTATAGCCACGGCAACCGTTTCAGCCCATCTCCTAGGGTTCAGTACAAAGCAAAGCATCCATCTCGCAACGGCTGTACGCATTGCTCAATCTTTGGGCATCCATCGCTTAGGGCCAGACGCCAGTGGAGGTGTCGTAGCAAATGAGACTGGTCGTAGAGTTTGGTGTCAACTTTGCAGTCAGGACTGGTTCAGCATACCGTTCTCGGAAAGCTACCTGGTCATTCCAAGATACTCGACATCAACCCCACCGCTGAACAGCCACGACAAAGATTTGACCGCCGTTGACGCGGACGTTCCTACTACTACAAGCTATTCTCTATTCTTGCGCAACATCGCGATAATCATGCCCCAGCTTCAGGACGGCCTCGTATCATGCAATACACCTTACACACGTTACGAAACGGTCTTGCATTGGGATGCGCGACTTCGAGAACTGGCCACTCGTGGAAGGCCAGTTTTCATGACGAATGCACCGTTGGATCCGAGCTGGCCCACGTGGGTACCATGGGCGCGGCGCGCTCTAGCCATTACGTCGAGTCACAAGATCATCATGATTCATCGTTCTTTTCTACTGGACAGTTTCGTCAATCCTGCTTTCGAGTTCACCCGCCGAACATGTCTCGCAGCCTCCAAAACGATCGTCAAGGAGTACAAGGCTTTGATCGGGGAAGATGGCCCCACCTTGTGGATTCATCAAGCATTTGCCGTCGCAGCATCCATCACCCTCTTGCTGGATGTACTACATCGCGAGATCAACGAGAATGAGTGTTCCGAGCATCGTGCGCTTGTTGAAGAAGTCTTGGAGATCCTGCAGCGGCGCCCAGAGAGTATGATTGCGGTTAGAGGCGTCAGACTTCTTAAAGCTTTGCTTGCTCAGGCGTCGCACGAGACCTTGTCCCAAAGAAGAAGAAAGCGTAATCGTGACGGTACACCCGCTTCCAAATTTGACGTCTCGACCCTCGTTAGGAACTTCTATCAGACCAACAATGGCGACAGCCACCCTTCGCTACGTCCTGCAGCCACATCAGGATCTACTACCGACCAACCTCCTACATATGACTCGGAAGAAAGCAATCCCCTCGCCACCACGTTTGAACAGCCGCAATCTGCATTTGCTTTCTCGGCCTCAGGCTTCGCAGGTACCAATGGTTTTGATGATCTTCTGTACCTAGCGAATTACGATTTCGCGTTGGCGTAATTTCTCGTAGCTATCCCTTCCAACTGGTAGTATCCAGCGCAACGTAGCTCGATACGAGATGAAAATCGCATTTCACATCACTAGCGCGGTCGATTCGTACGTTTGCTGAGTCAATCTGATTCATTCGATGATGGCTTCCATCAGTTGCTGCACCGCTTTCTCAACCCCCGGGAGATCCTCCAATATCGGCTGATGACCACTTTTCACAACATGCACCCAGCTTCTTCCTCCAACTAATGTACTGAGATCTTGCGACCGCTGCACTGGGCTGATCATATCCTTATCTCCTGCCACGAAGACTATAGGACATGTGATGTCCTGGTATTGCGGATCTTTGTGGCTACTATCCACGATAGCTTCACATGTTTGCGCATAGGCCTCGGGGTCTGCAGAGCTCACATCCAGCCTCACGGCTTCTCGAGATGCTGGGTCTACCTTTAGGTTTTGGCTACGGATTCACTGTTAGCACGGTCTCGACATTCTTCTGGGCTCATCATGTGCTTACCTATCGTCGTAGAAGTTAGACTTGGCCGCAAGATCCGCTGCATGCTTGATGCCTTCCTTCCTCACCGCGGCCGCAAGATCGAGCATGCGCTGTCGAACAGCGGTGATGTGACCGGCCGCTCGACCAGGACCAAGGAGCAAGAGACCTGCAACAGACTGTGGATATATTGCAGTATACTGCAGAGCAATAATGGCGCCGAGCGAATGTCCAGCGATAACGGCTTTGGACGGGGCTACAATTTCCGACTTTGTCAGATGTGTGATAAGATCGTCCAAGTCGGAAACAAGCCCTTCAACTGAAAGTGCTTTCGTGACACCTGCTAGTGGCGTCTTCCCGAAACCAGGAAAGTCGACAAGAACAATGTTGTAGGCCTGGGGTAGGGAAGGTACGAGGGGCGAGAATGTTTCGGTAGAGCCTCCGAGCCCATGGAGACATACTAGAAGCGGACCAGAAGGATCACCACCTTGTAGGTAATGTGTGTTTGTACCGGAGGTCGTCTTGTAGTGCGAGGAAGTGAGACTGCGAGCAATCATCGTGAGAGTGTGCGATTTGAGTCTTCGATCGTGAGCAACGAAATTCTTACTCTTGTGACGAACGCGGCGTGGATATGAACGTATGCATGGTATCTAAATGCGGTGTAGCCAGGCTCGTGAAGGTGCGGGTATATCCGAAAGTGATGGAGGTGGATACTCGGCCGAGGTCCCGAGCCTGGCTGATAGGAGCCCGAGGTAGTATCAACGCACCCACACAAAGATGCGCAGCTCGGGATGTCGCCATACAAGCATTGTCGGGCTGTTATGTCAGGCGTATGTACTCGAGCTAGACTTGATATTGTCATATAGTCAACGATAATCTCAAGACTATTCCTATGTCTCCCTACATGTAAATTGTAAAGGCCCACCAACCTCAGATTCTACTCAGCTATCAACATCATGGTCGTCACGGCAGTCATAACCGAAGAAACCAACTGTTTGCGTCTCAAAGCAGAGAAGCCCATTATCGATCTCCCACATGCCGATACGACCACCGGACGCGTCGTGCCCATCAAGCACGCGGAAGGTAGCCAGGTAGACTTTGGCGCCGAGATCTACGGCATCGATTTGAACAACTTCACGGATGCAGACTTTGAGTTTGTTTCTGATGCACTACATAAGTGGAAACTGTTGGTGTTCAAGGAGCAGCCGCAGATGCTGAAGCCGCAGCAGCAATATCTGCTTACAGCCAAGTAAGTCGCTAGAAGGCCGCCTATTCAACAGATCTAAATCGGCATTAGCTTCGACCGCGAAGAAACAACCGGTGGTTTCGCTCACGGTCACGACCCTTTTCTCACCCACCACAATGGCGTGGACTTCTACGGCATTCCCAAGCGTCCAGCAATCCCAGTACAGCCACAAGTACATATTCTTGGACGCGGACCCGTTCCAGAAGGTCACTTTGGCTTCCCACCGGGCTTCGAAGTCCAAGGTATTGACCACGAAGAGTTCCATCTTCCACCGCACATACCCGCGGAAGAGCGCGAGGCCGGCGCCTCGCGGTTCTACCAATGGCATTTCGACGGATCTTTGTATGACATTCCTCCTCCGCGTGTGGGCTGTCTCTTGGCTGTTCGAACTCCCAAGGGTCCAGATGTGACTGTGCGATGGGAGGATGAAGCCGGAACGCAGATGAAGATGGCGCCGGGAGCTACGGCGATGGTCGCTGGTAGTCGTGCGCTGGCGCTACTCGATGAGGAGACACGTAACATCGTCCTGAACAGCAAGATTGAGTACGCGCCACATGCCTTCGTCTGGATGTCCAAAGCGCACAGTACCCGTCTCGGCCATTCCCTCGAAACCGAAGGCCTTGAAAAGGCACTGGACGAGCTGCCGAAATGGGAGAAGAGCAAATTCTGTGTGTACCCGATGGTATGGACGAATCCGAAGACTGGTGAGAAGTCGCTGCAAGTGCATGGCCAGGGCGCTCTCAAGCTACATCTCAAGAGTAGTGCAGATGGACCTGAAAGGGTCGTTGACGACTTGGGAGAGGTCAGGAAGTTCCTTGATGAGTAAGTAGCGTATTCCCGTCCTCCATTCGGAAGCTGACTGAAAGCAGGCTCATGCGACCGGCGTTGCAACCCGAGAACATATACGCGCACCCGCATCAGGAGCAGGATGTCATCCTGTGGTACAACCGCGCGCTATGGCACAGCATTGTAAGTTCATACTCTCATGATGAGGCTGAAATGCAACATTGGCTAATGCTCTCTTCCGTCTAGACTGAGTTTCCCAAGTCATATGGGCCGCGTGTGATGCATCAGTGCAACATTGCGGCGAGCGATCATCCGTCAGGGTGAGGAGGCCATGGCATATGTACATAAATTCGAGGCGCAGCTAGTCGCGTAGTAGAGGTTCATGATGAGGTAGCTGCAATGTGGTATAAAACAAGACGCGTGAAAGTTGTGGATGTCAATTGTGCGCGTGTGCTTGCGACAGGAGTCGATGACGCGTGGCGAGTCATGCCACGATCACGTGATCGTGCCCTTGCCCATCAAACCATGAGGTCTCCCTGAACAGGGTTTTTCAACACCTCACCACTGCCATTCTTCTACTGCACAGCATGCGCCATTATGATTCTGCAATCACCTCCCGCAGGTCCCACCGAGTCACCGCGAAATTGCTGTAGCGCGTTCTAACACCAAAGATCACGACAATGAGCTCGACGCGTCGCAAATGTGCTCGGCTCTATCTCCCATGACGCGAACACCACATGCAATGGTCGCGAGAGCAGCTGACTGCATCTTGCGTTTCGCGTTTCGGTGACTGCGCTTGTCACCCGTGCACTGAGAGTGCGCCGCCCGGTTAGCGATTGCTATCTCGCGACATCGTAGTCGGATGCGAACATGCGCCCACTGCTTTCGAGTGACCCGACTCTCCAGCCACCGCGCTCATACTGGTCACAGATTGCGAAGTCGGCCGAGCGCAGCAGCTCCCATGAGTTGACTCTCGGCCGGGACTTGGCTGCTGATAAGATAACGTCCATGGATCTTAGCGAAGGGCGCCTCCCAGGGAAACATTCCCCGCACGTTCGGTAAATGCACTGCTACAGTATGAAGCGCCTGAGATAGGGTCATTGATAACGACCGAGTGCTAGATGGGAATGCGGGGATGGCCGTTGAGTAAGAGTGGGTGGATGAGCATGGTCTCGACTTTGAGCATATATGTCGCGTGGGGATTGTAGATCAAGGCTGGCTGATGGTGTAGACACTTATGACATCGGGCTTTGCGTTCTCACCACTCGAACTTTCGCTTCTCCTGTTCAAAACTCACCGCCAGAGACCGCCGCCTAGAAGGAAGATCGCCGGTCATCATTTCCCTCGACATCGGCCAAGGATCATGGCACCAGGCATCCTGGCCCCTGAGCCCACCTTCGTGGTGAAGGAGATGGAGAAGACTGTCAAAGAGAAGCACAACTTTGGAGCGGTGATCGATGACCTCGATCTGAACAGCATCAGTGGTAAGCACACTGGCGGCATGACAATGGCAATGCGATTAGCTAACGTCGCGTTATAGACTCCGACGTCAAAGCGCTATCAGACGCGATCTGGACCCACAAGCTTGTTGTTGTCAAGGGTCAGAAGAACCTCGCGCCCATCAAGCAATGGGAGCTTGTCACACGCTTCGATCCCAAAGCACCACATGTGCATTCCCATGGCGATGTCAAGACCTTCCACAAACAGGGTGGCCTACTATCGGTAAGAGTCACCTCTAACCAAGTGGACTGCCCCGCTAATCCGGCTCCAGAGAGGACGCGATGTTGTCGGCATACCCGGCGCGGAGAACGTCCGTCTGATCGGCAAAGGCTACCAAGGATCAGACCACTACGGCCTCAAAGATGCAACCATCAAAAAGGAACTCGCGCACGCATGGCACGACAAACCGCTTCCAGAAGAAGAGTACGCGCAAGGCCACACACGCTTCCAACGCTGGCATATCGATGCACCACTATACGCGCGTGATCCGGCCTGGTTTACCACCCTCCGCTGCATCAAGCGACCCACATCTCCAGAAATGACCATACATTGGGATGACGGCAGTGGCATGACCATGAAGACTGAACCAGGTCTGACCGCCTTCTTCAGCAACGTACAGACATACGACATGATGACAGAGCAAGAAAAGAAGATTGCCGACCACTCATGGGTCGAATATGCACCCCACCCTTACCAATGGATGGGTGACTGCAAAGGCCAGTCTCACGGTCTAGGCCTAGTGAGTCAAGGTAAAGAAAAGTTAACGGAAGACCTTGGGCCCTACGAAGAAAAAGACATCAAACGCTACCCCATGGTCTGGGTGAACCCAGTGACAGGCGAGCGCGCCTTCATGGTCCACGGTATCTGCGTCCGGCGCGCATTCGTTCGGTCAAGCGAAGACGAAGAACCAACCATCATCGATGACGTTGCGGAGATAAGGGCGTGGTTGAAACCCATCCAAGAACGCGTACTAAAACCGGAATACATCATGCTGCCGAAGACTGAAGAAGGAGATATCATCATGTGGGCCAACTACCAGATGTTTCATACTGCCGTGGATTACCCGGATCAATGGGGTGCGCGGACGATGCATCAGGCAAACATCGGGGCGAGTAGTGGGCCGGTTGGGCCGGTGGCTATTCCTGGTGTTGCATAGGAGATGGTGGTAGTATGGTACGGTATCATAAGATTACGGTATGAGAATACAACGCTTTCCCAGTCTTCTATCACCACTTCCACCCTCGCATGTAGCTGGCATATGCGGGTATCGCGTCGACTGCGGTATCAGATCCCCATCATGTCGTCTTCTGGCCCAAGCATACAGTCGCCCTCGTGTTGCGCTACACCCACGTAGTCTTCACATGTCGCATCAGCGACCCATACCTATCAACAGCACGTTTAGCCTTAAAGGGGAGACAGAGTTCCAGCACGCCAGCCAAGTGCAGAGCGGAAACGCCAAGGCAGTATGATAAAGTACTCTACAGTATATAGCTCAGAAGCTAAAAGTAAGAAAAAATCAACGCTCTGTCGAAAAGTGATGACGCGTCCAATCTGGGCGCTGGTTGGGGAGGCTTTGGGTACACCCGTTGTATCGTAAGCTCCGCGACCCATGTTGTTGGACCCTGATTCTCAGAACATCATGATGTTGACGCAACCCGCGCTTTCACCACCTCTCATGTCTCCGCTATCAAGAATTTACGGTCGACTGGGGAGGTACGCGGGATCGGGCTGTGATACTAGTAGGTTTACATGGTCGATAAAAATCGGGGTTTGAAGGTTCGCGAACCCGGTTCGGTTCTCTAGGACAATGTCAGTTATTTACCTGGGATGCGACAGGTTTCCGGAAGACCTACCGAGTCCTTTAGAATTTTTGTCGCCAAAACGCCTTTTCCTAAACATATGCCTGATAACAAGGACGGATGGAGGGAACCCCGTCAAGAGAGCGACAGTTGCAATGATGGCCTCATTGGAGAATGAGGACATGCTTTTGGTGCTGCGATGATGTTATGGAGAAGGAGCGCCAGAAACTAAATATTCGCAAGGACGTTTTATAAGAAAGGGATTTACCAGACTCACATGCTCGTTTTGACACTGGCGCATTCAGCCTGGCATGGAAACAAGCAGATGGCATCCTGTAAATCTCAAAGTAGGGTTGCGCTAAGTACGCCTTCAGCGCTCCGGAACATCGTTACATTCACGTTTTGCTTGATAGGCTATCCAAGCTGATCCATGGGGGCATATGTGGCGCAGTCTACTCAGGTAGTCACCGGAAGCTGTCGAATGTACGTTCTGCTCAATTAGCCCTGTTGGAGACATCTCTTTGCCGCATTCACCGTTCGCGCATGCTTTATGCCCAAACAAAACTAGCGTCTTCATCTTCAATTCCTCATTCTGCTGATTGGCGAGATGCGCCACCAAGTGCTGCAATTCGACAGGCGCCCAAATCCTCATTTTGCTGATTGGGCAGGCTTCCGAGCCCCGAGGATTGGGATGCCGTAGCTGGGTGAACCGTTCAGTCTCAGAATACACTCTATAGCGCATCCATTCCGTTACATCCATCGCGTCCGCAGAATAGCTAGAAGCCATGCCGAAGAAAGATCGCGCATACTCGGTGCGCATTCCTCCGCAGGTCTGGGAGGGTCAGAAGGATAGAATCCTGGCCTTGTATAAAGAACACATCCTCTGCAAGGTCCTCGAAAAGATTACCACTACTGAGTTCAGTCCCAGGTCAGTCTGTTCGACATCGATTGACGTACTGTACGATGCGCTATATGTAAACTGACAATGTACAAGCGAGAGCCAACTTCGGGAGAAACTGAAAGAGTGGGGAAGCAAAAAGAGACTGTCCGCAAAAGAACGAAAGAAGATCAATCGCGAGATTGAGAGTAAGAAGCTGCCTATCGAACTATGCGAAGTCGTAGTTCATGGCGAGGTGCAGCCGGCCGAAAAGACATGTCGAGAATATGCAAGGACCTGCAATCGTGGCTACAGAGGTATGACCTGACCATCGTCGATCATTCTCGCGAGTAACATTCATGATCCTAGGGCTAAGCCCTGGTTTACCTGGACATATCCAGATACGTACCCCACGAACAGGAAGGTGGTCGTGGGTCCGAGCCCGACCCCATATGAGTATGATTTCGTGTGTCTGGGACTACACTAAGTGGGTTGGATATGGTTTTTGGGAAGGAGGTGGTTCTGCTCCTGTGACGGCAATGATAGGTCGTTCCACTTCTCGCTTTAGGGTGGAAAATCCGTTGCTCAGAGACCGGTCGCTCTGCAACACCTCAAAAGAGGCTGTGAGTGATACCGTATGTACTTCGGAAGACCAGATGCACGGTATGTTCGAGCGCACAACTTCTATATATGTGCTTATGAAGTTACAGATACTTCTTCCACCTTGCTCTTGGGAGAGTCTGACGTCGGTGATTACTCAGAATTGGATGGCGCCGCTGACGAAACGTACGAGTACGGCTTGGTGCCTGCTTCTCCAACACTTGCATGGTCGGCATCCGAGCGAGAAGCTGTGGGTATCTTTTCAGATGAATCGAGACGGCATGGGTGGGACACCTTCTTTGGCTGGAATGACTGAATGAGACACAGTCTTCACGAACCATGTTTGCTCGGTTGGAAGGATCACCGGGTAGCCTCATAGAGAGTAGTGCACCGGCTGAGTTGATAGCAATTCCCATCATCGGTTCATGAGATGGATAGCGACAAACGAATTACCTAGGTAATAGCACAGTGCATCCACTACATACAGAAAACAAACTGAACAGGCCTGGAGCCTACATTAAACCTACGATGAGCAAGTTTGGAGGCGTAACATCAATGTAGGCTCTAGGGTGTTTAGCTTTTCCAAGATTTTCTTGAACGGGGTGCATCCACCGCGCGGAAGCGGCCCGCTATGACATGTGAACTTCTCTCGCGACTCCACATTACCTAGGTAACTTCCAACCACCAAACATACACAATGCCGCGCCGCAGCCAGACACCCGAAGAATCCACCGCGCAATTGCCAACACAGTCGCAGTCTCATCCCGAATCCGACGCTCGTGAACCGCGCGCCCACAAGAAACATCATCGTTCGCATCGCTCTCACCGTTCGCGCTCCCCCCGTCGCGACGATAACACGCACCGACACAAGCGCCACCGCTCGCGCTCACCCGCCGCATCCAGACCCGTAGATCTACCGTACAAAGCAAAGCCGCTATTAAAGCGCCACTACGAGGACTACAAACCGCTATTCCAATCCTACCTCGACATACAGAAAAACATCCAACTCGACAGCCTCGACGAGCGGGAGGTAAAGGGACGATGGAAGAGCTTCGTCAGTCGCTGGAACCGGGGGGAGCTAGCGCGGAGCTGGTACGATCCTTCGATGCTGAAGACGGCGCAGGAGACTGTGCAGACGTATCGTGCGACTTCTCCTGTAGCGCCCAGGAAAAGAGCGTCGCCGAGCTATGCGCGGAAAGAAGATGAAGCTTCAGACGCAAGCGACGACGACTTCGGTCCCGCGCCGCCTACGAACCTCCCCAGACACACCGGCCACGGTCCCACAATCCCCAACATGGACGACCTAACCCTCCGCAACGAACTCCTCTCCGAAGACCGCGCGCATGGCCAATCAAACTACATAGACGACATCCGACACGCCCGCAAAACGGATCGGAAATCGCAGAAAGAGGCTCTAGACGACCTCGTCCCCCGCGCGGACCCCAACTCTCGTGAACGCCAACTAGAGAAGAAGCGCGAAACAACATCCACCCTAAACTCCTTCCGCGACGCCAAAGAAGCGGGTGAAGTCGACGTACCGGAGTCAGACCTCATGGGCGACGACGGGATAGACGTGTATAAGAAGAAGAAAAAGGAGCAAGAGAGGCAGAAGAACGAGAGGGAGATACGACGCGAGGAGATTGCGCGGGCGAGGGAGGCGGAGAGGAATGAGAGACTGGCGGAACGGAGGGAGAAGGAAGCGGGGACTATGGAGTTTCTGAAGAGGATTGCCGCAGAGAGGTTTGGGTAGTGTTGAAGAGGTGGTAGGGTATTAGTAGGCTGGGACAGTTGCTTCACATCTGATTGAGAAGAGAAATTGAGAGCTGATGGTTCAGCCTGACTGGGATACCAGTCTAGTGCGATTGACTGTATTATACAAATAGTAGATCCTCCGAATAGGTCGACTCCACAACATGCTCAAACACATTCGTCCGATCATCACATACCCCTACTCCTGAGCTCACTGTAACTCTCAAACACCCAACCCCAAGCACCCTCAAGCCGACGCCCTAGCACCACCCCTCGGCTTCTTCCGATCATGATCCACAATCCCCCTCTTCCGATGATTCTGCGCAGTCTTCCACCGAACATACAGCATAATCATATCTTTTAGCCCAACAAACATACATCCACCAACAACACTCCTGCCCCAGCGCGTTTGCAAGAAACCCGTTGGCTTGCCCACGCCACCGGCCTTGCCACCCGTATTGATCCATCCACCGAGCCATGATGTTGCTGGTGCACCTGTAGGAGGCGTGACCCATGAACTGGGTAAGCTTAGTCGGAGGATCTCGCCCATTGCGGCGGCGATGGTGGGGAAGATGAGGGCGCCGAGGATGGTGTCGGCAAGGGAGGTAGTGGAGAAGGTAACGCCGCGTTCGCGACGGACGCGTCGGGGTCGGGGTGCGGCGGGTTGCATGGGGATGTTGGGTGGAGGTGCTGCGTGTTGCTGGGGTTCGACATCGACCAGATCAGGCATCCCTGCGTCGTCCTGATCGTCTTGCGGTGGCGCGTCGATGGGTCCTGCTGGGCCTCGCGCGACGGGAACGGGGGGATGTTCGTGCGCGTCCTCGTCATCGTCGTCATTGTCCGCTTCGCCATTGTTGTTCCAGTCTGCGAAGATGTCGAAGTCGAGTTCTATCTCTACTTCTTCAATCACATCCTCGCCATCTCCGTGGTCGTGGTCATGGTCGTGATCATGTTGTACCTGAGTATCTGCGGTTGTGTCTTCACCAGCCCGGGGCTGGATTTCCTTCAGCCACTGCTGCTCTCGTGGTAACCACACACGCTCGTAGTATGCGTTGTAGAACCCTCGAAGATATGGTAGTGCGGCAAAGGTAAACGCAGCGCTCGGTGGCCACTGCAGTTGTAGCATGTCATCGCCTGGCTGTCCGGAGCTAACGAAGAAGATGAGCGGAAGGAAGGGTAGGAAGGAGTCGGCGAATGACGTTCGGCTTGCGACCAAAACTGTCGGAATTAACGGTAACCCAAGGTCTAACCTCCAGTGCTGCCTCAGGTGTTCTAGCCACTGCAATGTCACCGAGTTCACCGACCGACTCGGCGTCTCGTAGAGCGGCCCAAGAATCTGGAGCGCGTCTTGCGTGCCGAATATCTGGTAAATCGTTGCCGTCCCGGACAGCGTCAGTGTCGAGTAGAGCGCCGTGCCTGTGACGAGTGCGAAGCCTGGAAGCAGGAGGCTACCCGTAAGCTTCTCGACGCCCCGAACCATGTCCACCACGTAGCTCCTCGGTCGCTCTATTCTGATCTCGCTCTTGCACTGAGGACATAATATCTGCCCTGCTGCTTTACCAGCCCGTCGCCGTGAGCTGGGCGCCTCCATATCCGCTATCCAGTCTAGCAAACACCTCTCGTGCGCCACTAGTGAGCAGGCGCAAGGCGACCGCCATTCCGATGTCGTTTCGTCGTCTTCCGTCTCGTCGTTGAAGCAGATCCAGCATCTTCGCGGTTCGTCGTCTTCCTCTAATTGTGGCGCGGTGGTCTGTGTGGGTACCTCGGTCTGTTCTTGCGGCGTAGAAGAGGCTGACTGTGTAGATGGCGTATTGAGTAGCAACGTCTGCGAATCTACCGACTGCCCAGAGAAACTGTTCGTCCGTTCTGTTTGCTCCTGCTGTGAGGACGATGATTCGGCAGGAGGTGAGGGTCTATGTTGCGACGCGGGGCGCTGAGGCGGAAGAGACGCCATGACGGCTGAATGTGTGCGAAGAGGATCGGAAAGGCGCGTGATCGGTCGAACAGGAAGGATAAAGATTATGGCTCTGCTCTCTGGAACGTGTGACACGAAACAACAAGTGCGGTCAGGTTGTCGCGAGAACGGGTGCGGAGGTCGGACTGCGGATCGGTGTTTGTTGATTAGAGTTGCCGAAAGATCTACAAGACGTCACTAACTCCCTGTCACCTGTAGCGTGCCAAGACAAAGCACGTGCATGTTGACTTCATCAGAACGCCCGTCAGAAAGACTTATCCAGGAGTCGACATTAGTACAATGACAAGAGTTCGCAAAGGCAAAGGGCAATGTAGACCTTTGGAAGGTAGATGACATTAACAGAACAGGACTTCGATACACAATCATCCATCTCATCTACAATCGGATCTCCAAAATCTACCATCTCCTCCACAATCTCACCACCCCCTAGAACTATACATGTCAGCACGTATCGCTAGATCGACATATAACAGTACTTACAGGTGGATACATCCCCCTCAGATGAGGCGGCGGAACCGGTCCCCAGACCCACGTCGGCGCCTGGCCTGGTTGAGGTACTCCCAAGTACGACGGCACATGACCTCCTGGCAGGCCCTGAGGTACTGGGCTCCCGTCCAACGCGAACGGATAGGGGTGTGGGGCGACAACATTACCAGTCGCCTGGCTGTTTTGACGTCGGTGATGCTGTTGTGGGCGCCCGGGTCCACTGTTCTGGCGTCGATGACGAGACATCCGCTTGGTAAGCTTTTTCAGCTCTTTCAGCTGACCGTTGACGAGATGACGGTGCTTGAGCGTGTTAGGTGAGTCGCTGAATTGGCCTTCCGCAACATCGGGAATGTTCGGGTCCTGGTTGGAGCCGTTTTCGTGGAATGGCGAGCCTACTTCTTGCATCTCGTGTGGGTCGTGGGCGGAGCGGGTTTCGAACGGCTCCGCAACTCCTGGAGAAGCATGTGGAGCTGGTGCTGGCGAGTTCTCTTGCGGACCTCGAGCCGTTCGACGGGCACGCGGCGGGTCTAGACGCCAGTGTGACGTGATGCTGTCGACGTCCGAGAGGCTTCGGAAGCTGTGGTATGAGCCGGCCTCGTCATCGTCCTCCTCTTGGTTCCGTCCTCCAACCGCAACATTCTCTTGCTCAGCGACCTTGACCCAACCCGTTCCTTCTACGTACGCCAATTCGTAATGCGGAATAGCAGGATACGAACATACCTCTTGATCCACCTGATCGCCATCTGCCTTCAGACACTCTCCACAGTCGGCGCGGGGTTCTACGAGCACGCACTTGTTGTGAAACTCCAACGTTCCAGGGCAGTCGAGATGGCCGCAGTGAAGGTAGTCGATAAGGTGCTCCCGGGGGCCGTCGTTGTGCGTTACGAACCACATGATACACATGGTAGCGATTGGTAGTGGAGTGTAAACGGAGGAATGTGAGAAGCGATTGCTGATGCGGATTGGAAGGGACAGAAAGCGGTTGTTGCAAGATGATTGCGTTCAAGGTCAAGTGAGGAGACAAGCTGTGTTATTGACGGGTTAGTAGTCAGGCGTAGCAACGGAGAGAATAGCTGCACGGACCAATCGCGTAGCGTGATGTTGCGGACAGCAAACGGAGAGATCTAGGGAGACGCGTCGGGCTGTCGCGTTTGCAGTAGCAGAATGGAGATTTTGAGAGCAAGTTTTACTGGCGGCTACTAGAGATCATTGTGCTGGCCGATGGAAAGTTGACAATGGGTAGGATATGAAAAATAGGTATGGATGGTTCAAGTTGGGACAAAACGAAAGCAGTGAAAACTCTACCATTGGACACATATAGTCGGTCGTCGTCTTACCATCCCTCAATCGTGAAGTCGAATACCCTGTCACCCTTGCCCTTCTCAACCGGTTTCGCGTCGCCGTCATACAGCGTCCTCTCAAAATATGTCACCTTACCTTCCCGGTCGCATAGCACTACGATGTTCTTCTGAGTACCATAGCACCCACTCGTAGCGTCCACCGCCTTCGCCTTGACCAAGTCGCCTATCTCATGCGCAGGCATCTTGTGCTCTTCAAGATGGTCTCTTCCGATAGCCGGTATAAAGATGCTGTGACGGAGCTGGTTGAGGTACATGTCCCATTCCTCGTTCTCTTTCTGTCGAGGCATGGTGTCCGTGGTCAGGATGTCAAGAAGACGATTGATAAGCTGGTCACGAGATTCATTCGCGGCGACAGATTCCGCAATCGCAGTGCGCGTCCAGGCTTCTCCGTTTGTAACTTTTGGCCAGCTGCGGTCACTGTAGGCGGCGTTGCTGAGAGCTTGGGTTTCGTTTGGCGTTTGCAGGAGATGAACCACACCATGAACGTCCGGAGTGCGGTTACTGACGATCGCTAGACCCTTTCCTTCTTCTTTGACGACATCCTGGATGAATCCATAGCAGAGCGAGAAACCTCCTACACCTTCAACACCATCCTCTTCAATCATTCGCTTCGCGAAACCTTCTGTGCTCTCCCCTTTCTTTGGGTCGATCTTCAGCCAAGCGTTTGGAATTAATCCTCTGCTTCGCGCTCCCTCAACAATGGTCTGGTCCTCTTCACGGTAGTTGGTCAATACTGCGATTCGACCTTGACGAGTCACACCTAGCCAGGTGCCATGAGCAGGGCGATGTAGATCGTAGCCTCCTAGAACTTGCGTATCTGGAGATGGCCACCATGTTGCTTCTGCCGTTGGACGGTGAAGATACTCCTGGTCTGCATTAGTTGTGAGAGAAACACTGAAGCCTAACAAACGTACGTCTCGATTGTTGAGTAGAATGAATGGGTAGTCTGGGTGCGCGGTCGTAAGTATAGCGATGCACATGTTGATGGATGTATTCTGGTTGTAAGAGGGTTTGTGAGTTGAAGTGTGACAACGCGGTGTTCTGTGGCGTTGAAGTTTCGGGGAACGACGGGACAAGCGCAGAGTTTACCGAAGTGCAGTGTGAGCGGTGTGAATGAATGCCAACAAGTGCTTCAACGTTCAATTTTATACGTGGTTCCAACCGTACAGAATGTGGAGTGAGGTAGGACGACACATGGCGAGACAAAGGTTGACCGAAGGCGGAATCTGATGTCCCTGTGACATAACTAGAGTGCGACCTCGAGCCAGCGACGGTAAAGACGGCGGTACCTCACTTAACATTGACTCGTCGCACTTGCGTTAGCATGCTGTTCACTGCGAGGTACTCGAAAGCTGTGTGAGCCGTCGTTTTCTAGAGACGTCGCACAGCATGACTGTTCCTGCAGCGGAGTGACACGGCGGAGATGGCGATCATTCACGTGCCAGCGGTAGAACCCCGGCCCGTCTCGAGCTCAGATCCCTGTAAACGTCACTGCCCCGGTTACACCTGCCTCTGCGTCAGCCCTATCTCTTGCACCAAACTTCGCAATACCCACGAATTGAGCGACAAGCTCCTCATATACTGCATACGTCTTCTAAGTAAGAAACTATAATGGCAGCCAACTTCGCCCCATACCAAGACATTCCCGAATCGTCACGCGCGCTCTCTCCACCGCCGGTCCACTCGCCGAGGACATCTATCGACCGCACACGTAACATCACATCGCCCACCACACGCGCATACGAACAGCATGACTACTTCCAAGGTCAATCGCCTATATCGCCGCCCGCAGAACCCGATACAGAGCGCATAGCGTGGGATCAGCCTTCGCGGAGCACAGGCTTCGGCCGTTCCCGCGAGGATGTAGACATGTTCACAACGTCTTTAGGCTGGCGACTGGACTATGAAGCGTGTCTGGCATATCTTCTGTTACCACCAGCGGGTGGTGTGTTACTTCTGGTTCTTGAGCACCAGAGCGACTATGTACGGTTCCACGCATGGCAAAGCAGCTTGCTGTTCGCCTTCGTCTTTGTGGTGCACATCATATTCAGCTGGTCGAGCTTTATCTCCTGGGTGCTATTCATCGGAGATTTGGCGGGGATAGGGTGGTTGACTTGGAGGGCATATTTGGATGGTGGGTCCAAGTGTGAATGCTATAATGGAGCCAGGCGCTAACACGTGGACAGCCGCAACACTCGATCGATACGAGGTACCCTTCTTTGGCTCGCTGGCCAGCTCGATACTCGATGACGAATAGGGCGGCATGCGGAGACGGAGGATAATGTCGATATGAGCAAGCATGGCGTTTACGGAGTTTCTGACAGCGACGATCTTCAGTCGGCTTGGAGTGACATAGACTTTGACAATGCGATATTATGTTCCTGACAGTCTGTCGATTGTCACCCCTGAAGACTATTGTCAATGCTCATCCAACGAGTCAAGAGGTCTTTGAAGGATCGAGGCACACGCTAAACTTGCTACGCCGCATGCAAGGACAGTGAAAAATAAACGTCAACGACGGCGCCGCATGGACCGCAGGGTATCTCGCTACCATGTCCTTTCTGCGCTATAGATATCGCCCTGCGGGCAATATTCTAAGATTCGCTGCTTTCTCATCATTACAGCTTAGACACCGATGAACCTCCGTCCGTGACAACCACACCACAAGCGCTTCAAATGATGAATACGAGCATTTCTACCGCTATGACAGCGGCCGCTGGCTCTGGGACGAAGAGGAACGCTTACGTGAAAGATACAACAAGTTCAATGTCCCCGAGTTAAAGAAGATTGCCGTCCACAAGACGGGTGTACGATGCTGCTCATCGATGATCAGACTTGCGGAAGGCGATCGAGCCCAGCCTCTCGACTTGTCATGGACAATGGCAACTGATGAATTTAGCGCATTATGTTGTCACTAATACACCACCTTCTATCGGTTTCGATTATTGGCTAACGTGAGGTCATTGCAGGCATTGGAATGAGATCAACGATACTATGCTGCGTACTAGATCTTTTACACGGGAGGAAATTAGAGCGCATCTCCGCGAGAGAAGAGGTTGGGACGAAGACGCCGACTGGTAGAAGTCGAAGCAAGGTCTTGTTAGTCGGGATGGGTGGACGAAAGATGAGCTTTGTCAGCATCTTGTGAGAGATCGTGCAAAGTATACCCCGCATAAAGCTGATCGGAAGAGATGAGGAAATTGGAACATGGTCTATCAATAGATGAATGGCGGTAAGTTCATGTTGACGTTGAGCCAACAGTGTTTCGATATGATGAGCGAATTTTCGTCGTCGAAAGCGGCTATGGCATTTCAACGATTACACATGCCTCTGATTTCGGACAACATTAATCTTGGTTTACTAGGTGGCCACGAGTGAGTTGTCCCTTCCCCTGTCACTCGAGCACAACACGACACCCTTGATTGATTGAACTGAACGATCTCGTACAGGGCCACCAACGAGAAGATCGCGGTGCAAGACTGCCTGTCTGGTGAAAGTTGAATTCGACAACTATCATGATCAACCCTTTTCCAGCTATCAGACCATTTCTTTCTATATTCGGCCCAGTGAGTGTTGCGCAGGTGGTTGGTGTGGAATTGAATCCATCCATTGTATGATCCACAAAGAAAGCGAGCTTCCAGTGTGAAGGCCGAGTGGGTTGAATCTCGCTCATACCAAACACATGACGTTGTCTCACCAATCTTATCATGGTATGGACCCATAGCCACTGGGAGAGTTATCGATGCAAACTTTGACAGCAACCTTGAGTCGTGTCTTATTTCTGAGTAGTTGCGGGGTATGGAGCGCTCATACACAGGATCCCAGTACGCCAGCACCGGCCGCTCTAGCGTAACCCCCAGGACCGATGCGACTATGGCTATCGAGCATAGGCAGAAAGATCGCCCACAAGATTCCAGAACACCGATAGCCACCTCAACGTCCGTAATGTCATAGTCCACAGGCACGTCGGAGCCGTCACCACACAATGATAGTAGCGCATAAATACGGTCGCGTAATATGCCTGACTGCTTATGTTTGAAAAGTTCCATAAGGTAAATCAAGCTTCTACCTCGAAGCTCTGGTGTTGTTCTTGGGTCCAGTGCGACGACTCGGTGATCACAGGCATCGTCAAGGTTGAAAGAGATCGACTTTGCTGCCAAACTTGCCTTTCCGGCCATGAACGTGATGTGGCGGGCAAGGGCGATCTCCTGCGTGATCCAGGCACGATCCCAATCATCGACGTAACAGAAATGACGGAATGCAACGGCGTTTGCATGTGTAATCCCTCCATCTGTATTTTCTTTTGTGATTCCTGCTCTTCGCCTCCATGTGCTCGGCAGCTTTTTTCTAGCTTCCGTTATCTCTTTTAGGAGTTTTGATGTCTTCAAGAAGGTTACTATCCCCGCGTTCGTACCTAGCCACGCTACAACCTGTAGCGCCCCTGAAAATATGTCTCCCATCTGTTTCACCTGATGGTTCCTCTCCATAGTGTTACTCTGATCTATACAAATGGCATCAATCCAGAACGAATAAGGTTGTAACTGCCGCTGCTGCATGGCCTCTTCCAAGAAGTTGTACAGGTTCTGTCGGATGCGAAACCGCTGGCCATTCACGAGAATCCATCGACAGCTATCATCAGCGCCCCAAACGTAGGACAGGCAGAAGTAAATGCTCGTAGTTGATGCATGTCGCATTTGGCATTGGATGAAGCCGTCTGGGGACCTTGAGGCTTGTATGCGAAGTAGACGGATAGATGGCGCGCAATAGTCGAGAGGGGTGTGGATGAATTCCGACGGCGATCCAGCGGGAGGTGTCTGACTCTGATTGGCTGACGGTGGTGAGGCATCTATCTCCATCGGCGTGTGGAGGGGTCGACAGCCCATCTGGTAGAAGTGCCAGTATCAATTATCAACTGAGATGCGAGTATCGTAATGGATAAGAGTGCAATGTGGAAGAGGATTGCCCATTTGAACAGGGTGCCTGAAAATGGCTTTTTGTCGTAGCCTGAGGCATCCAATCGAGCGGGGCAGTGCAGGCTGCTGGAGGCCAGTGACCACCACAACAACAACCCGCCTACACGCTTTGTAGTCAACAGCAAATCGTCAGGCGGCCAATGTTGTGATGTAGAACTGTACCTCGGTCGATCATAGGACCTTACGATGATAGCCTAGGCCTTACCGACAGCATGCGCGAGCAGTCCCAGTAAAGTTTCATAAGTGCAAAAAGTCGTAGCGTCTAAGTCTAATAGAACGGCGAGCCTTTCCGTGTAGAATAGAACACAGAGTTTTCATTCACTGCACGTCTTTCTACTTCTCAAGATATCTGCCCTCATTTGTTGCGTTGATAGATACACGTCGCTAGACGGGTATATTACTAAATCCATAAGTTATCGCTGCCCCGTTCGTTTACCATTAACCAAGTCGAAGTCATCTCAACGACATCTAACTGCGATAGCGTCGCATTCAAACTCTCGCATCATCCAGTGCGGGCCGGCCTTCAATCGTATCAAATACGGGTCCAACGAATTGCTTCTTCCCTCCAATAAACCACCACACAGCGCTCAACACCAGAACGCCTCCCAGAACGACCGGCGCGTAGTTCATGTTCTGGGCCGTGACAGGTTGATATGGCGGGAAAAGAAGGAAGATAGACACGTAGACAGTGTAAATGATAGAAACAAGGTTGACACCCACACCCAATTTTCCGAGCCTGAAGGGGCCATACGGCAGTGATGTCGGACGAGCGATCCGCCGGTAAAATATGAGCAATATCGGCATCAGGTACGAGATGTACAGACCGACTGTGCCAAGTGATACGATAGCGTTGAAAGCAGTAGTGGAACCGATGTTTAAAAGGCCGATCAAAATGAGAAAGACGCTGGTGACCGCTATCGCTGGTAGAGGTACATGATGTTTGCTGTCAACTCGGGATAGCGTTTTCGAGCAAGGTAGTCCAGCGTCCTGGGCGAAAGACCACAGCATTCGAGATGCTGTCAGAAGAAGAGGTACTGTTGCCAATGCCGCTATGGCTATGAGGGCGCAGGTCATGGCTGACGCCGCAGCCTTGCTGCGACTGATCTGGTAGAAGATCTCGATGATGGGGTATCCGGTTGTCGTTTCCATCGCTTCGGTGATGTCGCCCATACAAAACAGGACGACGAGCAGGAACCCGAATCCTAGTGCGCCGTTGATGATGATTGATGCCAACATGGCTCGCGGAACGTTGCGTTCGGGGTCTTTGATCTCTTCGGTGAGATGGGTCGCGCTGTCGTATCCTGGTCGAATTGTCAGTTTTGTACATTGTTGGAAATGGACGCGACAAACCCGCAAGCACGTATGTGCTACTCAGCAAACCAATGCTGAAAGCTACGCCTTCACTACTCCATCCCGACTCGTTGATATAAGTAGTGAAGACGAATTCCGCGGAATTTTTGCTGGGCGATATAACGCAGATGACAATGATCAGCACGATCCAGAATCCGACGTGCAGCGCGAATGTCGCATGCAGAATTAAAGGCATGATTCTGATAGCGAAAACATTAACAAGTGCTGCAAGCCCAAGGAAGGCACAATATATCAACGTTCCGTGCCACCTCTCATACGAGTAGCTCGGGTAGTTGAGTACGACGAGACCTTGAATCATCGTTGCGCCGAGGAACGGTGCAGCCGCAGTGAAGGTCTGCCAGGCGAATATGCAGATCCATCCCGAGGCATATCCCCATGCTGCTCTGAATTTCTTGGGAGCAAGTTGGACGACGAAGTAGTACTGGCCTCCAGCCGATGGGTACCTGGCGAAAAGTGGTGGTCAGATGAGTTCGCAATCCACAGAGGAGCTCTCGACTCACATGGAGGCCAATTCTGAAAGAGACAACGCTGTTGCCAATGTCCCTATGATCGCGACTGTGGTATCTGTATCAGAGGCCGATTCGAGCCAGCAGATTGGAAGACGAACGTAGGTATCCATACACCAGAGACACTGGGCCTCCAGATATGAGGCCGGTGGCCATTGTAGACCCAAGTGCTTCCCATGTTGCGATCAGAGATGTTGCAGTAGAAATAAGGGAGAAGACGTTGAAGTTTTGCTACTGCTCGGTAAGTAAGACGGTATCAACGGTCTCGACGTAACTTACTTCAAGCTTCTGGTCGGAGACTTGCGTCTGATCATGCTTCCCAGACATGGTCCGTTGCAAGTCCAGAGCCATCGCTTCGTTTTCTTTGCCGTCAACATCTTTTCGAGAACTCATGTTGGTTTTCTCGTTCATTCGCTCTGCACAGCGCAGTAGACGGTTAGTCCGATAGGAAGAAGAGAAAACGCTCAAGCCGCATGTTCAATAGAATCATGGTCGTTGATGCGCGGAACCAATCCGAACAACCTGGACTGGTGAAGCGACTGTAACCTAATCAGGAAGCAGTGGCATGCCTGTCAAGATATGCTTATCTCTGCGCCGCATCTTTCCATTAGCAGAGGGGCTCCATATTGAACGTGTGTCAGTGATCCCAGGGCCTTTCTCTCACGTTCTGCGTATAGTGTCCTATCTCGTCCAATCATCGAGGCGGGTTATAAGAATTAGAGGAACCGGTTCTGCGGGGAACGGCAAAGGAAGAGGGTTCTGCAGCCATCCCGACGCCGGTCGTAGATGTAGGCGGAATCATGCCGTGATAGTGTACCTGACTCCAAACCAGACATGTGTATCTGGTGCTTTGCGAGTCACGGTAGCCATGGTGCATGCCCGGGTGGTGCGAGACGAGTAGTCGATGAGCCGAAGTGCTGTGCCCAGATCCCTCGAAGCTTACTACGCTCGGTTTAGACGCGTCAACATGAGTCGTCAGGTCGAACGTATGCCGTTGAGTTCATAATTCTCGTGTTGAAAGCGGCGCCTCTGTTCGGTGTAACGTCGGGGAGGTTGGTGAGACGTGCTTGACGCGTCTTATCGGTATTGCGGGCAATGCGGACGCAATTCCGCGATAACGCTAGCGTGGTGGTGGCCCACCAGCACCTGCAGGTCCGTGGACGCGTCAAATGATAACCACGAAGGCTCTTTCGGATGTATTCTGTGACCTTCATAGTGGGAGTACTCTCTAGGTTTCTCATAGTCACGAGCATTTACTGTTATCTTGCTTTAATGAACTCGCGTGCGAGCATACTCTAACAAACTACCACCACGCCACCCCCCTCCCAGCAAAAGGCCCATCGCCCAGCATCTGCTCAACAAGCCAATCATCAATAATGACCGCCGCGACCTTCCTAAGCTCTTTCATATGCCTCTTGCACAGATATCCACCGCGATTTTGCGCATCTGGCCTCCATCTGATAGTATTACGGCAGTCGCGGACAGCGCATGGTTTCTGAAGATAGCAGCAGGAAGTGAAGGAGGAGGAGATGGAGGAGAGAGAGGGTCGTGGGATCTTGGGCATGTTTTCTGGTGTACGAGAAGACTACAATAGGAGCGTTTTTGGATAATTGAGATTGGATGATGGAGGTTGGAGTGATTCAAGTATGCTCAAAAGTTCAGATGGATGGACAATAGTTCAGCGGGACGACCACTATACCTCCGCTAACAATGCGTTGGCTCATGATGCAATGTTGTCTTTGACAAACCCTCATCTGGGTCCAATCCAAGGACGTCCCGTATCCACGTATCCGCCAGCAGCAAACACGCGCCTCCTGAACCATCTCGCCTTCGTTGCATTCCATTCAGCAATAGGAGTCGCATCTTTCCAATGGGCCCCCCACGCATCGATATCTAGATCCTCGTTTGACCAGCCTTCACGTCCAATGCGGTCTTCATTGCCAATGATTCCTGACCTCTGTCGTCCACTCCTGTTAACGTAATCTTCTGAAACTCGCACATTCTCGCGCCTCTACTGCGAGATGCCCAACTCCTTGTAGAAAGCTTCGGTTTGGGGCTTGCGACCAAGGAACTCCTCAAGAATGTCCATCTCCTCCTTGGAACCACCACGCTCGAGAACCGTGTGCCGGTAGCGACGGCCTTCGGTGGGGTTCATGGGATCTTTCTTGAAGACAGTGTAGAACATGTCTGTGGAGTAGACCTGAGATGAGAGGTAGCCGTAGTAGCTGTGATGGTTAGCATGTGATGTTTGGTAAAGTGATCGAACGTGACTTACCCAGCGTCATAACCACCGATCAAGTGGCCAAACGTAGCCTGTCCGTTACCCCAGTGCCAGTCACCCTTCTTGTCACCCTCCAACGACTCAGGTCCCTTCAGCTGACTGATCTCGTGCCTCAAAGAGTTGTACTTCTCAGTAATATCCATCTTCTCAAGCTCCTCATGGCTGGCTGGCTCGTGAACAGCCATGTCAAAGGTGCCGAAATGCAACTGTCTCAAGTTGAATAGGGCGTCGTTGACATGCTTGGTTGAGATCAACTTTGCAACGAGTGACTGGGGGATCTGCTCCGCTGGCTTCTTGTCGGCGCCTGAAGACTCTAGATATGCCTTCTCGTAGTCGGCAGAGATGTGAGAGTAGTGGTGTGATAGAGAGCGTAGTTGCGACGGTGTCCAGCACCAGTTCTCCAGCATCTGAGATGGTGCCTCAACAAAGTCACGAACAGTGTTGGTGCCGTGGAAGCGAGAGTAGGTTGTCCGCGATACCAAGTCATGAATACCGTGTCCAAGCTCGTGGAAGAGGGTAACGACTTCATCGTGCTTCAGTAGCGAAGGCTTCTTCTTTGTTGGCTTCGAGAAGTTGCAGACTAGTGCCGTTGCGGGGTATCGTCGCTTGCCGTTCTCGTCTATGTATCCAGGCTGGAGGTTGAAGTTGGCGGCATGTCTACCAACCAGTCAGTATTCATCTCATATGCAGGTTGTACAGCGGCGTTACTTACCCGTACTTGCCGTCCCGAGGGAAGAGATCGAGGTAGAGATAGCCGACAAAGCCCTCGCCCTCGCCCTTGTCATCCCAAACGCTAAAGATCTGCACCTCCTCATGCCAGACAATATCGGAACCCTTACCGCCATCAGCAAGGGCAGCCCTGTCTTCCTCGCCAACGATCTCAACGAAGACCAGACCAAAAAGCTCTTCAAAGATCTTCAACATGCCTTGGATGGTCGTCTGCAGAGGGAAGTATTCGGCAATGACTTGGTGGTCCAACTGATAGTCCTTCTCTAGCAACAGACGATCGTAGTACCGGTTGTCCCAGAGGTAGTAGTCTTTGGTCAGCGGACCAGTGAGTCCATTCTCCTTCACGTCTTGCTCCTTCAACGCCATCAGCTTCTCAATCTCTTTCTTGCCGCCTGGTGCAAGCCGAGTGCGAAGGTCACCGAGGAAGTCGTCGACTGTCTTGGTAGTTTTTGCCATCTTATCTTCTATCCGGAATTGCGCGTGGTTGTCGTAGCCGAGAAGGCGGGCGGCTTCGTCACGAAGGAGGATGGCCTCCCTGAACAGAGGTACGTTGTCATTGCACTTGTTCTCATTCTCAACGAAGACCTTCATGCGCGTCTCCGGGTTCGTCGCGTACTTGAGCGTCGGGAAGAGGTCGGGGTACTTGAAGGTCAGGAACAGCTTGCCGTCGAATTCACCCTCTCCCTTCTTGAGTCCTGAGAGGACATCTTCTGGCACGCCGTGTAGCTCCTCGGGTGTAAACCACAATCCTCCGCTTTCCTCGTTAAGGTTTTTCTGGAAAGCAATGCTGATCTGACTCAGACGCTGCTTGATCTCCTTGAAACGGTCCCTCTTGGGGCCCGCGGGAAGATTCAGACCATTCCTAATGAACGACTTGTGGTCCTTCTCGAGCAGCCGCCGGGACTCCGGATCGAGGTCCTCGCCCTTCTTCAGTACTGCATCGATGAGGTTGAAGACGTCCTCGCGCATAGACGACTCAATACCAAAGTCGTCGAGCATCTGCTCAACCTCGCTGGACGCATCGCGGAGCTCCTTGCTTGTCGACACGGCGTTGTAGAAGCCGAGGATATGCGATTCGATGGCCATCTTGTTGTCATCGCGGGCGATGGGAAGGAGTACGTTTGCGAAATTGGCGCTCTCGGGCTTCACGTCGCGGACAATAGCATCCTGAACACCTCGTGACCTGTCGATCTGGGGCAAGCGTTAGCATTTGGTCGATGCACCCCTCCGGCGGGGTCGGCAGCAGCAATTGCGAGCGGAAGCTCTGGAATCACGGAGCCACACATACCAGTCGCTTTGCGTCATTCACCAAGCTCTCCTTGGTAGCCGTGAACTTGGGCGGCAACTGCGGCGGTGTCTTGTATTGCGAGGGAGCCATGGTGGAGTTGGTGAGTGGCCTAAACGGTTGTGTGTAGAGGGGATGCCGTAGAGGCGAGGGCTTGACGTATTGCAGTATAGATGGTACGCGGCCGCCGAGTCGGATTGAAGCCAGGATGGCGGATGTTGCGATGAAGAGAGCGACAGCGGCGAGGAATAGCTTGGTAAGGCGTGAGGAAGCCACGGTGCAGGTGGGTAAACAAGGGCCTGCTACTTAAGCCGAGATGTGGGGGAGATCCACAGGTGCGATTGGTGTGCTGCGATAAACAACGGCTCTGTAGCTGCTAGCACGACGGTGAAAGCGGTTGAGTATAACGCGGGCGTCTACGTGACCTCTCCATCGCTCTCTGGACAGCCGCATGAGATCGCCGCTGACGCCCAGGTGGATAGCTCCGCCCGGTGTTAGCCTCAAATGGCAAGGCGGCATCGTTAAATCCATGTCATCCTGCACCCCTCATGCAACACCCGATGTTAGACATGGCCGCAGTCGGCCGTGACGAATGTCTTTCTGCAGCTGCCAATGTGCATACAGAACGCGACATTTGTGTTCATGAGACCAGCGCAGTCTGTGCAGTTCACAAGTGACACAGCTATTACGAGTTGCTTACATTCTTGAGGGGAAAAAATATGAACTTTATTAAAGGCAGATTATCATTATCGTTACAAATACAAGAAGGCACCCCTGAGCTCCTCAGACCGTCATGTGCGGATGCTGTTGTGGCTCTAGTAATGTCTCGCCCCTGCTAGCTGAGCTCAGACTTTCCGGTATGGTGATGAAGGGCCCCCAAGCAGAACCTCTAGTACGCATTGTCTCTTCGTGTATTGTGATGAAGCAATTGTCCTGCTCACTGGCTCTCTTGACGTCCTGGAGCGGCCATTCGCCCATATCGAGTGCTTTGTGCTGGCTAAAGGCATCGATCTGAACAGGCCGCGATGGCACTCTGTTGACCTTCACTGGCGTTGCGCTTCGTTCTTCCTTTTGAGTACTGCGAAACAAGAGACGCAGGAATGGTATAGATGCAGAGATTATGCCGCTGTTGGTCTCAACCTGACCCCACAGGAGTAGGTCGTTTCCAAAGCGGGCAGAGTTGGAGGGCGACTCAGCCCATAGCATCATGACCCACATGCGTACGGACGATGCGGTTATAGCCATGATGCCAACTGAGAAGATGCCAATGAGTGCTAGACGTTTGGTCATAGCTATGCGAAGACTGAGAAGTGTTGGAAGGGGAAGCATGAGGATGATGATGTCGGTTATCAGGTTGGATGCCGAGGAGAACACCCATAGCTTGATGGGGTCGAAGCATTTGACTGGCCTTCGGTGGGCGTTTGGGTTGCGATCGAACTGAGCGAAGTAGTTGGTTGTCGACCAAGCGTCTGATGGGTTCTCGCATTGGAAGGTAGATGCCATGCTTGCAGCAAACGTGTACATGCAGACGAAAGCGATCGTAGCATAAACGAGCTTGCGGAACGTGCGGTTTGCGGCGATGGCGCGGTAGAAGAAGAGGATACTGAGCTTGACGAAGCCCAGCCCGATGGTGTAGGTCAAGCGGTAGACCCACCATGATATGAGGTTGCCACGGACTTGCGGCTCGATCAGGGGGCGCTTCTCCTGGATGGATGTTAGACGTTGTCGTTGGCTGAACTTTGGTCTCTCTCACTGGATTGAATAGATAGCTTGGACGAGTATGGGCGCTGGTCTCATCTTGATAGAAGTTCACCACGAAGTTGCCCCATGTAACTACCTGAATCTCATTAGCTTTATCGTCGAGGAGACGAGGCTCAGACTTACAAGAGCCACAAACATGAGGTGATCGCTAGCACTGACAGTTCCCATCAAAAACCATCTGCAATAGTATCTGTTCGAGGACGTCAGCCTGTTGCCATATCACATCAACGCCAATTAGTCCTACCGCAACGCTACGATGACGGTCGACATCGTCGTGAGTATCGCCCCAACAATCACCACCACATATCCCGGCCGGAAGTACATGTTAAATGGCTGCGCGTGAAGCACAACAAGGAGAGTATCTAGGCTCGATTGAACGATTCGACGTGTGCAACAGTGCGCCCGGACAGCAAGAGAAGAAAACGGATGTATGAACAAACATGAACATGAACAAAGTGAGTCGGGCCTGAGCGTTCGGTTATGAGGACGGATACAAAATGCAAACCCGAGGATTCCCCAGATTCTGCACAAGCGGGAGGGAGTGTCCCATAGGCCGTGTGGCGCTCCTTACGCGTGTGAACAAGCATTACTATCCCAGCTGTGGCGATCATGCGAGAGAAGCGACCGGATGGCTCGACGCGAAGTGAACCATAGTACATGTCTGGAGAATGCGATTGGTCTATGGCATCGAGAAAGTTCGCAGCTAGCGAATGATGCAAGGCTTAGAAACCGTTGTATAACATCGGGCAGCCATATGATCGGCCCGTAGCCTTGAAGAATCCACAGGAATCCACAATGGCATGCTATGAAGGAACAAAATGGGGCTGCGTCGTGATCTTGGCGCATGTGGTACGATCAGGATAGAGACGCTATCTCTACGCTGGGCTACGGAAGTCATGCGCGCTAAGTCCAAAACAGGTACTAACCGTGAAAGGAAAACAGACAGCGGCCATGTGGCTAGATTCGGGTAGCTAAAGGCTTGCATGATGTGATGGGTTCGGCAGCAGAGCTTCCATCAGACCCACTTTTAGCCGGGTGGGCGTTGTGACGTGAGTGTCAGAGACCCTGAGGCTGAAACGCTTGTTGCACGCGTTACTCAACAACAAGGGCCTGAGGCGATAGACGAACGACGATGTCGCATTCGGATGCTGTTACGTAGTCTACGAATTGAAATGCTCGGGCATCGTGCTGGTTAGGAGAGCTCGATGGGATCGTGCATATTGAGCCTAGACCGCCCTCAAAAGATTGCCGATCAAATACTGTAACGACGCACCCTGGATTGTGGGTACTTGAAGGGAAGATAGGAAACATGAAGTTGCAATGAAGTCGGCAGTCTCCTGGTAAGCCGGGATGAGGATGGAAAACGACGTCGCAAGGCAAGATAGAATGCTGTACCTGATTGAGGCGGTACAGAAGGCCGGCCTCGAAACAAGGGATCGTAGGAAACGTCAAACCCCGGTAGAAGAGGTGTAGAGCCCACCGCTGCAACACAGTTAGTAGCACTTTCCTGTGATCACAGTCTGATGTTCGTGGGAGTTGCAGCGGGGGGTGCTCTCAAACATCTGCGGGGTGACGACTGCCGAGCGCTACACGAAGGTCGGCATCTGAAGGCCGCTTACACCCATGCGCAAGTTGAGTCTGGAGGTGGCTGGCGGCGCCAATGAGTCGTTGTTGAGGGAGAAAGCAGCCGTAAGACAAGCCAAGGATTCGGACACACCCTGAGTGAGAATGACTCACCGCTGCGCGCTATGATTGGACCATTGGGTGGCTTTAAGTGGAGCTGTGAACATCATCCGGGGACCACACTTTGGACTAAGGCACCGCAGCTGCAAGCCTCAGGCTTGCGTTCAGCGAAAAGGGCGTACGGGGTTTTGGCGGCGGAACGTCCGGTTAGGTTCCCAAAGCGAGTACAATTTGGCAGATAATGGTGTTGTTGATGTAGGACATCGTCGAGGGTGTTGCTCACTTCGACTCATTGTGAGGTTGATGGACGTCTTCAAGGGCTCAATTTGTGTAGATATAGGCTCTTGCTCATTATGAGCTAGAGTGATTGTCGCGGAAGATGAATGCAAACATCAGTATAAACTGAGGACAGTGCAACATAGAGTCATATGTAGAACAGATATTGAATTCATCATTTGACGATATTGACAGTGAGTGTACACCACCAGAACCCTACAACCTCTGAGATTAAACCCTATTTTGCCGATCTGAATACCGCCCTGAACAGGCGTACCATGATCCGACCCATTGTCCGACATCGTCTGAAAGGAGGCCTCTATAGATGATGAAACAGGAAAGATTAGGCCACCACATGCTGACAGACCGATACAGGGTTACTTCTGAGAACGGAGCAGGGCACGAAGCGTCTCGACCTCTCCCTCCAACCTGGCGTTGCGGACTTTAAGGTCGTCTCGCTCGGCTTTGACTTCCTTGAGTTCGGTCTCGAGGGTACTCATTTGATCGACGCGCTTTTGGCGGTAGCGACGGGCAGCGAGGGTGTTTGCCTTTCGCTTCTCAACTCGGCAGGAGGGTTCTGAGTCCTTGGGGCTGTTCTTTGTAGATGACAATTTGGACGACGAGATTTGCTCAGGAGGTGATGAGCTCTGATCCTTGTGACTTGTCGAGGAAGAACCAGAATGAGAGTAATCTACGTAGATTAGTTACTGGAGAATTGAGAAGCGTGGCGTGGTCTTTACCTCTGGTCATCAGCGCAGATGTGTTCATAGTGTTGATATTGCCCATGCTAGGCGGCATGGTAAGCATGTTCATGTTGTCTTCCGCGATCGAAAGTGAAGTAGGCCCGCCAGGAAGCAGTTGCGTGCCATCGCCAAGATATTGTGAGTCAGAATGGGGGAAGAGGTCCCAGTCCGGAGTGGTATGAAAAGAAGGGTCCGGTGCAAGTAGGCCACCTGTCAAGGCGGCGGACGAGGAAGTAGAAGATAGAAGTGAAGGGGTATCGAACAGAGCACTGTTATTATCGGCGGTCGAGTAGGAGAGTGCAAACTCCCAATTAATTGACTGACTTCCAGGGTGGTTTGGCGACGAGACGGAGTTGCTGTGGCTGCCAGTACAGGCGGGCGAGTTCGCTTGGAACGAATCGCATGGAGAAGATTGAATACTGCATTTCGGGATGTTAAAGGGCGGGTCCTGGTACCCGCTGGTGAAATCGAAGAAATCGTCAAGTGAAATTGGAAACTATCTGAAGGCGCCCAGCACTGGGTGATGAGCGCGAAGTTTGGTGACGAGAGGAAGAGGAGCGCGGGGTGGCTTCTCTTTATACGGGAGGGCGGTGCCTAGGTGGGTTTGATTAGGGCTGATGGCTGATGGCATGCGCTAGCGGCCTACCCCGGTCGCAGTTTCCTGCAACTTTGAATGTAACCCGGCTGCGCCCACCAGCATCGGCAAGCACAGCCCACACCGACGACATGGCTGCGATACACCCCTCACGATTACTACGGCCCAATCTTGCACTGGTGCAACAAGACACGGTTCTGTCTTTCCTGGTGCCGTCGGTCCAATGCGCGCGCTTCTCCACATCACCCGCCCGATGGAAAAGAGACAACAACAGCAACAGAGGCAATTCCGCCGTCAGAGCTACCGGTCTGCGTCCTAGACAAACATTGTCGGTCAAGGAGAAGGATTTCGCAAAGCAGCGGTTGCCCAAGCCCGTCAAGATCGAGCAGGAAGT
Organism: Alternaria metachromatica; assembly: GCF_023757995.1. Taxonomy (NCBI): domain Eukaryota; kingdom Fungi; phylum Ascomycota; class Dothideomycetes; order Pleosporales; family Pleosporaceae; genus Alternaria; species Alternaria metachromatica. The sequence continues at coordinate 980,292 of NW_026055502.1, forward strand.
GACTGGCACACCCGACCACGGCCTGTGGGATTTCTTCAAGGACCAGCAGCTCTTGCAGACACCAGTAGAAGAGCAGAAACATGGTAGGCTGCCATTGGTTCCGTGACGGGAAGCGGGTAACTGACAGAGGCACAGGAAGGTCGTGGACTGTTGGCGAGCTGCGCAGTCGAGACTGGGACACCCTGCACCAGCTGTGGTGGGTATGCGTGAAGGAGCGGAATCGTCTTGCGACCGAAAAGCTTGAGCGAAAGCGTCTGGACGCGGGCTACGGCGACTTCGAAAACGAGGAGCGAGACAAAACGGTGCAGGAGACGATGAAGGCGATTCTCGACACATTGGCCGAGCGACACCAGGCATACCAGGAAGCCTATGTGCTAGCGCAGCGCGATCCAGATATCGACTTGTCGAGGACAGACGGTCCACAGTACACTCAAACACCATACGTACGTACAACTTCTCAGGATGGCTATCCACATGCTGACCCATTTGTAGGAACCCGTAGAAGCAGACGAGACGCCGTACGAGACTCCGGCCGAGCAAACTATCGAAGAGCCCTCGAAAGACAAAGTACTTGTAGAACCCGAAGTGCAACCGAAGGAGAAGGTGAATCACGCATAATGAGAATCATGGGCGCAGGTGGCATATGCGCCTGGGTAGCTACCCGGCGAGGAATGTACCTGTTGAAACTTTTGCAACGGTACGGACATCGTACAAATGTGACTACGATCATAAACGCATCGCATATGGGATGGCGAACGGGGAGCACTGCTAATGCAGTGAGGATGCTGTATAGATTAGGGTGGCCAGGGCGGCCTCTGTAGCATATCGCGTGTATCACAATCAGTCATGAAATCAATGAAGTGCACTAGTCAAGCGTATGCTAACCGCGACGAGTTATGAAAGTAATGCGAGCATAAACAGCCCTGGAGGTCGACCAGATTGGCGAGGCGCTTCCCAGAGAGAGCTACAACCCCACATCCATCACACCGCCTAGGGCTAACACCGCCTGTCCACGCGCCTTCTTAGCGGACACCCTCTACCGCAATCCTCAACTTTCTTATTCTGCACCCGACATCTGACAGCCATGGACGAGATTGCCCCCGAATACGACGTAGTGGTCCTGGGAACAGGTGGGTTGCCCTTACCCCACCTACGTAACGCTGCCGTCGCGGAAGCTAACTATCTCCAGGTCTCACGGAATGTGTACTTTCAGGGTAACACACGGACGCGTGCCAGCTTCCGAGTCCATACTGACATGCTTGCAGAGTCCTTAGTGTCAAGGGCAAGAAGGTGCTCCACATCGACCGCAACGACCACTATGGCGGGTATGTTATCTGGACAGGTACTTTGAGGGGCGAGAGCTAACAGGAAGCAGTGAGGCAGCATCGCTGAACATCGAAGCAGTAAGTCGACACCATGCCTGACAGTTCAATACACGCTAACCCGATGTCCAGCTCTTCAAGCGATACGGCCAGACCGAGGGCGAGCCATGGAAGAAGTACGGCCGCGTCAACGACTGGAACATCGACCTCGTCCCCAAGCTGCTCATGTCCAACGGTGAACTCACCAACATTCTCGTTTCCACCGACGTCACCAAATACCTCGAGTTTAAGCAGATTGCCGGCAGCTATGTACAACAGGGCAACGGCGCCAAGGCAACCGTCGCAAAGGTCCCCTCAGATGCCGGCGAGGCGCTGCGATCGCCTCTCATGGGTCTTTTCGAGAAGCGTCGGGCGAGGAACTTCCTCGAGTGGGTTGGCGCTTACAACGCGGATGACCCAGCGTCACACAAGGGTACGGATGCTCAAGTGAAAAGGAATAGAGAATGGTGACTGACATCTGACGCAGGCATCGATATCCAGAACTGCACCATGAAGGACGTATACGACAAGTTCGGCCTTGAGGCTACTACTCGCGATTTCATCGGTCACTCCATGGCTCTCTACCCCACAGACGACTACATCACACAGAAGGGGCAAGCAAACGAGGCCGTCCAGCGCATCAGGCTCTACGTCAACTCCATGGCACGCTACGGAAAATCGCCTTACATCTACCCGCTCTACGGTTTGGGAGAGCTTCCTCAGGGTTTCGCTCGTCTCTCCGCTATCTACGGTGGTACCTACATGCTGAACACCGACGTCGACGAGTTCCTCTACGAAGGCGACAAGGTTGTGGGTATCAAGGCCACCATGAAGGAGAAGGACGACGCTGGCGAGGGCATGAAGTTTGAGACCAAGGCAGGAAAGATCCTCGCCGACCCTTCATACTTCCCCGGCAAGGCGCGTGTTACTGGACATTTGCTCAAGGCCATTTGCATTCTGAACCACCCCATCCCCAACACAGCCGATGCCGACTCACTGCAACTGATCATTCCTCAGTCTCAGGTCGGACGCAAGCACGGTACGTATACACCCGTGTGCCCACAGAACCCTTGCTGACAATTTCCACTAGACATCTACATCGCTGTCGTCTCGTCTGCACACAACGTCTGCCCCAAGGGCTACTACATCGCCATTGTCTCCACCATCGCTGAGGGCGACAGCAACCACCACCTTGAGCTCCAGCCCGGTCTTGACCGTCTCGGAAAGATCGAGGAGAAGTTCATGGGCCCAGCTATCCCACTCTACGAGCCAATTGAGAGCGGTGCCAAGGACAACATCTTCATGTCGAAGAGCTATGACGCCACCAGCCACTTTGAGACAACGACTGGTATGTTTCCGATGTCTGAAATGGTGCACGAAATACTGACATATGACAGATGACATCAAGGACATTTACCAGCGGGCCGAGGGCCACGAGCTGGTTGTCGAGGGTCTGAGAGAGGGCGCGAACTTCAATGTTGAGGAATAGACGGGCTCCACGAGGGGACGGATGATACAAGCATCAACGGTCTTTTAGGTATATCGTTTGGTAATCGGTAAAGACTTGGCTTCTACATTGACTTGCATTCTCAACATGTGTGAACGCGTGATGCTGCGGAGCTCGAGCTCGGTATTTCCTATTTGGGCGATGAGATCGGTCCCTTCCATTTCGACCACCACGCGCGTCTCGACGAACGTGTCAGTCCAGCCCAGATCAAGATAGATAACAAGTCAAAGCTGCATCCATCCGAGGCGTATTGAGTCGTGATGTTGTACCTGTGCCTATGACGACGGTAGATCTTGGCAGGGATACCTCCATGGCTCCGCAACCATCTGAGTACTGCAACGCGTCCACAAAACGTGTCCTCGAAGCGCATTGCTGTTCCCACACTCCTTTACCATGGCGCAATTCGGTCGCTACAGGTTCCTGCTGGTAGCAGTGGTGTTCCATCTGGTGTACATTTATACAATCTTCAGCATACATTTCACAAGTCCAATTGTCCATGGCATGCGCGAGCACCGCGTGGAGACGCAGGAAGCTCCCGCGAAACGTTTAGTGCTTTTTGTTGGTGAGTCGCGTCTAATGGGCGTCCATTCAGCACTGACAGTATTACAGGCGACGGACTCCGTGCAGACAAGGCATTTCAATCGTTTCCCAACCCTGATCCCAATCCTCCGACCCCTCTCGCAGACAACACCAGCGACCCGCGACCTCTCGCCCCGTACCTTCGCTCTCGCGTCCTAGAACATGGCACCTTTGGCGTCTCCCATACACGCGTCCCCACCGAATCGCGCCCCGGACACGTTGCGCTCATTGCAGGCTTATACGAGGATGTCTCAGCGGTTACGACTGGGTGGAAGCTGAACCCGGTCAACTTTGACAGCGTTTTCAATCGAAGCCGGCATACATGGAGCTGGGGTAGTCCTGACATTCTTCCCATGTTTGAGGCGGGCGCTGTACCTGGGAGAGTCGACGCATACTGCTATGGTGCTGAAGAAGAGGATTCCTCCAAAGACGCCTGGGTGTTGGACGAATGGGTATTCGAGCGCGTCAAGAAGCTCTTTGCGGACGCCAAAACGAATGCGACACTGGATGCAGAGTTGAGGCAGGAGAAGAACGTCTTCTTCCTCCACTTGCTCGGAATCGACACCACAGGACATGCGCATCGACCATATTCGTGGCAATACTTGCACAACATTCAGATCGTGGACCGTGGAGTTCAGGAAATTACGGAGCTGATTGAAGAGTTCTACAACGATGACAAGACGTCCTTTGTGTTCACCGCGGACCACGGCATGAGCGACTGGGGAAGCCATGGAGACGGACATCCAGACAATACGCGCACACCATTGATTGCATGGGGTGCTGGTGTTGCAGCCCCATTGAAGAACGTATCAGGCGTTGCTAAAGGCCACACCGAGTTTTCTTCTGACTGGAACTTGGACGAGGTCGAACGCCACGACGTTGACCAAGCCGACGTCGCGGCATTGATGGCATACCTGGTCGGTCTGGACTTTCCAACCAACTCTGTCGGGGTTTTGCCGCTCTCTTATCTTGACAAAGACCCCAAAGCCAAGGCGGAAGCTCTCCTTGCCAACGCTAAGGAGATACTGGAAATGTATCACGTCAAAGAGGATATCAAGAAGTCGACACAACTCCACTACAAGCCGTTCTCTGGCCTTGGTGACGAGGCACATTCTGTCGAACATCGCATTGCGGAAATACAAGCTTTCATCGACAAGGGCAACGATGTAGAAGCTATTCGCGAGACCTACGAGCTCATCGATCTTGGCCTTGAAGGATTGCGCTACTTGCAGACGTACGATTGGCTCTTCCTCCGGACGCTGGTGACTGCTGGCTATGTTGGATGGATCGTATTCGCCATCACGACAGTCATTGACCTGCATGTACTCACCGAACATGTGCCAGCACAAAGAACGGCGGCCAGTATGGTGGTGTTCTCTTCTGTGTTTGTTGCGCTCTGTGGAGTATTCTTCAAACAGGAATCACCAATCGTCTACTACGCATACGCCGTTTTCCCTGTTCTGTTTTGGGAGGAAGTTTTTGCGCAGAGGCTGTCGCTCGTCAAGGGCAGCAAGGTTCTGTTTGGTCATTTGAACTCGGGCGCCGATGTTGCGAAGCTCGTCTTTGCGACTTTGGGCTTTTTTGGTCTCCTCGAGGCTTTGGTATGTAGGCCATGCACAGAAAGACACGATGGTACTAACTCCGGGATAGGTCCAAAGCTACTTCGTCAGGGAAATCTACACCGTATGCTACCTGGTTGCAACATTGTGGCCAGCAGTCTATGGACAGGAGTTTGTGAAGAAGAACATGGCGACAGTTGCCACTTGGGTCCTGTCTTGCATAGGCATGAGCGCTTTTACACTGTTGCCAGCCAACAAGGCAGAGGACACTCGCCTGATGTAAGTGCGTCGCCCACATGAATTGATCTGGGACTAACAACCTGCAGTCTTCTTGGAGGCGCATTGATGTTTGTCGTCGGCGCGCTTTACCTGCTCTTTGAGAAGAGCATTCTCGAAGACGGTAAATCCGAAGCCGAACTTGCCAAGCATGAACTCAACAACAACTCTCGCATTATACTGGGCGCCCAGCTCGGTCTTGTAGTGCTGTCCATGATCGTCACGAAAAGCAGCAGCGGATACCTCCAAGCGCGCGTAGGCATACCATTTGGTGTTCTGACAGTGACACGAGCAACGCTGTTGGCCTCACTCGTCGTCCCTCAACTGCATGGTCTCTACCCGAACACACACTACGTCCACCGCCTCGTAGTCATCTTCTTGCAGTTTGCGCCGACATTCATCATCCTCTCGATCTCATACGAAGGGCTATTTTACTTCGCCTTCTGCATGTGTCTGTTCAGCTGGATGCGCCTCGAGCACCAGGTGTACCTGCATAGCACGGCCAACCCATCGACTGCAGCCATTACATCGGATCCGGCCAAGCCTACCATGGACGCTGCATCCGATCGCCTCAACTCACTCCAAAAGGGGGAGTACAGAACATTGACCCTAGCCGACGCCCGCATAGCCCTCTTCTTCATCTTCTTCATCCAGTCGGCCTTTTTCAGCGCATCCAACATCGCTTCGGTGTCGTCCTTCTCGCTCGACGCCGTCTATCGTCTGGTCCCCATTTTCGATCCCTTCTCTCAAGGCGCACTTCTCATGCTCAAGCTCATGGTGCCATTTGCGGCTCTCTCGGCCAATTTCGGTCTGCTCAACCGCCGACTGGGCGTGGCGCCGTCGGCCCTCTTCATGGTGGTGATGGCGGTCAGTGATGTCATGACACTGAGCTTCTTCTACATGGTCAAGGACGAGGGGAGCTGGCTGGAGATTGGAACGACGATTAGTCACTTTGTTATTGCGAGCTTGTTGGGTGTGTTTGTTAGCGGACTCGAGATTTACAGTGAGTGGACTATTCGGGGGGTGGAGTTTGGTGGTAGCAAGAAGACGCAGGGGAATGGGACCGTCAACGGAAAGGCTAGCGGGAAAGTAGAGTAGTTGGTGTATGGAGTAGTTGTAGTGTGAGTTTAAAATTAGTTTCGTATGCGAGCGTATGGTCACCTCATACAAGGAAAAGCTGAACAAGTGCGCTGAAGTCGACACTACTATAAAAACATCAGTTTGAGAAATGTTAAGGCCATGTAGTCTTATCAGTTCTGCAGAAGTGGCTGTCCAGTTTTCTTTTCGACAGGGTATGATGTTCCAACCCTGTTGAGATAGGGGAAGCAATGGTCGAAAAGTATGGTTCACTACGGCAACGGTAGGATCGCTAGAAGCGCTGTACCAAACACGCAGGAAACGCACGCTGACTGGAGCTAGGAAGATGCATGCTTCCGAGATGAGCTTGGGTTGCCGGGCAACATTGCGCTGTGCAAGTGCCTGAATCGGTCGTGATGCTCTGGAAGCGACGGCAGCCGCGTGGGGAAGGCAGGTCGCTTGAAGGAGCATCACCGTGCTGTCTCGTTATCAGGCGAGATGGGCGGACGGAAGGCTCGAAGCGGTCGCGAGAGGTGTGATGTGGCTGGGGACGGGCGGCTGGGAAGGCTCGGCTCCACAAACTAGCGGGGCCTGCGGATGCTGCGCTGGGCGGCATGCGAGGATGGTCCTACCCAACGCACGACTATACAAAGCCTACGCTCGTCAACAACATCCGTTCGGCGCATTATTACCTCCGCTACCGTCTGCGGCGCATTGTTTACCTCCATCGCTCTGCAAAAGACATATAGTCTGTCTTGTGCGACGCGCCGTGTGTGTGTGCAACGCAGCGCATCATCGATAGTCGTGTTATCGTGTCTTGGAACCAGGGGCCCGCCCCAACCACCGCCGCCAACAGCAGCCCGTCGTTCAACCTCGCACTTTTCCTGCGAATCGAAAGCCTAAATCCCACACGCCCAACCATTCTTTATTCGTATCGTCAGGCGCAATCTCGCTTCCTCTGAACTGCCAGCTTATAACACCGCCGGCCTTCACCCTTCGCTGCAGACTCTTCTTTTCGCATAATGTTCTTCAAACGGTAAGTCGGACCTGCTACGCGCTGCATCTGGTGACGCGCACTAACTTTGCATAGTCGGTCCCGAGCCAATTCTTACGTCGACAACAGTGAGAACCCGCGCTCGCAGTCATTCGACGATTACACAGATAAGCGCCCCGAGTCGAGCCGTAAGGAGTCCCACCACAGCCAGCCCTTCTCCCCTACCGAGGAGCCGGACATGTATCCCCGCCAGCAGCAACCCCAAGAGCCGACGTACGCGCAGAGTGCTCCCCCAACCCACAACAACATGCCCATCCGCTCCCAGCAGGTGCCCCCGACCGGCAGCAGCGCCCCGATGGGGCTCGGCATGCCCGACCTCATCACCGCTGCCTTCAACCAGGCCGTCCAGCCCTACACGGAGAAGATCGAGCAGCTCGAGAGCCAGCTCGCCGACATGCAGAACTGGGTCGACCAGCTCGAGCAGCAGCGCGCCGAGGTGCACAACTGGATCGACAAGCGCGGACTGCGCCCAGGTAAGCCGCCTGCACTGCTCGCTGCATCACTTTGTACTGACCTGCCCAGATGTTCCTGCCTCAATTGCTAAGATCATGGACACAACTACCGCCGATGCCGCGCCCACACTCAACGCCCAGCTCGACCGCAAGATCACCATCGTCAACTTCGACCTGCACCGCCTGCAGGACGACCTCAACGACTCCATCTCCTCGTCACACTTCGCCTCGGCCATGCTGAAGTTCCTGCCCGACATCCAGCGCCTGACACTGCTCCCGTCCGGCCCGCGCTACGCCTTCGACCTCATCCTGAAGCTCGGCGGCAACCTCAACTCCCACGGCGGCATCGACAGTGCCGACGCCGGCGACATAGCAGCCCGCCGCGACTTCTACAACCGCCTCGACGAGACCATGGTCGATGTCGTGCAGCGCCGCTTCGGCGAGGGCGAGGGCTGGGACGTCAAGCGCGAGATCAAGCGCATCGAGAAGACGGCCAGCTACCTCAAGACCTACGGCGTCGAGCCATACTTCCCCTCAACGCTTGAGATGATGAAGCGCGAGATGGAGTTCCAGCCGCACCCCAACGGCGGTGTTCCCAATGGCGGAACAGGAACCCCACCGCGGTACCATTAGATCTCTTGAGTGTGTGAGCTGAGGTGTGCTGACAGTCTGTAGCTCGGGAGAGTCGATCGAACAGAGGATAGAAGCGAGGCTGGCGAAACTAGCACAACTCACGCAAGCTATCAAGAAGTGTCGAAGTGCGCAGGACAGCTTGGGCCAATTGCATCAGTTCGTCGACCACACACCCGGGCGCTCTTCGGGGCCTCCCCCGCCGCTCCCTGCACGGCCTCCGCCTCAGCCGCCTACGAGAACTGCGCCACCTCCACCCGGATCTGTCTCGGATCTCTGTCTTGGTGGTGTTGGCGCCGCTCCGGCTGCTTGATGAACCCTTGTACTTAATACTTTTGACTGAACGAATTTCCTTGATGTGTTGCATGATGCGGGGAAGGGAAGGAATTGGGGGTAAATTGGGGTGTGGTTCTTCTTCTGCATCATACCCGAGCATATTTTGGTAAACGGCGGCGTTTGGGAATTGGGTAGCCTCTTGCATGTAGCTCGCGGCGTACATTTAGTATAGTTGTCGCTTCTTTTGAAGAAGTAATTGAGAACATGACTGAAAATATTGGTACATCAAGATGAAAATACGCGAAGTGAGTGATCCAACCTCAACGTAGGCTCCACGGTATTGAGTTCTTCCTTTGGATGAAGTGGGAGAGATTCGAGCTTCCAAAGTTGTGCTTGACTAGATTGCATGCGCTCAAAAACACCATTCGCCAGAAACATGGTGACGCGCTGGCAGTGCACATCGTCTGGCCTGCATTATGGAAGAAACGAGACCGATGTGGATATGCACTCACTCAGCTTCTTTTCGGAAATCAGGTGTAGCGGCTTGGCGATAGCGGTATGTCTGTGTACAAAAGATGGACTGCTGCTGCTCATTCTCTTCTCCTTCATTATCTCAGTCTGGGTGTGGCACTCCAAAAGTGGCAAAAAGGCTGTCTATGTGTTCTGTCTGCTCCTCCTTTTCCAAAATCTTTTTCGAAAAACCGCATGGGCTTCTGCTCCTTCCTGTCTCCTTCTTTACTTGAAGAACACCTCAAAATATACACATCAACTACGGATGATTTCTAAAAGACAGAAGTGTCTACGTTATGTTCGCGATCTTCGAGATTGGCGAAAAACAAAAGCAATGTTTGTATGTTTTATGATTTTCGAGTATCCAGATTCAACTCAGCACAGCGAAATATCATCAGATCGGCAGCGGAACTCTGGGGCTTAGAATGGTCCAAAAGAGTTTGATCTACTTTGGATGACTTCCCTGGTAGCATGTACGCTCTACTGTTCTTTCGGCGCGACGCTGCCATGAGAGATGGGTATAAAATCTACTCTTCTGCGCCTTCGAACCTTACTTCCTACACCACGTTTTCTTCCTAAAAAGTCCAAAACGCCTAGGACATGGAACAATGTCTGTGCTGTCTTTGTTCGAATAAAAAAGAAGAAGTAATAGCATCATGCCTGCTCTGCGCTGCCTCCCTCACTTGTCATGACGACGTTCAGCCAGAGTTGATCTTTTGAAACAACCCCCGCCTTTCCTGATGGCTGCGTTCCTCCCGCCGACAGTCGAAGTCAGATTTGAGAGAGCTGATCAAAACACTATGATTTGAACCCATGGAGACCGCCGCTGTTGCGCTGGCTGGACTTGGAAGCGTGCGATACACAAAAAACACACGGCCACAAGCGATATGTTAGGAGGAAGAGCAGAGAATTTGATGCACTGAACTTCCGGCGCGATCTCGGTATCGATCTTACGTTCTAGAAGCGATATAAAAGCTCTTCTGACCTTTGCTCTTCTTGTCTCGTTACTTCCTCTACGATCTCTTCCCATTTACCAAATGTACGCCAAACTTGGCCATGTTCTGCCTTTCTTTCTTCCAAAAAAGAAAAAGAACATGTTCGTCAAATTTCCATCACCAAAATTACTGGCAAACTTTCGCATGTCTCTTTGTCGTCTTTGCTTTTCGTACTTCGAAATGCCGAGTGCAGCGCTGCATGCACCGCAATATCCGAGAAGACTGTTCAAAATATGGTTGAAAAGATCCTATGTCTTCCAGCGACCGAAATTTGCATCATTCCAAAGTCTACTTGGCCGTTCCGCAACATTCTCCAAAATAGACCCAGACAGCTGCGATGGCTGCCTGCTCGAAAAGCACTACGGTAGAACACATAGCAAGTCTCGAAACGTCCTCATTGATACATACCGAGGCGACTGTCGCAGGACGTTATACAAGCTCTGCCGGTTCCTCTCTTCCTACTTCCTCTACACCACAGTGCTCGAAGTGCTTTCCTCCAAAACATGGGGCTCTACATCTAATGGGTTCTCCTCTTCGAAAAGATCAAAAACGACTATCGTGGTCTCCTCCTGCCTTTCTTTCTTCTTCTCTTTCCATCAAAGGCGAGTACGCGTTGACGTATGATTCCTCTGCTCTTCTTTCGACTGGAACGCGATGTTTAATCTTCGTCAGAAGGCACACATGAGTGTTGCATGCCCAAGAAGGCGTACAAAACAGACATCCAAAAGTTCCATGGCTTTCCTGGGCCCTGCGGTTTTCCAATCACAAATTTCTATCATGAATTCCGCATGTACGTGCGGTTGAGTGCTGAGGCCGACACTGATTGCATCCTCCATGTTGAAGCATGATCTACCATGGTAACCTATGAACCTGGGCAGTCTTACAGGTGGCGGGGGAAATGATTTCGATATCTGGTTTCCACTGCTGTTATTATCTCTTATACCACCATAACCTCACCTCTGAATAAACAACAAAAAGTTGGATAGAATACAACAATGATCCAGTCTGCTCCTCTCTCCAAAAACGAATAGCAGAAAGCGCGATGGCTGTCCTGCTCTCGGTGTCTTACTTATCTACGTTTGGTCGCGACGGTAGGCGAGCTTCTCAAAAAGACACCTCTCGAGCTGATTCCAGAACCCATAATGCACATGCCAGAAGCTGGTATTGGAAAAGACGCGATGAGAAAGACATGGCCATCGTCACACAACAGTGGCAGTGATGTGCTTCTGTGCCATAAGTCGTCGTCGGAGTGATGCGGTGTTTTGCCTCGGCGCGAGTGCTCCTGGGGGTTCGTTTAGGCGGGCTGTGGTAACTCTCTAGACACCCGCAACCGACGGTTTTCGATGACTTGCCCGATAGAGTAATCCGCTAAAATGACACACTAGCCTAATGGGGCTTGGCGTACGCTTGTGGTCGAATTCAATGCTCCGGCCTCCAGCCACCAGACTTTATCACTCAAATCATCAGATCAACACGATGACATCGACAGCACAGTACGCTTGTGGGATCTGCCGGGAGCGTAAAGTCCGGTGCGATCGCGCGCTTCCAAAATGCAGACGATGCGATCGTCTCAATCAACCATGTGGCTATCAAGTGCACTCGCGTCGCGCACGCGACGATCAGCTCAAACATCTTCAGGAACGGCTGGCCAAAACGGAGGCTCAGCTTGCTCTTACCGCGCAAGATCTTTCCACGACGACCACACCTCAGGCGCAACCAGCTCCTATTTTACAGCATACGGCTGCGAGCACTCCTATGGATCTTGAACATATGCGAGAGACGAGTGCAGTCAATGATGCGGCAACACATAGCTCATTTGTTCCGGACATTGATTTGTTCACTTCTTTTGGGGAAGACATGGACTCCAACATGAGGTTTGACTGGATGAATCAACCGCTGACGGCACTCGAACCAATGGATGATCTACTTCTCAATCAGCCTCAGAAAGCGACCCAGGGCGGCCCGGAAGAATACTTCTCTCCAACCGATCTAAGTTCGCTGTGCGATCGCTATTTCGAATCCGTTTACTATTCCTTTCCGTTCATAAACAGAGATAAGTTCATGATTGAGCCAACGGTGAGCGGTGGCCCTGCAGCGATTGCTTTGGTCTATGCTGTTGCGCTTGCGGGCTGCTCTTACACTACCCTTGAAGACTCCGAACGAAAATCGACATGCTACAACCTAGCGCGTGATTACGCCGAGAGATGCGAGCGAGAAGACTGCATGAGTGATCTGAACTTCATTCAAGCCTTGCTGTTGATAGGCCGCTTTGAGGCTACAAGCCAGAAGCTGGAGAGGAGTTGGCTGACTTTAGGACGCGCCGCTATGCTCTGTAGGCTTTTGAGGCTACATCGAATGGACGAAGTCAGCCATGATCGAAGTACAGAAAGCGGAGAAAGCCAGAACGGCCCTCGGTTCAGTTTGCCGCATACGGAAGATCCGGTGCTACTGGAAGAGCGACGGCGCACATTCTGGGGCTTATACATACTGGAAAGCTACGTGAAAACACGCAGCGGGTTGCAATGTCAGCTGGGAGACGTCAAGGTGCGAAATGTAAACCCTAATGCCTTTCAGGGACTGACGTAGCATTCAGGACTTTCGGATCAACTTACCATCACAAGGACCATTAAACTCGAGCTTAGAACCGCTCAAGATGCCTTCCGTTCTAGACGTGGGTACCGAATTTGGTGTCGAGATATCGTCCTACGCAGGCTGCGTTCTCATGGTCGAATTAGCATTACGCTGCTTCGACCATGGGCAACAACGTGACAGACCGGGTTTCTGGGACGACTACTACGCCCTAGTCAAGAAGACTGATGACCTCTTCGTTCTCCTCAAGCGTCATCTCAACGCGACTTCCATTCGTGAAGATCCCGTAGCGTTCAGTCTCTACATGAACTTACGCGCCACCGAAATCTTTTCTCACGAAACAGCCATCACAAAAAGCGAGGAACAAGGACTACCGCCATTGATGATAGCAGAAAGCCAGCGTCGCTCTACCGCCGCCGCCTTCCAAATATGCAGCGCGGTAGGCCTTAATTTGCCATCGCCACGCAAGGAAAGTAGCGATATCATCATGTTGCAAGCTATCTTCATTGCCTGGCCTTTGACTATGGCACTGAAAGCATTACATCGCGAACTCATCAATCAAGGGGGAAGGGAGACTACCAATGGTGTGATCGCTTCAACCCGCTTGCTTTTCGCGGCTGTAGATCACATTGAAGAGTCGGAAGGATACTGGCACCAAAGCGTAATGCATGTTGGGGCTAAGTTGCAAGAATGGGAAGAGAAGAACGGCTTCGAATCAGTGGCTCTATGATAACTTCCTGGCGTCTCTTTGGTGTAAATCGCGGAAAAGCGGCGATGTCGGCATCATAACCGCTGATGACTACCGCACACACTCTAGTAATTAACACTTCATCTGACCCAGATCAGGTCTCTTCGATGCAATCCTCCCCGTCAGATATTCTACGTCTTCTTTCGGTTGTCATTATTTTAACAGATCAGTATCCTCGGGAGAAAGTGGGCCGCTCGGACTCCGTGTCCGTGTCCGTGTCCGCCCCGTCTGGACACCTCTACGGTCGTTATAGTCGCCTTGCAACTCTTCGAGCTTATCTCTGTTCTCAACATCCCTTTTCCTTCTTACGAAGCTATCTCAAGCTCAATCGAGACCGTATCTACGTCTGCGAAAGGTACATGCCATTGAGGACTGATTAAATCCTTCAAACATGGACTACACAACTACACGACTGAGTCCGAACGACTTGAATTGCGAGAAGAATGCAGAATCGACAGATTTGAGTACTCAGAGCCCACCTGCTCACGGCGTCACTACAATCGCCAGGTCAAATCCTCGCAACATCCATGGTTGGAAGGTAAGCAAGCCACCGGCACTTATACGCATATATGCCATCACGTCCAGAATAGATGCTAAAACAATATGTTTCCTTCCATCTAGTGGGCAACCGCTTACTCCGCCATGCTATCAACAACCCTCCTCTTCGCCCTCGATAACACCATCGTCGCCAACATCCAACCCGCCATCATGACTGACTTCGGCCACCTCGAACTGCTCTCATGGATCGGAACGGGCTTCGCCCTCGGCACCATGTTCATTCTACTCTGGGGAAAGATCTATGGCGTCTTCAACATCAAATGGGTTTACATCTTCAACATCTTCTTGTTTGAGGCTGGCAGTGCACTCTGTGGTGCTGCGCCGAATATTGAGGCGCTCGTTATTGGAAGGGTTGTTGCGGGCGTTGGGGGTTCGGGCATGTACTCGGGTACGCTGACGTATGTGTCGGTTCTTTCGGATGAGAAGGAGAAGCCGGCGTATCTTGCGGGGAGTACTGTTGTTTGGGGGATTGGTAGCGTGCTGGGCCCGGTGGTGAGAACAACCATACAACTCTGTCTTTACTGGATGTATGCTAACTTTTTACCATTAGGTCGGCGGTGCCTTTGCGGCAAGTAGCGCCACTTGGAGATGGGTATGTCGTTTCGTTTTTTCATCTTCGGGTTCTTGCCACAAGTACTGATCATAAGCTAGGGGTTCTACGTCAATCTTCCTATTGGTGCTCTGTTCGCACCCGTGTACTTCCTCCTATTCCCCAGTATCGACCCCTATCCATCCAAAACGCTCACCGAGAAGCTACGCCTTGTCGACTGGGTCAACGCCGTCATCTTCCTCGCTGGTTCCGCCTGCCTAACCGTCGTGCTCACCTTCGGCGGGGTCATCTACCCGTTCAGTTCCGGAACTGTCATTACGCTGTGGGCCATCACGGGCGTTCTGCTTGTCGTCTTCATCGTCACGCTGAAGTTTCATCCGCTCATTACCAAAGGCAATCGACTGTACCCACTGCATTTCTTCAAGCAACCGACATTGATCAACATGCAGCTTCAGGTATTCCTATCCTCTGGTGTTATCCTGGTAAGCTGCTTCCGAACAATGATGAAGTCAAGATGCTAACCTATCCCTAAGGCCATGACTTACTACATACCCCTCTATTTCCAATTCGTCAAGGGCGATGGCGCACTCGAGGCCGGCGTCCGTCTCCTACCATTGATCATGTTCATGGTCTTCGCGTCAATGGTGAACGGCTTCTTGATGCCGAGGTATGGCTTGATACCGGGCTGGTACATCGGAGGGAGCACACTGGCCCTCATTGGCACGGCTCTGATGTGTAAGACTTTGCATCGCATCCGGGTTTGAAGTAACTTCACTAACGTCTTTCGCAGACACCGTCGATGAGGCTACACCCAATGCCAACATCTACGGCTACAGCATCCTCGTAGGAGCTGGCACAGGGTGCTACATCGTCGCAGGTTTTGCCATTGTGCAGTCTTTGGTTCCTGTTCATGAGATAGCCAACGCCGTTGGTGCCATGACCATTAGTCAAGACCTCGGTATGGTTCTCTTCCTCGCCATCAGCGGCAGCCTCTTCCATAACGTTGCTGTCGACAAAGTCGGAAAGGCGCTCCCGGACGTCTCTCCCACAGAGATTGGGAACTTAATCGCGGGATCAAGCAGCAAGACCTTCCAAGCACTGTCCGATGAAGAGAAAGCTTTAGTCATTCCCGAGATAGCCAGCGCCATGACCAGCATTTGGGCTTTCTTTCTTGCTGCCGCTGCGCTAAGCGTGATATGCTCCATTCCATTACTGGTGAGTCGTATTCCCAATTTGCTTTCCTTCCGCTGGGTATGGTTCACTGACGTTAATGGCAGAAAGCCAAACTCGGTGATATGGGGAACGGTGCTGTGGCGACTGCGGCATAGTTTTTACCGTGACTGAAAGTGAGCATTTCGGATGGAAGGATTCTTGATGTGTGGAAGCTTTCTTTCCCTGGTTTACTTTCCTCTACGCTGCTGAAACCGCAATTCATTGACTCGTCATATTCCACGCGTTGCAACGGGAATATCAACTCAAATTCGTTTCCTCTCTCGAATCTATCATCAGTAAAACCTAGCATCTCACAATAGCACCCATTGCACATACGGGCAGCAAATTCCTAGGCGGAGATTTCGCGATTCTGGAATCAGATGTGTACGCCCATGATCCGCCCTGGCCGATTGACAGGAGGGGTGGATCCACCAGGCAACCAATAGAGAACGAGCGGCCGTTTGTGTCCGTTCCTGCCTTCTCATTTCGGCGTATCGTCGACTCTTGAGACCATAGATTAAATTAGAAAAGACTTTGGAAATGATTGCACACTCTCAACAAGAGAGAAGACTGCTTTAGTAGAGTCATGTATGATTTGAAGATGATGTGGTTTGTGAAGGCCATCAATGAAGCTATTGTTGGTTCCAGCGAAGTGGAGCCCAAACTCCGCGCGGGAGCCCCACATTTCCTGGTCGGCAGAACCTTCCGCCGCCCAAAATTTCGAGCCGTTCCAGGTACTTTCCAGCGCAACTTTCAGATTTCACTTTACCACAATCTACTCGTCTCCAAACACCCGTCACGATGTTCGCCGTTCCCGGATGGAACGTTGCCGCGCAGGTGAAGACCCAGGTCGAAGTACCAAAGCCAAAAGATTCCACGAAACCTGGAAAGAAGGCGCAGAAGCGGAAAGAGAAGCGCGAGGAGCAGCAGGTCAATGCAGACAACTTGGCCGAGCAATGGGATAACATAGCCAATGGAAAAGGTGCGGAGGTGGAGAAGACCGAAAAGACCGGAAAGACCAAGAAGCCAGAGGCAGCAAGTGTAGAGGCGACAGATGAGGCAGCGCAAGACAAGCGTGGGAAGAAGAGGAAGAGGGGAAAGGCTGGAGGCAACAAAGACAAGGAGGCAGGCGCAGATGGCGCAAAAGAAGTGGACGCGGATACGGCGGCGGTAGCTGAGCCTGTAGAGGCTAAAGCAGATGCTGCGAAGTCTGCTGAAGAGAAACCCGCGACAGCCGACAGCGAGGCAAAGCGCGAGAAGAAGAAGCGCAGGAAGGAATCTAAAGCCGATAAGCTCCTCGCCGCAAACGCAAACGGCACGAACCCCGCCTCCGTGACTCCAGTTCTGGAGAACCTCCTTCCCGAGCCCAAGGGCCTCACACCTCTCCAGCGATCGATGCGCAGCAAGCTCGCCAGTGCCCGATTCCGTCACTTGAACGAAGCGCTTTACACGAAACCCTCTGCAGACAGCGCGTCTCTGTTCAAGGAAGACCCATCAATGTTCGAGGACTACCATCGCGGTTTCGCACAACAAGTCGAAGTCTGGCCATCGAACCCTGTAGACGGCTACGTAAACAGCATAATAGTACGAGGCAAGCTACGGAATAAGGACATACGAAAAGACCGAAGAGGCCCACCAAAAAATGCAGTTCGCAGAGGCCCCGGTTTCGAAGAGGAAGAAACCACAGCCATCGCACCACCCCGCGGAGACGCGAAGCCTCTCCCCCGAGACTTCAAAGGCCACTGCACCGTTGCTGATCTCGGCTGCGGAACAGCCTCGCTATCCTACCGCCTCCAACCTCATCTCAAATCGCTCAACCTGACATTCCACTCCTTCGACCTCTCCAAACCCACCGGTCCCTCAGCTGACCTCGTAACAATCGCTGACATCTCCGCGCTGCCCATCTCCGAAAACAGTGTCGACGTAGCCATCTTCTGTCTCGCCCTCATGGGCACAAACTGGCTCGACTTCATCGACGAAGCATACCGTATCCTGCGCTGGAAAGGTGAACTCTGGGTTTCGGAAATCAAATCGCGATTCGGGCGTGTGGACAAGAAAAAGGGCGGTGTGCCTATCAACTCCATTGGCTCCCTCAAGAAGACTATGGATAAGAAACCTGCAAAGAAAGCTAAGGCTGATAAGCCACCTGAGGAGGGACCTGTCGATTCGGAAGACGAGGCCGAGCTCGCGGTCAATGTAGATGGCCAAGAGGGCAAAGAAGGAACGGATGTTTCTGCGTTTATTGAAGTGCTGCGGAAGCGTGGATTCGTTCTTGATGCTTTACCTGAGAGGCCTGGCGATGCGATTGATTTGAGCAATAAGATGTTTGTCAAGATGCAATTTGTCAAGGCAGCGCATCCGAGCAAGGGCAAGAACGCGAAGGAAGATCAGAAAGCGGGGGCTGTGGCGCAGAGGGGTGGTGGTATGAAGTTTGGGCTCAAGGGGAAGAGGTTCGGTGCTGGTGATGGAGATGACGAGGGCGATGCAAAGGATGGTGCGGTCCTGAAGCCGTGCTTGTACAAGATTAGGTAGACCTGGGAGTGCATAGTTACGATAAGAACTGCGTTGAGGGGCGTTGAAAGCCTTTCTTCATTTGATCTATCTTATCTTCGTAAAACTACGTTAATGCATATGAAGCTTCTTCGCTTCTAATCCTGTTCCCTGGTAATACATGCATGCTATCGATGCCATGTCGTGAGTTCGTCAACTCATGTCCCCGTCATCGAGACTACTTTGAACTGTTCAGATCTTTCCAAAGGGTTAAATCTTACTGAGTGAGACTACAGCGGGTGTAGACGAGCGCCATGTGATCCTGATCTTATGGTGCTGTGGTCGTCTCGTTGACTAACCACCGAGAAGGAAACTCGCGGCATGTTCGACGTTGCCTCCGAACATCTCCAGTGCCTGTATGGCTTCCTGTTCTGAACAGCCAAACATGCCAGTGAGTTGCTGGATGTTTTCCTGAGGGAAGTTGCTTGTGGGTGCAGATGCTACGGGCGCCTTGGACGCTGTGGGTTGGGCTTGCGGCTGCGCTGGTTGAGAAGATGATGACGATGCTCCGGCATTCGAAGGACCAGCTGCAGCGCTACCTTTCGGTCGAACGGCACCAGTTTTCGCACCAATCTCCTCTCCGTTGGGACCTTGGACAGTTGGCTCGTTCATTTCCGCCTCCTCAAAGCTCCTGGGGATTTCCGACTCATGCAAGAAGGGTACTTCCTGACCTTCAAAGCATAGGGCGTTCTTCTCGAGATCGATCTTGGCGCGGTAGCGCTTGAGCATGTCCAGACCAAACAGTAGGTCGACGTCCTTGCCCTCCATGACTGTGAAGGCGCAGGGCATGACCGCGCCTCCGATCTTGATCTCGGCGTGATGTACACGACCCAGAATACGGGCAGTGCCGACACCGCGTGCCATACCGGCATATCGGACGTCCATCAGGCGCATGATACCACATCGCTCGGCACAGTCGGGGGACATGATGGTGGCCTGGGCACCAGAGTCAACGAAGGCCTTGACAGGCACGCCATTGACCTCGGTGTTGACGTAAAGCATGTGTACGCGCGTGAACACTGTGACATGTTAGCTTCCGTGAACACAGCCCCTCACTTATATATCCAATTGATCTATCCGCCGGTCGAAGTTGACATACCTTCAGGGTTCTCGTCGTATGCCTTTTGCAGGTTCTCGACTACGCGGTCCTGGCGGATGATGTCTTCTATCTTTCGTTGCGCCTCCACGTTGAAAGGGTCTTCGTTGAGGAGGGCAATCTGGTTCTGACGCTCGCGCTCCGACTCCTCGGCCTGTCGTTGCCTCATTGCATATGTATCTCTCCAGCGGGTGGGGTCGTTGACGGCGGCGGCGAGCTCCGGGTCGCCCTGGCGCAGCTTGTTCATCTGCTGGGGGTCGTTGAGGACAAGCTGTCGCACGCCTTCTGGATCAGGTTGCGCGGGCCTGCCCGGCTGCTGGAGGTTCCTGTTTGGTCGAGGTGCGGCGCGCATCACAACGGCCAGCATCTCGCCATCCCGTATTCCGGCGTCCTCTAGTGTCTGTGTGTCTACGGCTACCGGCTGGCCGTTCAGGTAGAGGCTCTGTGACGCGGCGGGCAGGCTGGTGTCGGCCTCGATGAAGCCCTTGAGGTCCTTGACGGTACTGCCGGGGGGCAGTTCGAGCGTCAGCAGGTCCGTGTCGGCCTGGGTGCCGGGCGCGGTGATGGATATGGTGACGCGAGGCCTGGCGGCGTGTGTTAGCAGCGTGCTGGGGGTGGTGGCACAACCACGGCTCCGGAATCGACTCACATGGTGGTTCGGAGCGGGCTGGGGCGTATGCGGGCACGTCTGGATGAGGCCAAAGAACGTGACACGGTGGGAGGTGAGGTTGGGTTGGGCGGGTCGGGGCAACGGTGTCTCGGTGCGCAGGAGCTTATAGGAAGGAGGCACTGGGCCGTGATGGTCTGGTCGCAACCTGGGACTGGAACGGGCCGGAGGGTCCTCGCAGTGAGAGAGGGAGAGGGCACGTCAGTCGCCGCCTGCTGGGCTGGAAGGGAATGGAACGTAGTGGAGCCGCGCACCCAGCGTCGGATGAATCAGCGATCAGAGGGCACAGGCTGCATGTTGTGAGAGTTTCGCCTAGGCCACCAAGGCTGTCACTCGTAATATACCAGCAACGTCGGGCTGGGGCGTAGGCGGAGGCGCGCAGTCGAAGGAGTAGTACTACTGCATCCAAACCACGACGTTGGCGGTGTAGGCCCAAGCATGGCCAGCAAGCGGGGCAGCCGACGCGCGGGAGAGGCTAGACAGTGCAGACAGTCGCGTCGATATGAATGAATACCGTCTCTGCTTGGAGCCACGGCGTGTCTGCCATGCACTTGTCCTGGGCTGACTATGCGGCGAGCCTGGTCACCATCTCCGCGGGGGTGCTGTTCATCCGGGAGCATACCCAGACCTTATTCCAGCTACCTGGATAGCATAATGTCTGGGATGCTTCAACTCCTGCCCAACGCATGCACGAGAATCATCTGGCCGCTGCGCCCTACGGCTAGCCCCTGCAAAGGATTCCGTGAGCTGTAGCTCCATGCCACCAGGTGCTGCCATACCCCACCGACATCATCCTACTGCACGTCATGGTAAATCCCATCGCCACACCATCGCTAGTCAGGGCATGGTCGATAATCCACGAATCCCGCCATCACAAGTCATTGCTTTTTGAGACGCAAGCAGGAGTCTAGAAGAGTGAATCCCATACCAGCCATAACACACGCATACCCCCGCCTGCTCCTTTGGGCCATCTGCCACCCAGCTAACCCGGAACGATCTGCAACGGCAGGCGCGAAGCGAACCGCTAGTAAAGGCGGGGCTGAGGCCGCAGAGAGTCTCGTGAGTCCTCCAGGAACCACGAACCCAGACTCACCACTGCACTCCGGCTTCCTATAGTTGCATCGACCGACCCTCCTGCCGTACCATCATCATAACACCGCTCCATCTGACCTGTCCAACTCACCGCCAAGATGCCACGAGACTTGCTAGCAGACAAAAAGACGCTCGATGGCATGCCCGAACTATCAAGAGAGCCTGAGACCGTCGCTAGCCCAGAGTCCGTGGAGCAGCAATCGAGTCTGGTACCCCATCGCAGTTCCAACATCGCTCAGGAGGGGAGACTCAAGCAGATGGGCGTCCGGCCCTACGCTTCATTGCTGAACATCGACGACCTGGATGATTGCGATTGGCTCGAGCATGCGGCCTTTGATCCGGTTGAAGCTGCATCGCGCGAGAAGGTGAGAAAAATTGCTTTCATCGACGTTATCTCGAACACCATGGTCAATGCCTGTATTTTCTGCTCAGTGCCACCATTGGGCTCCGTCAGGCACGAGCCATGCGCTCTTCTCCATAATGATGTTACTCAAACCATCAAGTGCGCACACTGTCTTCTGCCCTGTTTCCTATCCATTGTTTCACGAAACACCAATATACCTCTTACGTCGTTCATCGGGTTCAATTGAGTTTGTTATGCGCTGGTCGTTCGCTCCTTCCCTTACCTCGCTTATGTGCTTCGCTCTTTCCTTCCGGTCTCTTCAGATTCCCCGCTAACCTACCACAGCTCGAATATCGTCTGCGAACCTGTGGTGAGCTCTGCAGCGGTCTCTTCTCTTCCGCCTACCCCACCACGTCAGGACCATTAGGCGAGACCATCAAGTTGCACTCCTTCCCATCAATAGACTCAGCAGACACAGACCGGAAGCGCGTGATAATTGGTCACGTCATCTCAACCAAAGCAAACTCCCCTCTTGTCACCGACGATGCCATGGACTACCCCAAGGATTGGAAAACCAACTATCAACTCACGCCAAATGTAGGCCACAACGAAGACGGTCAGACAGTTTGTCTGCACTCATTATGTGTACATCCAAACTTTGCGCGCAAAGGGCTCGGCTCGATATTACTGCAGAGCTACGTACAGAGGATCAAGGATTCGGGTGTGGGTTCTAGGATAGCGCTCATCTGCAGAGACCGGTATATACCGTTCTATGAGAAAGCGGGATTCAAGAAGATCGGACCTAGCAAGTGCCAGTATGGTGGAGGCAACTGGGTAGATATGGTGCTTGACTTCGAGGACAGCGGGGATGACGGATGGGAGTACTAAGAAGTATGCTCAGATAAAAGCGGGCCTTCTACAGGCTGGCATACAATCACGCCCGTAGATGTTTGAGCGATTCAAGAGCGTGTAGAATGGGACAAAAAGCATGTGCAAGATTTAGATGTTCACGCGCACTGTATTCGCTACACATCTGTCGTTGACTAATCGCCCATTCAGCCTCGCTTAGTAGATCAGCCTGCATAGTTCTTGTCCTCAGCCTTCGTTCAGCCGTAGGCAGCTGCGCCTCAGCCTCGTCTCACTCATCAACCCCAACAGGGTTTTCCTCGCATCTTTCCTCTTTTCCTCCCTCTCCCTGACTACATTGATGCGCACCGTGTTGAACTTATTGGCGACCGACCCCACACGTCATTCCCCATCATGTCCACTCTGTACGAAGACACTCCGCTCCACATCGATGCCAGCACGAACATTCGACGGCTTGAGATTATCCAAGCAGACGACGAAACGGCTCCAATAGCCTGCACTCTTCGCGTAATCGCTCTCCGGGAATCGCCCAATTACACCGCGCTTTCGTACGTCTGGGGCCCACCGACACCCGCAAGAGATATTTTGGTCAACGGGAAGCCTTTCAAAGTACGCGAAAACCTTTGGAACTTCCTTCATCAAGCCAGGAAAGATCGGCGGACCTGCGCGTTCTGGATAGATGCTATTTGTATTGATCAAGATAGCAATCCAGAGCGTACTCATCAAGTCTCTATGATGGGCACAATCTACTCGGAAGCTGAGCTTGTCATAGCTTGGCTGGGAACTGCTACTAAATCCTCGGCTCAATGGGAACGTGCAATGAAGACGATACCGGCTCGCAAGGACGACGAGCATGGGAACTTCAAACGCTGGTACAAAGTGTACGGTCCATCCATCATGGATCTTCTGAATATGCCTTACTGGAGTCGAATATGGATTATACAAGAGTACAATCTGGCCCGGCAGATCCTTTTGCAGTGTGGCCCTCATAAAACCACCGGCAAACTAGTTTCTTCGCTTTACGAGACTTGGTACGAGTACGTTTTAACTCATAGGATCAAGAAGCGGCCAAGTTTTCAAGGCTCACTGGCCATCGGTGTGATACATGAGTACGTCAAGACGATTGGACATGTAAATATCGCGATCTCGGTCGCTTGGTCTTGCAGCTTCTCCAGACGGCGTGATTGCGCGGATCGACGCGACCGTGTATACGCGTTATTGGCACTGTGTGATCCGCAGAAGCTTGCAGAAAATTCTATAACGCCTGATTATTCAAAGTCTCTACCTGAAATATATGCTCAACTTATTCGCATGGTTGTCGATGATGACCGATGGGAAGATAGCTGGAAAGCGGCTTTCATAGTACTTGCCATACCTCACGCACTGATGCTCAAAGAGAGCGAATTAGAGGGTTTAGATCAAGAGGCGATGAGTATCCTGGAAGAATACCGAAAGGATTATTATGATGATCCTGGTATAGGTCGGGCTTGGTTGAGCGGCTAGTGAGATATTACACCTCTTCACTTCCTGACGCAGTTTTCTTGGAGTTTATTGAGAATAAAATGAGATGATTCATCTGTACGGCAACATGATGATAGTCAAGGTCATATGTTGTGCCAGTGTACGGGGCTACTGAAATATGGGGGCGACAATGTTGGGTACACTCATGAAGGACAGACCGATACATGTATATCTGGCATATACCATGCTACAAAACGACAAGCCAAAGATCGCTCATGCGTACTCACTCCTATCCACCCACCCCGGCTGCAACGCCTTCCCGTCAATCTCGCCGAACGCAAACCCACTCTCATACCTCGCGTACTCAATTAACTTGAGCGTATCCAACTTCGCGCCAGCCTCAGTCTGCGCCCACATCGCCACACTCAACACATTCTCGCCTCTCATATTGAGGATACCAGGAGGAACGGGGTAGCGAGTCTGAGGCCCAATGTGGGGAACGTATTTTCCGTACTGGTAGCCGTTGACGAAAAGGAGCATGCGTGCGATGGTACCTTTCGGCGCACCGAGTTCAATGCCGATTGGAACGTCGAGGTCGGAGTCGACGGAGAGGGAAAAGGTGGTTGTAAACCAGCGGATACCGGCGCCTTGGACGCCGTCGGCAGTGGGACTGGCGTCTTCCCAAGAAGAGGTGTCGAAACCGGGGAGGTGCCAACCGAGACGTTCGCCGTACAGACCGCCTTCGTTCATTGGACCGCGCACGGGATCGATGTTGCGCTCTCCACCTGCGTTACCTTGAATCTTCCATTGGTCGAACGAGATTTTCGTGTTGTTGCCGCTGAGGAGCTGGGCACCTAGTATACCGCGAGGATTCTCGGCGCCAGCGGGGCCTGTAGAGGTTTGGTCGTGACCAGTGTAGTCGGTTATCACGGTCAAGACGTTTCCTTCGTCCTTCAATGTAACGTTCTTGAAAGAGAGCAAGGCTGTTGTCGAAGTGAGTGATGCGTTACCGGGATGGTAACCGATTGATTGCCCGTTGAGCCAAGCACCCCATCCTGCCGCTACACCACCTTGGACTGTAATGTTGAGTGATGATGCGGTTTTGTCGGAGAAGTATCCGCGGTAGATCTTGGCGCCGGTGTAGTACTTGTAATCACTGCTAAAGAGTACGGGTAGGGTAAGTGGCTTCACAGGGCTGAGCGTTGTGGTTTTGTTTGCGACTACCCAGTTGCTGTCATCGTACGAAGGTTGGATCTCAGGCGAAGACCCAGCAGCCTTGAAGTTGGAAAGCTCTGGAAGAGTGATCTCGCGGTCTGCGGTTCCGGCAATTCTCGCAGTGAGAGAACCATAAGGAGTCTTCGTCGTAGCGAGCTCCTTTCCATTCCAGGATATCGTTTCCGCATCAGAGCCAGCATATACCTCGATAGTCGTCGCATTTGCATTGTCGCCAACAACGGAAACCGTGCCGCCTGATGCACTGGCTGAGCGGACGAGATATGGTCCGAGCACGAAGATCTGGTGGTCGGGTGTGACGTTCGGGTCATCTGTCGTTGATGGGGCAAAGAAGGTCCATGCAGTCGGTATGTCAAGCATATAAGCCAAAACCCCGTTAGAGAACTCAACGACTGTCGCACCCTTGCTTTGGGTGTACGAGAAGCTTGAGTAGGTGCCATTGCCCGGCTTACTCGCAAGATTCGACTCCGCACCGTATGTCTTGAATGTTACGTTGCCCTGCGATTTGAATGCGAACTCTCCTGTCTGGGCTTCGCGGGTGTAGAACACGAGGACAGGTCGATCAAACAGGCCGTAGGTAGCAATCTCAGCCGACGAGTAGAGCAGCGTTTCGTCTCCCACGGCATAGTCCGTCACTACCCATCGACTCTGACGGCCCGCAAGCTGCATGCTCGGGATCTTGACATCGCCCTCAGATGTCTTGACCGTTATAGAGAAATCGGTAACAGCGCGGGTACGAGTGTTGTTGTTCTCAGCAAGGTAGAACCTACCCTCCGTATCGCGGCTCTTGAGCTGCCAAGTCCAGATTGCGGAGTTGTCGACCGCGTTTGCGGTGCCGTTGTTCTCCATAAACGTGTCGTGAAGACCCTTACTGACACGGGTGAAGAGTGCGAGAAGTTTGTACTGCTTGAACTTGTCGCGGACTTCTCGTGTCTCGCGTAGCGGCGCGTCGTAGTCGTAGCTAGTGTACACAACAGGAGCTGCAGAATGGCCCCAGTTCGTGCCTCCGTATGCCATGTACAAGTTCAGAAGGCTAGCTCGCTGTCCGATCAAGCCCTTGTAGAAGACATCTGCAAATTCCGGGCTCTGCTCAGCCAAACACTGGTCGAAGAAGTAGCCACCCCATGGCTGAAACCATCCACCTTCGAATTCGGGCAGATACTCTGGCTGAGTAGGTGAGACCTCCTGAAACCACTGGTAGTAAGTCCTGGGTAGGTTGAATCCAGTGTCGAGGTTTGTGCAGCTCATGCCGCCAGGGTAACTATCCAGACCGTAAACGTTGATCGCGCCGCCAACATTGTTGTAGTCAGTGGACCAACTCTTCGACCTGAAGCCCTTCTCGTTGTGTGACAAAGGCACGACGATGCCTGCGTCTTTAAAGGCGGACTTCAACTGTTCCATGTAGATGACCAGTGTGTTGTTGGCTTCGTAACGGGTTTGTTGCAGTTCGTTTTCGACTTGCGCTAGGATGACAGGTCCGCCGTTGGTAATCTGGTTCTTTGCGATGATCTCGCCAACTTCCGCTATCCATTCCGACCAGGCTTGTCTGTATGTCTCATCCGAAGTTCTGTACTTGCCACCACTTCCGTCGCTGGTCCATAGAGCGAAGCCACCTCCATTTGTCTCCGCGTTACAGTATGGACCTGGTCGTGCGATGACGTAAAGTCCGGCTTCCTTGGCCATATCAAAGAGGCGCTGGATATCTTTCCCCGGTGTTGTAAAGTCGTATGCGCCTTTCGATGCCGAATGGTACGACCAGAAGAAGTAAATTGAAACGGCGTTCATGCCGTTCGCCTTGAACTTCTGGAAGACGTCGAGCCATAGCTCAGGTACTGGGAGGCGAGCATAGTCTGGTAGATGCGAAAGTTGAGTTAGCACTCATCTCATCTACCCTTTATTCATCTCAAATCATCAACGTACGGAATTCCCCACTCATGATCATGACGCGCTCGCCATTAACCATGAGCGATCCATTATCCCACTCCACATCCGTTTGCAGGCCATTATCGGTCGCCAATACACCAAAGAACAGCGAGATCGCGACAGCAAACAGATGAAAGAATCGCATCTTGACTTCCTCGGTGATGAAGAAAAGTTCATGAGACGCGACGCGACTTCTGCTCTACGACATAGCTCTCGATCTCACGTGCAACTAGCCCGTGGACTTCAGCCGCGGCCAAAGATCGCCATCCGGACCTGCGCTTCACGGAACGATCTCATTGACGGTATAATGTTTGCCATGGAAGAAATGTTCAGCGGGGTAATATGTAAGGTACTAGCGACCCCAGATGTGTGGCGTTTGCGGAGGCGGGCGGAACGTCATTTGCCCGAGATGCCGAGGGCGCGTGAAGGAAGCTTGCGCCAGCGGGAAGGTTACCACAACGGGAAGGGAGGAAGTATGTGGACGTCATGGAAGAACAAGCCATGTAATTTGCACCCTATGCTGGTGTTCAGTAAACACGTATAGTGTTGTCAGGAGACGTCGCGAGGTGGCTGGGAATAACGCAGATTCCCAATCTATGGCCGGTGGACGTACTAGCCATTTCCGGTACGCTACTTCACACGATGGAAGAGAGCTTTCCCACACCACTGCGCTGAAGTGGGCTGGAGCAGAGTCAAGCCTTTTAGTTTCCGTTCTTTCCGAGGCTTGTCACGCAACTCTGGCTATGCATTGACATGTTCACGAGGGTACCTTCGAACGACAGGCTTGGAAAAGTGGAAATCGGGCGGGTCCCACTCATTGGAGGATTTTCCGAAACAAATCTCCCCTGACCACACCCACGCACTGAACAAGCGTTGCTTCGAGCGACCAAGTCCCTCTCATCTCTTCCTCTTTCTCCCCACTTGGTGGAGGATCTCGAAACAATCCCTCATCTGTTAGTATGGAGAATCTTGAATCGGGAAATTATGATCCCGTCAAGTGTAGATTCGATGTATCAGTAATTGGCTGGTGGCTAAGTCATTCACTCGTGTGTATCATTACTAGGAATTCGTATATATGTGTGGCGTACCAAGCATGTAGGCCAAGCAACCAAGCACTTCACTCGCTCTTTTAAGCCTTTCTTCAAATCAAGCATCTTTCACAATGGTCGCCTTGACTCTTGGTATCTTCTTCACGTCGCTGGCGGCGTCCGCTGTGGCAGCCCCAGCCCCGGCCATCACTCCTGCACCCAAGCCCGAAGTCGTGAAACGTGCCTCCAGCTGTACCTTTTCGGGCTCGAACGGAGCTGCTGAGGCTTCTAAGTCGCAGTCATCATGTGCTACGATGGTCCTCTCGGACGTTGCTGTCCCTTCAGGCACTACTCTGGACCTCTCCAGCTTGGCTGACGATACCACCGTCATCTTCGAGGGTACCACAACTTGGGGCTACAAAGAGTGGAAAGGGTAAGCAATATCCAAGTACAAATGTATTAGACACGCACTGACTTCATGAACCAACTCTCAGACCTCTCCTTGACATTCGTGGAACCAAAATCACTGTCAAGGGTGCCGAGGGATCCGTCCTCGATGGTGACGGCGCTCGTTGGTGGGACGGTGAGGGTGGAAACGGCGGAAAGACGAAGCCCAAGTTCTTCTCCGCACACAAGCTCACCGACTCCTCCATCACTGGCATTACCATCAAGAACCCTCCCGTTCAAGTAGTCAGTATCAACGGATGTGACGGTCTCACCATTACCGACATGACCATCGATGCCTCGGAAGGCGACAAGGACGAGCAAGGTCACAACACGGATGGTTTCGACATTGGCTCGAGCAGCAACGTCATCATCGACGGTGCAAAGGTCTACAACCAGGATGATTGTGTTGCCGTGAACTCTGGTACCGTATGTATCCCCTGAGGATTGAGACGATGACACCCGCTGACAATACGGATAGGATATCACCTTCAAGAACGGCCTCTGCTCTGGTGGACACGGTCTCTCCATCGGCTCTGTTGGTGGTCGTGACGACAACACGGTCGATACGGTTACCTTCTCGAACTCCGAGATCACCAAGTCCGTCAACGGCGTCCGCGTTAAGGCTCGCGCTGGCACGACCGGCAAGATCAACAAGGTCACCTACGAAGACATTACCCTGTCTGAGATCTCCAAGTATGGTGTCCTCATTGAACAGAACTACGACGGTGGTGACCTTCACGGTGACGCTGATACTGGTGTTCCGATTACCGGTTTGACGCTCGACAATGTCACTGGCGATGTCTCCAGCAGTGGCTACGACGTCGTCGTTACCTGCGGAAAGGGCTCCTGCACTGGCTGGACCTGGACAGATGTTTCCGTAACTGGCGGCAAGACCTACGACAAGTGCTCCAACGTACCCAGCGTTACCAAGTGCTCGTAAATGGTAGTTGTAGCCTTTTGTGGTGATGGCTTGAGCCTTTCTCATCTGGGGTGACGCCCATTTCATTTTCGGTTCTGGCATGTCGTCAGAGCTTCGCAGTCATTCCTTTTGCTGCGCTGTAAATATCCTTTTCTCTTTTGCATCTTCAGAAGACCGCAATATACTCTTATTTTGGAACTGTATGTGCAACGAGTACCTTGGACGAATAAATGTTTATTTGATTTGATGTAGCGACGACGCGGTGTCGGATTCGTGGGTGTTTGGCCACACGAGACTGTGCTCATGGTTTCTACTGTCAGCGGCGGAGCCGGGCCTCGTAGAACTGGGCGGATAAGCGACATGTCGCGAGATGGAATCCCAGCGTGACTTAGATCTCTTTCGCACGTAAATCAGCGCATCTAAAATTAGAAAGAACCTTAAGAACATTTCCTGTATCAGATCAAGTTGCCTTGGTTGCATCGGCACACTAGTCTAGATGTTGATGCGCTACGTCATGCCCTCCAAGCTTCCGGTCGTGGAGCCGACGCTAGAGAGGCTCGCGGCGGCATCCACACCAACGCGCGCGTTTTCATCCCTTATCACCAACTTGACGCGTTAACGAGACGCGTCAAAATGTACCTCGATTTCATTATCAGCCTGTACGGAACGCTACTTGGCTTCCATCATCTTTATCACACTCCTGAACTTCACCCGGCTAATGCAAATTCGTGTACCTTGCTTCTTCCAAACCTCTCCTCCCAGAGATCTTCTCATTGATCCCATAGCGATGTAGTGCCTCTTCCGAGCCGAAGTACTTCACGGTTTCCGTCACGAGCTTCGCGACTGCAACGACCTCGTCTTTTGCATCCGGTGTGGCCTCTTGCAATGTTCGACTCAATCTCTTCAGATTCTGGATTTGCAGCTCAATGCCGTCTAGGCTGGAATGAATGATGAAACTTAAGGTTTCTGTAGGGTCTGGTTCACCGCTGATATTCTAAGTCAGAGAAGTTTCCGTCGACGTCTCGAAATCACATACCTGTCGTCATCTCCGTCCTCGAATAACGTCTCGTCGTCGATCTCAGGAAGCTTTTTGAACTTCAGGTCCCTTGGCTTGGCCTTGGAGCAAACGTCGTGTAATTCTGCCACCAGATACAACAGTCGGTCTAGGCTTCGCGATGCGGCGTCCACGACTTCTCTCTTATGCTTATCCACCGTAGCCATACCCTCGAGGTTTGAAAGATGAGCCCACACTTGCAGATCGAAAGCAAAAGCTTTAGTGTGTTCTACTATCTTGTCGAACGTGAGATCTTGAGGTTCCGCAGCCTCAACATCCATGTATGGAGCACACGTGCTACTGATCTGGTCCAGTTTGTTTTGTAGCGTCGCATATTGGTACTGAAGTTCCGGCCGTGCAGTGGGTGATCTTGGGCTAGCGCTCGGGCTTCGCTTCACCCTAAAAGCCAGATCGCTTGTGGGCAATGGAGGATTGTCTTGGTGGATTTCCACTTTGATGCTTGGTTTCTTCTGGTGCTGCGGCTTGCCTTCGTACCTTACAGGTAGTTGACTTGACAGGACTGGCTCGTTGGTCAAGTTGTAGCCGGAAACTGGTATCGCGCTGGGCCGGACCTCCTGAGTGTTGTACCGTCGTTCTGACCTTCTGTCCCTTTGACCAGCTTCTGAACTCGATCGCATCCTCCCAGTAGTTTCGAAGACGGGGACGCCGAGTCGGTCAGGCGTTGTAGGAGAGTTAGAAATCCGTGGAGATGAGGCTGTACCATGCCGACTGTCATGATAGCGTTTCATTTCTTGTTCGCGACTCCTTCGATCCCATCTCGCCTTTTCTTCTATGGTATCGACGTAGCCTCCTGAGCGCGACCGAGTATGACTGGGATTCCGATGACGTTCGTCGACTTCTAGGAAGTCGGTTGAAATGGTCGCCATCGCACGGAGTCGCAACTAATGGAGGAACGGAGATGATCAAAAGCTTTTTACGTGGTACGAACAAAGGCAAGTATGTGTCTATAATGAAGAAACCTGCTCTGTGGTATGCATGGAACGTTCTGTCTGGTACTGCGCCCAGTGTCAAGAGAAATTTGTCAGTGGGGTCGAGAACTCAACAGAAATGAAAAGATGTAGGAATGCCACGCTCATATGAACAGTGCGACCCAATTGCCTGATCAGGCAGCTGACTTCAGATGCCTTTGGGGGCCGTTGGGGGCTGAGCACCACCAAACGGTAACGTCATCCCTGTGCCGCTATGCATGGAGCCAATTCCGACCAATGTCACCTCAATACCCCACACCAATGCCGGTGAGCTGATGTTCGCATCTGTTCAGCCGCAATAGTTCGTGGGTCATGAGGCCGCCCATTTAATGTCGAAAATACTTCAGGCTGCCGCCTCTAAAAGATGGCCCAGCCCCCATCCGACCGCGCTGATATCCTGGACTCGCACTACATCTTACACGAAATTGCACCATACAGTTCCTGCGCTCGGTAGCTATTGCGGTTACACGACTCAAAGTTTTCCCGACTGTGCCGCACGCGAGTTTACTGCTCCTTAGCGTCATAGAAGATACATCTCAACCGCATTTTCAACTCGACCCAACACTCCAGCTGGACGAGCCATGGCTGAAGTTCTTGGCGTTATCTCTGGCCTCTATACAGCAGGACAGGCTCTACACACCTTTGCCCTTGAAATCAGACAATGGAGACGACTATCCGAACGACTCTTCGACATCAAAGAAGGGCTTGACTATGCGAAACTATCTCTAGACAGCTGGCAACAGAAACATGACATCCAAGTGCATCGACCCCATGTTCACACCAGGATCTTGTTTGGAAAAGAAGGGCACGAAAGGATCACGGCCACAATCGGTACTGTGAATGTGATCACCGGAAGTATCAAGAGCGACATCAAACGAGTCAGAGGCCTTGCCCTTAATTTCGAGTCTAGAAGAGGATATTATGGAGAAACTCAGCACTTGAGTAACGAGGATCGGGTCAAGGAGTGTCTTTGGAGAATTCGCCACAACACCACATGGTCGCGCAGATTCGAGTTGAGCGTCTTTGGAAAAGCAAACGATCTGGAAGAGCGTCTCAGGCGATTATACCAAAAGCTTACCATGCTCGAACGTTTTACCGACTTTTACCTCGAGCGAGAGCACGCAGAGATCTTCTCGGAAGTCAAGCGACTCCCTGGACGGCGAGTGATAATCAAGGTCGGAGACGGAAGGACGGATACGATACAGAGCAGGGTTCTGGACGCCGTTCGCGCCCAAAAAGATGCTGAGCGATTACACCGATGCAGCGACTCCAGCCAGAACAATCGACTACATCTCGGTTTATCCATCCCTCGCGTTCATAAGCGCGACTTCGCGTTCTTGCTCAACATGAACGGGGCGAGCCATGAGATCATCGTCCATCCTGTGACCCTTAAGGCTATCTACGAACCAGCTTTGGTGCCGAAGAATTTCGCTACTGCTGTGTCAAGTCTCATGAGCAGGACGCAGGATAACTGCTACCTGATACCGCCTTTGTCAACATCAGCAGGCTTCACGGTCAAGAATCCACCAACAAACCTTCTCTCTGACTTGCAGTACAAGGAAGCCCTATCGAGTGTGATTCGCAATCAGAACGTCTACCTCGGCTCACAAACGCTATACTCTCAAGACCAAAATGCAGTAGCGACTGGCATCGCCCAAGGCTGTTTCCGATTGATAGGAAGCCAATGGTTGTCATTCCTCGACTGCTCGAATGTACGCTGGCGGAGAACGAAGGATGGGAAGTGGGCTAGCATGCTGACCGCAGCGCCTGGCTCATCGATGACAACACGTACCCTGAACCAATGCTACCAAATGAATCGCCAAAGGAGAGATGGTCGCGATCTCTCCAAACACATCCAAATCTTCCGCATCGGACTCGTCCTCGCCGAGATAGCACTCAAATCACCATTTTCGTACATCGATTTCGACACCGCGACCCACAAGACACGCTTGTACATCAACGATGGCGAGGAGGTCAGTGCTCACGATGTCGCATCGCAGGTCGAGTTGAGGAGCAACATGTTATTGGGAAACATGGTGTTTTTCTGCCTTAATGTACTGCAAGACAATGATGTTATGGCGGAGAAGAGCATCGAAAGTAGCTATTATCAGGATGTACTCGGGCCGGCGGAAGAGCTGGAAAGGTTCTTTGGAGCTGATAGGCGAAGAGGTGGCTTGAGTCCAGGCTCGAGCCCAATGGGAAGTGGAGCGAACACGCCAAGATCAGCTGGGAGTTCATATGTGTATTGATGTTGCGCTCGCTTTTGCATCGTGTTTTTCTTTTGAGACCTCCGCTCCATAGTGTTATCCGATGTACTTTCCGCGTCATCACATACCATTTTAATGTAACAATATCCTTGAATGACGTTAAAGTATGGAACGAGGAGTACATTCCGATGAACGCAAGCAGCTGAGTAGTGAGCACCAACACTAGTGGTATTCAGCTGCCGAGTAGCGCGGACTTCAAGAATCAACACTGGTCAGCCGTGGCGCCGTAGCTAACACTGGAGAACACAAGATACTAGTGATGACTGAGTAGTGTTTCGAGCGAGGCGCCGTGAATGGGAGATGTAGCTTCCTGTTGAGCAATTGGTGAGACGATCAGAGACAGGTGTGCCAGGCTAAAGCACCGCGTTGAATTTGTACCAAGACGCCTTCGCTATGCATTAGATACCAGGTAAGACATGAGAAACTTCTTCCGCAGACTGTTCGTCTTAGACAGCGAAGCTCTGCTCATCCTTTCTTGGCCCTAGTCCTCTCTTCACACCGTCCTTCAAACTCTCCCAGTTTACACCATCTATCCTGCGTCCGCGTGTGCCCATATCAGACGCAACATCAGCCAGCTTGCCGGTAGCAATCCTGCGCATCATGACCAGATCTTGTGCGCTCTGGAAGGTCCTGCCCCTGCCCTCGGTCAGGAACTTCTCGATGAACTCCTCTTCGTCTTCACTGAACGGCAAGCCCGCCAGCTCAAACGCCTTAGCGTCTCGCGTGTACATCTCGTGTTCGGGGTCCTGAGACCAAGGTTGGTGATCCAGCGTCTGCTCAACGAGGATCTCTAGCAGTGGTCGCTGCTCGTACTCCGGTCTGCTGTGAATCCACTGGTACATCTCCGTAACATTGCGACCTGCAAGGTATTTGGCGAACTCGTCCCTGGTCTTCTGATCCTCCAGCGGCGGCCGTACACAGTTGTAGTATGCTAGTGCCAGTATATCATCTTTTGGATCCCTTGCCATGCCCATGCTGCTCACTTTATCCTGCCCCGTCAAGAGGGTGTACATGATCTCGTCGGGAAAGGTAGGTATTATGCCGGGGTATGTAAGGTGTCCGACGGCGGTCGCGAATTGGAGGTGGTCGAGGAACCAGAGTCCTTCAACGAATGTCCAGAATCGCTTCTCGAGGTGTACGTCTTTCGCGAACGATTCAGCTAGCTCTGTCGCTTCGTGGTGTTGCGCCGATAAATCTTTGAGTAGGTAGAACACAAGACAGTGCTTGTTGTGTAGTGTTGTGTTGGAGGAGATTATGCGCTGATGGAGCTCTTGAAGCTGTTGTGAGCTTTTGGGCGGGTACATCTTGCTTCCTGTACCCAATTAGCATTTGGCGAGGCCCAACACTGTGCGCGACTTACCCTTGATGTTTAGGAGTGTCAGTAACCGTTCGAAGAAGGTGCGCCCACCGAGCGCAGTCCGGTATGATTGGATCTCTTGAACAAGGCCATCGTTGTAGTGAAGATTGCGATATACCGCGTCGAAGTCCTCAATGTCGAGCATGTTTATGGGGGAGCGAGTTTTGCTGGGGTGAAGGTAGTCGGGGTCTGTTGCGCGCGAGGTTCTCGATGGATCATTGGGTCCCGAGGTCGCGCACGTCGATGTTTCCGGCCGCCGCGCGGTCACGTGGACTCTTTGAATGCTTGGCGCCAAGTCCATCACGATGTCAGGAGCGAGGCCACACAGCAGCCAGACGTTCTTGAAGCTCGCAAGTTTGATACTCAATATGTCTGTAATTTCTAAAAACCATAAGGCTTAGCGAGAGTCGTAGGATATCATTGATTGGTTGACGCGCCCAACAGTTCGTTCTGCTGGTTGGCACTACGTCCAGCAGACTGCATGATAATAGCTCTGCAGTATGCGTGCCCAGTCATGCTATACAGAGCGATATCTCGTTGCACAGGGCGTGAGCGTAAGTCTTATGGCAGCATCTAGGTGTCGTCCCCGAGCATATCAGAATGCATGCATGACCAGATCAACAGACGTAAATCGCATGAAGATATCGAGGTAGGTATTGGGGGACTTCATATAAGCCATCGGCGATGATACTGATGAAGGGCATAAGTCTCAAGTGACTGACACGCGTCAATACAAGCCATACACATCATGCCATGGCTGTCGTCCTCTCCCGGTCGATGGATCGTATGACCCGAATTGCAGCATGCATGGTAATGTCTCCTCCTCGGCAATAACAAACAGCGATGTCGGTTCTACGCTTTCCGAAAGTCCGGATGTACTGTATGTAAAGATATGTCAGACACTTGGCGTTCAGTATCAGATGATGAAGAATCGCTGTCGAAGAAGGTATAGTTGCGAGGTCCAAGCGAATGGATGCCCGCTGGCCCCACATCTTTCGCATGTTCGCGATTTACACCTCGTAGGATCGGTGACAGATTTGCATCAAGTGCGCTTATTGAGTATTTCGAGCGCTAGGCAGAAACTTGGAGGTCTGAGTCAAAGCCGGGGTCGCAGAGCCCAGTGCTGCCTTCAACGTCGACATTTCTTGATTGTAATGTTGCGTCAGAATGGAAGTGAGGCGATCTTGAATATGCGGATAAATACTCCGAAACGAGTTTTGCGGCTCTAGAACCTTATCTAGTTGCGAAACAATCTTGAACCTTCGGGTTGAGGCACCATGGCATGATGTCTTCTCGTCAAGTTTCTGTCACATTGAGCCACAGGTGTGTCAGCCCGGGACTGGCCGGATGCCAGCAAAACACATGGAAATCGGAGCTTGATCATCTTGCGGTCTGCGCGTGGGATTATATCCGCCTCTAGCGTGCATTGCCAAGAGAAAACAAAGCTTGAGTGGATTAGAGACATGGCGCAGGTGACTATGGTTGATGTAAGCACCAATGATGTCTTTCGTGAGTGTGTAGCTCGGACAAAGCCTGGAGATAGCGGTGGTTGAATTTTTGCAAAATCGCGAAGGAAAACTGGGATATGACAGGCGCGCGGTCTTAGCTTCCGACGTACCCTAGACAGGGTGGTGAAGATCGCATGTGAATCTTCGATTCGAGCGCAAGTCGAGTGTGGGAGGCCGAGACGGATGGTCGTTGTCACCGGAATCCGATGCAGGCGCTTGTATATCCGCCTTGTCGCAGGCATGGCGTGACACACTCACTGAGTCTGCGACGAAGTCAAAGGCGACGAGGCCGTTTCAATTGTCAGGCCAAAGTCGCCGTAGGTTTCAATGTCATGATGAGATAGATGCAGCCACAACCTTAAGACTAACATGGCGAACTTTGCCGGGTGGATTGCTCGCAAAATCCCATTAGCGGTGGCTGACGGAATGGCCCTCTGTCCGTGCTTGCCCGGACCCACGCCGCGCCTGACAATCACATCCGACGTCACAGCCAACGAAGAATGCCATGCGATCGGATGGGTTTCGCAGCTGACAAACTCTTGTCGCAATGACTTGCTCAAACTTCTTGTTCCGAAACTTCCGGAAACAATATAGATGCGAGCTACGCCCATGGCGCTGGCGGCCACATGCATTGAAACATTTCTTCCTGTTACATCTGCTGTCTCCCTTGAATCCCTCATCTTCTTGTTGCTTTGACAGCGCATCCTGAAGTACTGCAGCCATTCATACGACCGATCTGCGTCTTGCTATTTCAGTTGTTTGAGCTCTGCGCATTTCATCCCACCTTAACAAATCTAATCCTTCCTGAACATAACATACATGCCGGATCGCAGGATTTTGACGATAGCCACCGCGGCGCTGCTAATTGAGCTCTTACCGCTGGCAGCTGCGCATGGCGATAGCAAGGAAATGGACATGAGCGCACATGAAATGCCGAAGGCGCAACCGCAGGACAATGGCTTTGAAGGCTATTGGAGTTTATCGGAGCATGCTTCGCTTATGTTCTGGCACATAGGGCTTGAGATCCTGGCCTGGATTGTCATCTTGCCAATCGCAGTCATGTTTAGCATCGCTCGCTCAAGATATACTCTCCCCTCGCAAATGATCTTCCTCGCCATCAATGCGTTCGCGCTCGTACTCGGCCTCGTATACGACCACAAGACACCGGAGATGTACGCAGGAAATGCACACAGCAAGATGGGATGGGCCATCACCTGGATCGCTTCGGCATGGGTGTTCATGGCTCTGATCCAGGCCTACGCTGGTAGGTCAGAGTCTCACTCGAAAGCGGACGAATTTGCGGAGCCAATGACGACCGCCAATATGCTCAGATACGAGCGCGTACACGACGAAGAGGCTGTCGCGCCGTCGCGATGGTCAGGGGATTCGGGGCAGGGCACAGAGCGGAACTCGGCTTCTCTGTATGATCCCTCTCAGTCCCCCAGCGTGGAATCTGAGAACCAGCAATTCGCTCCCCCTCTTCGAAGATCCACACATGACGACGACTCTTTCGGTAACGACGACGACAGCGACGACGAGAAGCGCGGCTTCCTTCGCAACACCTCGATGGACAATTTCTTCTCTCGTAGCGTGGCGCGCTTCGCAGTTGGTCGGACACTCAAGGCAATTCGCTTCCTCTACGTTGCCATCGAGCGCACAATCTTGGTACAGGGTTTCGCGGCGATTGTAAGTGGCGCCATCGTCTACGGCGGCATCGGAAGGGGAGGTGCA
Source organism: Alternaria metachromatica (assembly GCF_023757995.1). Lineage (NCBI taxonomy): Eukaryota > Fungi > Ascomycota > Dothideomycetes > Pleosporales > Pleosporaceae > Alternaria > Alternaria metachromatica. Next base: position 1,018,757 of record NW_026055502.1, read on the forward strand.
ATTTTCAACGTCCTGGCGCACACAGTAAAAGGAGGGATCTTCTTTCTATACGGCTTCCTTACCTTGGGTCGATGGATGGGTGCATTTGCAGATTTCGGATGGGCCTGGAACGTGAAGCCACCGAAGGAAGTCGTCGGTCGTCGGAGAGCGGCACTACCGTCGGCAGAGTTTACCGAATCCTTCGTCATCTGGCTATACGGCTGCACAAACGTCTTCCTCGAACACCTGGCTGCGTGGGGCGATGCATGGACTGCACAAGATCTGGAACATGTTTCGATTTCGGTGATGTTCTTTGGTGGTGGTTTGGTGAGTAAAGGTCGCTCCTTCTTTTTCTGTGTAATATCGCTGACATTCTTCCTAGTTGGGAATGTGCATCGAATCGACCAAGGTACGCGACCTTCTTAACAGCGGAGTCGTTGCCTCTCAAGCAAGCTCGCTACAAAACGAGTCCTGGAAGCAGCCTAGCCAATATCGCTTTTCGATGAACCCACTCCCGGCCCTAATCATTATGTTACTCGGCAAGATGATGAGCTCTCATCATCAGAGCTCAATGGTCTCGACTATGATCCATACCCAATGGGGCAGCATGTTCATGGCCTTTGCTCTTGCCCGCGGTCTTACCTACATCACCCTATACATCTCACCGCCGACTTCGTTTCTGCCATCCCGGCCGCCTACGGAAATCGTCACCGCATTTTGTCTGATATCGGGTGGTATCACCTTCATGGTCAGCAACAAGGACACGGTCGCAGCTCTGGAATCGTACAACCTCGACGCTATGTTCATCTTCACGGTTGTCATGGGCCTTACCGCGCTGCTCATGGCTTGGACGACTGTAGTGATCGCTATCAAGGGATGGGCTCTACGCAAGGAGAGCAGCAGCCAGTACGCAAAGGGTCTTGCTGGAGTATTGGCGTAGGCGACATTTTTACGAGATACCCTTGATCGATCGACCGGTCACGATTTTCTTATCTAGGAAGTGGAACTTCCACTTGATACCCTATATTTCCTCTTTATGACTTTGACGCTTTATTTTTTTGGTTTAATGGGTTTGGTCGCAGTATACCCCTTTCTTAAGGAAGACGACAGCGTGGATAGCTGCACCTAATACCTGTTTTTTTCTAGACCGGTGGTAATGAAGGTCATCTTGGATTAATGAGCTTCTTAGGACGAAGGGATCATGGTAGTAATAGACGGATGGTGACTCTGGAAGTTAATACTAGGTTGCACCACAGTTAGCAATGTAGCCATGCAACCCCTACACGATGTGGGATAATAGAACATTCATAGAACAAGCTTCCTCATTGCCATGAAAATTGTACTCAGCGAGACATCACCATAGATTTGTCCGACGTTCTCAACGTGCTCCGCGACCACGTCCAGCGACACCTCTTGCTATGCCTGTACCACCCCTGGTTCCTCTAGGTGCACCGCCGCGTGTAGGTATACCACCCCGTCCGCCTGCTCGTGGTATTCCCCCTCTTCCTCTAGGTACGCCACTTGTTCTCGTAGCCGGTGCTGGCGTTTGTGGGTTCTGGAATTTGGAGTGGATTTTGCTACTCGGCGGGTTGTCGACGAATGAAGTGTCGGTCGTTAAGAACGTGGCTTCCATATCTTCTGGGCCTTGAGAGCGATTCAGGTTTGCGGCACCTTGGTCAGGTTGGTTCTGTGGGCGCTTGAAGGATTCTGGAACAGGAGCCTAGTGACGAGTCAGTACCATCCCGCGTTCTCTCTCCTCTGTATCTTCTCTTCAGTCTCCCATCACTCACCTCCGGGAAGTCTACGCAGAAAGCATTCATGTTCATTCCATACAGAAACCCCGCAAAACTCTCTGAGAAACGTGCCAGGCTCTCGTGCATAAGTTGCAATTGCAAGAAGTTTTGCTCAAGGTCTGCCATGGCGTCGCTCAACTCGGCGAATCCATCCTGTAAGCCTTCAAGCGCGTTGCCAGATGCCGAAGCAGCGCGACCGCGTTGGGATGAGTCGCGTAATGAGGAGCGGGAAGACGGGCGGAGGGGCGTGGTCGGACGTGATCGTGGTGATTTGCTGCGTGTGCGCCGGTACGAGGGTGTTGTTGTGGGTGTTGTGGACGCCATGTTTGCACGGTGGTAGATGTATCTCCTTGTAAATCTGGTAGCACAGTCGCGCAATTGCAGTCTGGTACTGTGACGCCTCTGAGATCTTGAAACGCGGTCCTAGTTCGGGAGCTTGATACGAAGTAAACAGTACCCCACACGCAGGGCAATCGCGCTAAGACCAATTGGTCGATGATGCCATTGTTCTTGCTTCCAAAAGTACGCCTCTCTGTACGTCTCCGGATACTTTGTGTTCAGCAAACTATCACAAGACGCACTTGCCCGCAGCTTGCTCTAAGGCGTCCCGCTGCTGCATTCTGTACGTAGATCGCGGCTACATATTCGTCCGACGCATCCGGAAAGCTCTGCCGACGTCACACTAAGCAGACGCGAGCAGTTGCCATAACGAGGCTCAGCTCAGCAACCTGACACTTTTCCATGTTGCCTCGCGCACAGCCCCTACGACGACTTCTGCTCACCTCTACACCCAAGCGTCAACTATCCGTGTATAACCCAAAGTATCGCGGCGCCCCACCTGCCCCCTATAGCTCTACGAATCCGGTCACACGCGCAAACCTACTACATCACAGTCGGCGAAGCACGGCACCGGCACCTCACAAGACAAGCGGACTCAACCTGTGGACTGTAGGAATAGTCGCTGGCATTGCAATTGGCGGCGTGCTACTCGTCCCCTTCGTACAGAGCTCTTCAGAGCCCAAGACAGCCAGGAAATCCACCCCGACTCATTTCAACACCGCAGACCTCACAGACTCTTACCTCGTCATGGCACCAAACACCCCCGCCGGGCGACCGGGAACCCTCACACCCGAAGAAGACAAGAAGCTGCGCGAGCTATGGGGGATCGTTATGAAGGTTTTCGGCGTGGAAGCGGGGTCGGAAGCTGCGAGCACGGTCGATGAGGTCGCATCACCGACCACAAGTGAGGCGGCAGCGGACGGCAAGAAGGACAAGAAGAAGAGCCGATTGAACGTGTTCAAGAGGAATAAGGGCGAGAAGGGCGCAGACGACAAGGCGTCGACTGCTTCGACAGGCTCGACCCCGTCAGACATTAGCAGGCTGTCGATATCCGCCGATGACGACAAGTTCGGCCAGACCGCAGAGTTCAAGGCAGCGATCGCCAACATTCCCCCAGAGGAGCTGCGAAGGACCTTCTGGATGATGGTCAAGCACGACCACCCCGATGCTCTCCTTCTCCGATTCCTCCGCGCACGGAAATGGGACGTGGAGAAGGCGCTAGTCATGATGATCTCTACCATGCAGTGGAGGTTGAACGAGATGCATGTCGACGACGACATCATGAAGAACGGAGAGCTCGCCGCTGCGCAAACTACCAGCGACGATGCTAAGACAAAGAAGAACGCGGAGGACTTCCTGACACAGCTGCGCATGGGCAAGAGCTATCTACACGGATTGGACATTGAAGGAAGGCCGATGTGTTTTGTTCGCGCGAGGTTACACAAAGCCGGCGAGCAGACGGAGGAAAGTCTGGAAAGATTCACCGTCTACACTATTGAGACCGCACGCATGCTGTTGAGGCCTCCGATTGACACAGCCGTAAGTCTATTCTCTTCTCCGGATTGTGTGCAATGATTAACCGAATACAGACTATCGTCTTCGATATGACCGACTTCTCCATGGCCAACATGGACTACACGCCGGTAAAGTTCATGATCAAGTGCTTCGAGGCCAACTACCCCGAATCGCTTGGCACCGTTCTCGTCTACCGAGCGCCCTGGGTCTTCAACGCTGTGTGGAGTATCGTCAAAGGCTGGTTGGACCCCGTCGTTGCCGGCAAGGTGCACTTTGCAAAGACGATCGACGATCTCAGCAACTACATCCCAAAGTCGCAGATTCCAACTGAACTAGGTGGAGAGGAGAAGTGGGAGTACAAGTTCCCAGAGCCCGTGCCAGGTGAGAACGACAAGATGGCCGAAGAGAAGCCAAAGCAGGAGCTGCAAAGCGAGAGGCAACAGATCGTCGACAATTACGAGACTTCCGTGCTGGAGTGGGTACACACCGGTGAGGGTGCGCCAGCGGACGAGAAGAGGAAAGAAAGGGATAGCATTGCCGAACAGCTGAGGCAGAACTACTGGAAGCTGGACCCGTATGTTCGAGCTCGCTCACTGTACGACCGTATGGGTGTCCTCCAGAGCGAGGGCAAACTAGACTTCTACGGCCAAACCCCAGCGCCCGCCGCAGCCGCAGCGCCAAAAGCAACAGAAACCAGCGCCGACGATCTCGACTAGGACTCGAAAGCCCAGCTACTCCGGCGGTACAGCACCTTCAACACTTTGGCCGACGCTTCGAAACAACCATAATCCCTTTCCCCTTCGTGGCATTCACTATGTTGGTTTGGTAAACGGCCGGTTTAGCACACCATCGCTCTAATGTGTAGTCCTGAAAACAAACTCTCTGTATAGAACTCCACATCCCATCCCCTTTGATAGCCTTCGTCTCGTAAAGTTGCAGTTAACCCCTACCTAATAATATCTACCATTCGCCTTGTACCAACCAAGTACTAAAACCCCCACACCGCCGCCTGCTTTTGCCTTCCCCCTTCTTCCTTTACCGCCTCACTACGTTTCAATCCTCTCCGGTGAAATGCGCGCCCCATACTACGGGGCTTCCCTGCGTGTGCACTGTTCATTCGATGACGGCCCAAACTTCCGATCGCGACTCGATGCACTAGCACGACTGACGTCATGTTCCTGCATCGGAATAAACGTGACGCTTACTTCTTCTGCTTGCCCTTGGGACTCTCGGTATGTGCTTTTTCTCCTTTTTCCGGCTCGGCTCCTGGGCCTGAGCTAGAGGGTTAGTCGGGCGGTTGCAGGTTCCGTGGTGCTGCTAGCACGGTTGTGATGGGCCAGGCTTTATCGCAACGTCGCGGTGTTTTTGGCTGGGTGCGCTGCGCTGCTGTGGGTGGCTCCGGGGGGAAAGAGCTCAGGCTCGTTCCGGATAGGTGCCGTGGAGATCTTCGTAGATCTACGTCTTAGAACTGGGAATGTTATGGTGTTGATGTTTCGCTTGGGATGGAAACGTTACTGTTGGTGTTTAAGATTGGACGCGCGCTTGTGAAGTTGGTGTCGTGACATACGGCGCTCAAATTCGATAGTTTGAAGTTTGGTGTGGTGCTGAGGCGTGACAACTGAACACAAATAACGGCATGAGTAAGCGTGCGCGTGAAGGTGAGACCTGATCCTATGCATAATATTCGTACTGTAGATTTACATGCTATACAAACGCTCTATGAGGTGACTTTAAGATCTCTGCCTTCTCTCGTCCGATGGCTCTCGTGGTTGGCCACTTCGTCCAGTTTGGTGGCCATTTCATTGGCATCCTCTAAGCCCGTGTCTATCGGTCCCGCTGCTTCGTCGACTTGCTCCAGGGGGACATTCGTACCCATCCGTCCTACAGATCTGCGTTCGGGTCTCACGCTTTCTGCACTCTTGGCATCCACATCTGTGCTGGTTAATGTCAAGCCTTGTGCTGGGCGGTAGGTGATGCGGCCTTCAGCGGCGGCCGCAAGCCGTTGCTTTTGGCCGGTTTCTCCGGCACGACCTAGGACGCCAGCGATGACTTGTATGCAGCGTAGACTGTGATGTGTTAGCCTGAAACAGTAGCCGCTGGTGGGAGATGTTTTACCTGTCGTCGTTGGCAGGGATGGGGTACGTGACCCAGGTGGGGTCCGCGTTGGTGTCAATGACGCCGATGGTGGGAATGTTGTTCAGCGCACACTCGTGCAGCAGGACGTAGTTCTCGAGGGGATTCATGCAGACGACCAGGTCGGGCCGGAGGACAGATCGGTCGAAGAGCTGCTCTTCGAAGCCGGAGACCTCCTCGTCGAACTCATTCACGACCTTGGTCTTGCACCTGCCGAGAATTTGCTGGCCGTTGGTGATGCTTCCTGGGATCCAGCGCTCGAACAGGTGGTATCCTTTGGCTAGCTCCGCAGCGCGTGCTACTGCCCTATCCTGCCCGTCGCGCGTGCCCACGAACAAGATCATGCCTCCCCGCCGCGCAACTTCCTGCACGACCTTGGCGGACCGCCGCAAGTGGGCTGCAGTGACTTCGAGCGAGATGATGTGGACGCCTTGCCGTATGCCGTGGATGTAGCGTGCGTTTGCGGGGTTCCATAGGGAAGTGACATGGCCTTGGTGGGCCTCGGAGGCGAGGAGCAGTTCGAGGGTCACGTCGGCGGGCGATGGGGGGTGGTTCAGGAGGGAGTGCGGTTGGTAGTGCGGCTCGATCTGAGTTCCTAGATGTCCCATCTGCTTGGCTACGGATCGTCAGCAGGGTGGAGTCAGGATGGGGCGGCGGTCGTACACTGCTGCTTGTACATGTAGTACTGCTCAGCGACATCGTCGGAGGCGGACTCGGAGGTGCCATGGGTCTCGGGGTCGACGGAGGGGATGGGCTGCTGGAGGTGGGTGTTGAGCTGGGCCTCTATCGACTGGATCTGCTTGAGACTGTTGTCGGTAGCGGCCTCGATCGACTCGGTCTCGGTGGAGAGAAATCGCTGCAGCGGGCGGAGCGGCTGGCGGGAGTGTCGTGCGAGCGCCCGGGGGGCTATCGATGGTGTTAGTATGTGCAGTCATGTCCAATTGACGTCTCCTACCACTGCGCGCTGCGATGCTCCTCAGTATCATTTTGCCGTCGCGTGCAGTCGGCGCTGTCGCTCCAAAAACTCTCGAGCCGGGGCATGCCAAGCACCCGCCAAGCTAGCCCAATTGGGCCACCCTGCAGGCCAGCCCATCCTCCAGTGTCAGACCGATAACGAGCCTCAGGCGATTGCCGTCATTGTCAGATCATGTGTGCCAGTCAGGACCGCAGCGAGGGGGGCTGCGTGCATCGGTCCCACCGGTAGGGCAGAGCATGGCAAAGTGCAAAATACCATAGCTGGTCCCTGCTTGCAGAGTCGCTCGCCTCTTGCTTATCCCATGCCGCTCCGCCTGTGCTCAGAGAGTGCTTGTGCCCGGGCTGCCCCCGATAATTGCTCGCGTGAAGCCACTGACATGCTTCCGTCATCTTCTGCAGCTATCCCGCACGCGGCCTTTTGGCTTGGCACCTAGCGCATTCCACTGACGCTACACATGCTCGCTCTTCGCATCCCAACTTCACCCGCCCAATCTGCCCCAGACGACTCCCCGTCCTGCTGCACTGCACCCAGGCCGAGGAGCCCCCCCCCATCTGTCGCCGCCCCCGGATGTCGCTTGTCAGACGCTGCACGCCCCGCCGCCGCGACTCCAACATCACCAGCGAGACAAGCGATAGCGCACCACCGCCGTGCCCTCGGGCGCCGCCCACACCCGTGGATGCCTACAACCCCGTGCCGGACGACACTGCCTGCTCCTGCCGCTCTTGAGCCCGTAGCGCCCTAGCCGCCACCATGAATGGCTACCCATATCCCACCCGGCCCTTCAACCCGGCCGCCAATGGGAACATGATGATGAATATGAATGGGGACGGCATGAACGGCTTCAACATGGTCGAGGGCCAGTCGCTGGACTCCATCGTCGCGCAGAACGACAAGGACAACCGCCGCCGGAGTATGCCCGTATACGCTAGAGGGCCCCAACAACAGCAGCAGCAACAACAACAAATGAACCTGGGCAGCCCCGACACGCGCAGGCTGAGCATGATGAATTTCGGTGATCCCAATGGCGGAGACATGGACGATTTCCAATTCGACATGTCAACCGCTGCCATGGACAACATGATGCGCAACAACACCGCTTTTCCGCGCACCACGGCCGACATCCAGAGTGACCAAATGCCGGCTGCCGACCTCAACATCAACACACAGTTCCAAGGCCAGGCTTCTCCCTTTCCGACCATGGGCGGTCCTGGCTCTGCCTACGCCTCGCCCATGCACCAGAAGAACTCCCTCGACCTGGACATGGGATCGTATCAGAACGGCATGAACATGCCCTTGGACATGGACGATTCGATGGCCATGACACCCATGGACATGAACATGTTCCCAGGCAGCCAATTTAACACACCCATGCTGGACTCGCCCATCCAGCAGGACTTTGTAGGACCAGTGCCCGCTGCTCCCCAAGGAGACAATACTCCGTCAGGCCAGACCCAAGACCAGTTCAAACGTCCGTCCCTAAACAATACACCAGAAGTCAAGTCCGGCAGATCCAGCTTCCTCAGTCGGTCGACCAGCCAGGACCAGTCCAGCATGCGGTCCCACTCCCGGCCCCAAAGTGAACACCATTCTTCCAACAGTGTTCCAACGCGCATGACCCTGGCCTCACTGCAGAACCAACAACCCGTCGCACAGGACCCTGCTCAAGATCTGTCTAAAGAGGTCATGAAGAAGCAACTCGCAGACTTCAAGATTCCGTGGCAGGCGCCCACCGGCGGGTTCCCGTCAACCAAAGCGAACAACCCACACATGAAGACGCAGTTCAAAAATGCGTACTCGTCGACCGGATTTGACATGCTCGGAGTGCTGGTACGTATCGACACAGTGTACTGAGATTGACATACTGATATGCCAATAGATGCGCGTAGCTACTCGACCTGAACCCCAGATCGACATCGGCTCCGTTGATCTTTCGTGCGCTTTCGTCGTTTGCGATGCCGAGCTGGACGACATTCCCATTGTTTACTGCTCTGAGAACTTCGAACGACTGACCGGCTACACGAGACATATGATCCTCGGGCGGAATTGCCGTTTCTTACAAGCACCTGACGGCAAGGTAGAATCGGGTATCAAACGCAACTACGTTGACGATGATTCGGTATACTATCTCAAGAACATGATCGAGAGTCGTGCCGAGGCGCAGATCAGCTTGATCAATTACCGAAGAGGCGGCCAGCCGTTCATGAACCTGCTCACTATGATCCCTATCGCTTGGGAGCCTGGCGGCAAGATGAAATTCTTCGTTGGTTTCCAGGTCGATCTAGTCGAGCAGCCTGGAGCCATGACGAACAAGAACTCAGGTGGGCTTCCGCATCTAACACAACACCTCGTGTGTGAGCTGATCATGTTATAGACGGTTCGTACCGAGTCAACTACCAACGCGGAATGTCGATGCCCAGTTACGTTTTCAGCGACCACCACAAGCCACAAGCAGCCGAGCAAGGTCAGACCATTTCCAAGGATGAGGTGTCCAACGTGCTCGCTGCATACAGCGGTAGCGGTGACTCGGAGATGACCAGACGTATCTGGGACAAGGTCCTGCTTGAGAACAGCGACGACGTCGTCCATGTCTTGTCGCTGAAGGGACTCTTCTTATACCTGTCACCGGCCAGCAACAGGATACTAGAGTACGACCCAAGTGAGCTTGTTGGGACTGCCCTGTCTTCTGTCTGCCATCCTAGCGACATCGTCCCGGTTACACGAGAGTTAAAGGAAACCACAAACGGCGCATCGGTCAATGTCGTGTTTAGGATACGGCGAAAGAAGAGCGGCTACATGTGGTTCGAAGGTCACGGTTCCCTTCACACGGAGCAAGGCAAGGGCCGGAAATGCATCATCCTTGTGGGTCGCGAGCGCCCAGTCTATACTCTCAGCAAGGCTATCGTACGCGAATCCGGAGGCGTTGGTGACAACGAACTTTGGACCAAAATGTCTACGTCAGGCATGTTCTTGTACGTCTCGTCCAACGTACGTCAGTTACTCGACAAGCAACCCGAGGAGCTTGTGGGCACAAGCATACAATCTCTTATGCGCCAAGAGTCTAAGATCCAGTTCGGCCGTATCCTTGAGCTTGCCAGAGGTGGCAGGAAAGGTGAAGTCAAGCACGAAATGATCAACAAGCGTGGCCAGGTCCTCCAGGCTTTCACAACCATCTACCCCGGAGATGCAATCGAGGGCCAGAAACCCACCTTTGTCGTTGGTCAAACGCGACTTCTCAAGTATTCGCGAAATAGCAATGCTGGCCGCCCATCGATGTACACGAACACCAAGCATGAACGCGACTCTCATAACTCTGTACACACGCAGATGTCAGGAGCAGCATCGCCCGCCGCAGGATCTCTGACCGGCCACACCGGGTCAAATACGCCAAACACATCAAACACAAATCCTCTTTTCATCACTACCGAGGAATCGCCTGCGACGTTTGCTGGCCACAACGGTCTACAGCTTGGACACCAGGATCAAAGTCTTGCTTCAGACGATAACGTGTTCGACGAACTGAAGACGACACGAAGCACAAGCTGGCAATACGAGCTCCGACAAATGGAAAAGCGAAACCGATACCTGGCCGAAGAGGTTCAGAGCTTATTGGCAGCCAAAAAGAAGAGGAAGCGCAGAAAGGGCGCAGGTCAGATGCAGAAGGACTGTGCGAATTGCCATACAAGAACAACACCCGAGTGGCGGCGAGGTCCATCGGGCAACCGCGACTTGTGCAACTCGTGCGGACTACGGTGGGCTAAACAGGTAAGTTAATCTTCTCACATCTAGTCCACATAATCAAACTAACAGGGACACTCACAGCAAGGACGAGTGTCACCTAGAACGTCGTCTGCGGCCAGTGACAAGAGCAAAAAGAGTGCTTCGCCACGCCACTTTCCTACAAGCCACTCAAGTCATCAGACTATTCTTCCTCATGCGAAGACGGAGAGCGGACAACAGTCTACTATCCCTTCGCCAATGGCCACTTCCACCAAACGTTCGCCGCAACAAGGTAGCATCAGCGAGTCGCATGCTGCAAAGGCGCCACGTATAGAAGTTGCTGCTTCACAGGGCTTCATTCCCCCACCGTCGATCGATGAAGTGACGGAGCCGGAATCATAAGCACGACGGATCTGAACGTCGTCTTCTTACTTCTTCTTCGCGGTTTCTCTCTCCTGTTTCGTGTCATTCTCCGCTTTGGTCAAACGATACCCCATTACTTATATTCACTTTAACGAACTTCACATTCGCTTGCTCGAAGCGAGCTTCTCATGGGGGAGTTTTTAGACTCACATCCTTTTTCTTTCTATATCCGTTTGATGTTTTACGACTTGGGTCAACAACGTGGGGAAGGTTTGGCGTGTGGTCGAGCTATTCGACTGCGGGTTTCACAAATTGGAGGCTGAGAGATGAGGCGCAATATGCATGTACATGTCTTGGGCACACTTTATCAGGTGTCTTCTTATTCTGTTGTATATATCAACGACGTTTGGCAACGGTACGGGATGGCTTATCAGGATCGCGTGGGGCGCACGCGTACGGACGGTATCACTCATCAATCAATCAATCATATATGTCGCATCAGATCAGATCATGTCAAAATGAATAGTGGAACGCGATTGCATGACCTGGCTGAAGCGTCATGGCGAACCCCAACGTTGCCCTTGACCCATTAATTCTTTCGCATCTCTCCCCCACCCGCACATCTCGTCGATTCGCTTGTTTGCTCGCTCGCCTACGATTCGAGTCGAAGCGAAGTGACGCGACGCGACCATCCATCCCCGCCGCAATTGTGGCGTCGAGTGGCCTCACTTGTCATACGTCAAGTCAGATCATAACATCAACCGCTAACTAGGATAACAAGGCCCTTTTGCCCATATCTGGTGCGTAATCCTAGCATGTTTGCACGGCTGTTTGTTTGTACGAGGCGCACCGCAACTGCGCGGCTTCCAAGGTTGGCAGCGAACACGAAGTACGATAAGACAACGGGCATCCCAAGTCCAACCTACGACGCTGATGTCGGCCTTGTCCTCGCTTGGAGTCTGACAACCTGCGACAGGCGCGTGGGACATTGACAAGGTCGGGGAGGGTGTGTTGGATGTAGCCCTAGAATGCGCGTGATGTGGCGCTAGAACGCTGCATGTGTTCCACGGAAGCAGGAAGAGGAACACAACCGAACAGGGGGTTTGGCAGGAAGGAAGCTGGGCAGCATGCAGGTTCCCGGACAGTTAGCCCCGGCATCACTGGGTTTAGTTCCAAGTCTCTTGGACACATGGCAGATTACGTTCCATGGATAGCATCTAGATTTGGGGGGCCTAGGGAAAACGCCATGCCGAGTAACTCGTTGGGTATTCTCTGAGCCTAACCTAGATCTTGTGAGGAGTCGTTGGGTTGGGTATTGCGAGAACGGTAGTTGGAGGTGGGAAAAACTTCGTGTGCCTCGGCATCGAGACCCGTGGCCATGAGCTCCAATGACGAAAGCTCAAAGTTCAACATGGCAAATAAACTTTGGTCCATCGCACGTTGTTACCCACATGGCTTGGGCTCTGGCAGACTGCCTCCCTCGTTCCCCCCTCCCCAAGCCCGCTCCAGCCTCCCAATCAAACAAGTGGGGCCGTCTTCCGGGCTTGATCCTTTGGATCCTTCGATCCCCTGCGGCCTGAGCGTTCTGGCAGCGCCTTATCTGGGCTCTGATGTCTGTGGGTTTTCCTTGGTGCGTGCCATGACATGTCGAAGCGGCGCGCGCGATGCAAGGGTACAAGGGTCTGTGGCCCTCTTTCGCACCGAAACTTTGCGCGCGCAGCAGAGCCGATGGGGGACATGGTCCCCGGATACTTGCACGCAAAAGAGGTAACGGGCTGGGCTTTTGGAAGCGATCTTCGTCCTTCATTTCTTTTTTTCACTTAGTCCTAGGCTGGGTTGAGCTTCATGCCTGATTCATTTCTAACGCTGTGCGGCTTTGGATAGTACTAGGGACCGTTCCGTTCTGCTGGGGGCACTGTTCGCTTCATTAATTTGTTGGTTGGCTTTCCGGTATTACACATACGAGAGGAACGCCTGCGTTGCGCTGCCTCTGCCTTTTTGTTCTTTTGCATTTCCTGGTTCTTCGTTTGTCTGGACCGCTGCGACGATAACGCGAACTTGCGAAGCCTACGCGCGATATCTTTTCTTGTTTCTATTGTCGTGGGTTTACTTTTGGTCGGACCTCAGCCAAAGTCGTGACCTATTCCGACGACACATTCCGAACGCGAATTGCAGGACCATACATATCTGCGCGGGAACTTGGAAGGATTGCGTTTGCGTGGAACCACGGGACACGAGAAAAGGGAGTGCTTGGTTCGGAAGGACGGTTTGCGACAAGCGCACCCACGAGAGTTGACGACTCGAAACGGATCCGGTTACGACACGAATACCGCCTGAACGGGAGCGCATACACGTCACAAGAATTACAATCGCAGACACAGAATCAAGCGCAAGAGAAGGACACAATGGACGAGAACAACAGAATCACGATTACAGTGTGCGGTGATGGTGGATGCGGAAAGAGTTCGATTACGCTGCGGCTCGTGAGAAGCCAATGGACATCTGAGTACGACCCAACAATAGGTACATCCCCCTGCGCGCGAATTCGTCGCAACTTGTAGCCTCACACGACTAACACCCCTCCAGAAGACTCATACTCCGTAACCCGAACCGTCGATGGCGTCCCCTACTACCTCATGCTCACGGACACGGCCGGCCAAGAAGAATACCGCGGTCTTTGGGCCGCCTCGAACCTGCAATCCGACGCTTTCCTCCTCGTCTACGATATAACATCTGCCAACTCGCTCGACGCGCTCGACTACTTCATGGAGATGATAGAAATGGAGACCGAGAACCGGTTAGACAATGGCAAGATACCGCCCATCAAGTGCGTGGTAGGCAACAAGTGCGATTTACAGGGCCAAAGACAGGTAGAAGCGAAGACGGGTCTCGAGTGGGCGAGGCGGAGAAAGTGCGGATTTATGGAGACGAGTGCGAGGGAGATGGTCAACATTGAGGAGACTTTTGCGCGTAAGTCCTGCAGCGCAGATGACGGCAGAGACATGGCTAACAAGACGGACAGTGCTCGTACGTCGTGTAGTAGAAGCGCGGAGACTCACTGCCGGAGACGGCCCTGCGAACCGAACTGCCGCTCTTCCCCTTCAATCGCATCCGAACCGCGACCCGAACTCTTCGGCGGCGTATCTGGATAATGAGAAGGATGATGAGGACGAGCCCAAAAAGAGTTGGTGGAGGAGGCTGAAGTGCTGGTAGTTGCATTCCTATGTTGCTACGCATTGCACATAAGTCTCAGGCGTTTACCAATAGCCTGGGGACTTGTCGTTCGTTCACGGGCTCGCTGAGATGTGGTATGGGACATGAAGCACGACCTGCTTGTTTTATACACACTTTGCTTTCCCGTTTATTTCCTTGACTTGTATATATGCGTCGATGTTACGGGCGCAAAGCATTTGTATACGCATGGCATGGATATGTCGATTAGCGGGAATGGGGAAACCACGGGATAAACCGGGCGGCTGTCTGATTCTTGTTCATTTTCTACAGCGTCTCACATCTTGCGTATGTATATTTCCTTGCATCACTGTCGATTTCATACTGTAAAGAATTCACATCAAGTTTTGAATGAGAACACATACTAGCTGGCGCACGTTGCACATGGACTGGACGCTTTCCGTGGTACGCTTCGCGGATTATATCAGAAGGCTCAATAATATGTATCAGTCAGCAGTAATCGCGATCTGTACCTATAGGATGTAGTGCGAACGATGACCGCTTCGAGGCTAACCACCCCGTCGGCTATCCAAGGCATCGCTAGCGCGTCTGTGCACGAGCACGCCATTGGCCTGTAAAGCCCTTGGACAACTTTGAAAACCCTCGCAATAGCATCAAACTGTTAATACCAACAAAAAGCTACAGGGACATCCTGCACCTGTCGACACTTAGGCAAGGAGCGCAAACAGTGCGTTCAAGACCGGTGACGTCGTAACTACCCCTCTAAAGGGTCCGTGTTGACGGAGATAAGAGAGCAGCGAGCAAGAAGAGATATCGGCAACACAGAAAGAGCAGGAGCAACATGTCGAAACCTCATATTGAGGAAGAGCTTCCAGTTCAGGATGGTCTTTCTCGAACACTCAAAGACCTCTTCGCAGGTGCAGTGGGAGGAGTTGCGCAAGTCTTAATAGGACAGCCTTTTGGTAAAATCTCTACGAACTGCGTGTGAGACATATGCTGACTTCGCACTTCGACAGACATTGTCAAGGTGAGATTACAAACAACATCACAATACTCTGGTGCCCTGGACGCAGCGACCAAGATCTACCAAAACGAAGGAGCCCTCGCCTTCTACAAGGGCACACTGACACCACTCATCGGAATCGGAGCTTGTGTATCAATCCAATTCGGCGGCTTCCACTATGCGCGACGTGCCTTCGAAGCCAGTAACGAAGCCAAGACTGGAAAAGGTCAATTGTCATACTCGCAATACTATGCCGCCGGTGCATTCGCCGGTATCGCCAATACCGTTCTATCCAGCCCCATCGAGCACATCCGTATAAGACTGCAAACACAACCCCACGGTCCAAATCGTCTCTATGCCGGCCCGATCGACTGCGTGCGCAAACTCTCGGCACACCAAGGCGTACTTGGCGGTGTCTACCGTGGCACAGCTGTCACATTCATGCGCGAAGCACAAGCTTACGGCTGTTGGTTCACCGCCTTTGAGTACATGATGAACGCGGACGCTGCACGCAACGGAATTGACCGGAAGGAGATCTCTACTCTAAAGGTCGCGGCATATGGTGGACTTGCGGGTGAAGTGCTGTGGATCAGTTCATATCCCTTCGATGTACGTTCAAAATTCCCCATGTACGAAGTGCACGTGAGACATATACTGACCTCGTACACCCACCTTTTAGGTAATCAAGAGCAAGATGCAGAGTGATGCGTTTGGCAAGGATCAGAAGTACAAGAGTATGAGGGATTGCTTCGCGAAGACGTACAAGGGCGAGGGCTTGGGTGGCTTTTGGAGGGGTATTGGACCGACTTTGCTCAGGGCTATGCCAGTCTCGGCAGGCACATTTGCTACGGTCGAGGTCACGATGCGATTGATCAGCTAAGAAGCGCTCTTGGTTTCACGAACATCCCCAGATATTGCGGTGGTGGAGCCTGTACGATAAGCCCAGGTCCATAATTGATGGAAGACGCCGTTCAGATCTTTAGCCAATGTTTCAGGTGTGCATACGGAGAGTTTGCGATACGCACCATTGGGAGATCGGCCTATCTGTATGCGTGTGCGAAACTATCGACTTCGTAGTGTTCCCATAGTAGCTAGTACGCGTCGATAACAACACCGCCATTGCGTCTGAGCTTGGCTCGGCCTTAGTTCACAGATTATTGCGGTGCGGCCCTTGGGGAACAACAACGTCGTCGTATCGCTCAGCCAGCCTCTAAACGCCCTTCACATAGAGCTTACTCAGCCTCTGTCTGTAACGCGTTCCATCGTCATGCTGACTACATACAAGATAAATTACCCTGTAGTCTAGGCACGCAGCATCCTCTCGGATGCAATTTCGCTCCTTCTTGTGCATTACGTCGGGTACCGACGCACCCCTGTTCGAACGCAGCCGTGCCGCATCCCCCCAAGATTCATGCCACAGACTGCAAGCCACATGCTTTGAGCACAAATTCGAAGGAACCACTCATGAAATTGCACAACCAACTTGAGAAGGTACGGTCGGGGCCGACGGGCGTTGTTCCGCTATTGTGCCGCAATCCCGCTGCGAACATGTGGATTGGTCCGTAGAACTAACGGGCAGCACCAAACTCTACCTCTTCTCACCCCAAGTCCTGTAACATGCGATGGGAAGTTCCTTGTACGAGAGATAGAGTTTACAGCGAGTTCCAGGAACCTGGCTATGGCCTCGTGGAATTTGCCGAAGAGCTACCGGGTATGCAAGAACGACTCTTATGCGGCGCGGTTTGCATCCATCGCTCGTCACACGTCGCGTCACGTAAGGAGATTGCCGCTTTTAGCTAGGGAAGCAACGCATTCGTAGTCACGGCGAAAATCACCGTTATATCAGTGCATATGTTATGATATGATGTCGCTCAATGTCCTTTTCGATCGTTTCGCTCGAATCGCTGCTTCCTACTCTGCACCGCACCTTCGCTAGACCTTCCAACACCGTGGGCGCGAGAGACGCGCCTGCATCCCACGATACGCGGCGACGACGACCGCGTCGAACGAACGCGCAAAATGCTCTTCAGCACAACACTAAAGAAGTGGAAGTCCAGCCTCAACCCTACGAAACCATCTTCACAGCCAATCCGACCCCCAAAACAAACTCAATCGGACGAGAACCTAGTTTCGATGCAACTACCAAAACCGCGATATAATTCTTCGACCCATTCGAACTCCGAAGCTGCGCTTCATCGACCGACGAGTCAGATCGTGTGCCATTCGCCGTTGGACAAGAGGAATAGGGCCGGGAAGAAGAAGGGGAGGAAGAGTAAAGAGGACCAGGTTGCAAAAGAGGGTGATGTTAATGGATTGAGACATAAGACTTCTACACGGGTGTTGTTCTCGTCGACGCAGTTTGACAAGGTTGATGTCAAGAAGCCTGCTTGACGGGAGAATGGGGATATGTTTTACGATGCAGATAGAGGATACTGCGGAAGAGTTGCAGTCTGTGGGGAAGGAAGTAAATGAAGTTAACGCAAGCGAAGACAGCAAAGAAGGAAAGACAAACTGGATGAGGTACACATTATGATCTTGATCATCTTAACGTTGCCGTCTTGATCGATCATCTCATTTTAATCTCGATAATTTCTATTTGAAGTTCGTCAGGAAGCGAAAAGGTGTAAAGACTCGGTATTCGTCGACTGGATGAGGTACTAAGGCGCTGGCACCATTCCTCTTTCAAGCAGTCACCACTCACATCTGAGCTTCGGCCCCGCATACATCGAGCTGAAGCGGTTTCTATATCCCTTGTTTTCATACCCTCGATGAACGCTAGTGGAGGCGAGTTCTCAGATTTGGCTAATTCATTAAATTTAAAATCATTGGGATCTACAGTCGCCCTACTTGTACATATGTAGGAACACCATCCCTTTCAATTATCTGCAGATCTTACTCCGTCAATAGATCAGAGACCGATAACAACCCTTGGGTATTCATCCTCTGATTCTAGACTGAAGTCCGGTGTAGTAGGATGGCGCTTGTCTGCCTCCAGGGTGCAATCGTAACATCCGAGAGAAACCCGTCCATCGATACCCATGACTTGACCCGCAAGAAACACCGCCCATGCCTGGTCGCCCCCGGTGGGTAAATACGTATGATACTGGTTGGTACCATCCATGGGACGTTTGTGCCTCTTGGACATCCAGGTAGAAGCTTTGATGATCAAAGCTTTAGCTCGTGAAGGATGCCCAGGGCAGGGAGACTCCGCTTTGCTAAGGCTTTGAACCACCACTACCATGATGTCATAGATTCCGGAAACACCTATCGACTCTCCATGAACTCTCCCAACAAGCGCGATCTGTCTTTGCATTGGGGCATAGTCTGGTCTTGCTCTCTCGAAGTTGATGTAAAGTGGAACGTCCGGAGGCTGTTGGCGTGGCTCGCTTACGAAACTAGACTGACTGGGTACTATAGACTGGTCATTTCCCTCGCCTGTGCCTGTGGCATAACTTGCCCAATCGTCAGACTGTGTAGTCTCGACACTACCGTCTACGATATGCGCAGGCAAGTTTGCGAATACTAGGTTCTCGCATCTGAAGCCAATGGCACTTGGATCAACCTTCATGTTGAACATCAGGTTTGGTAAGACAGTGTAGCCATTCCCCTGATACCCGATAACATACCCATCCCATGCGTTGTCCGAAGGTCCAAAGTTCAATGGCAAGCTCGCATGACATATCGCAAGCAATCTCAGCACTGCACCAGATGGAAAACCCCGTTCCAGTTCTTTGAACAACCCGGAGAGAAGCTGTAGAGCAGTGTGGTCCGTATAGTTGCAAGGTCGATACAGATCTATGCGTGTCGCATGTGCCCACATATTATAGTTGGGGGGGGGGGGGGGGGGGGGGGGGGGGGGGGGGGGGGGGGGGGGGGGGGGGGGGGGGGGGGGGGGGGGGGGGGGGGGGGGGGGGGGGGG